>NC_090446.1:1420506036-1420827540 GCF_031143425.1 Pleurodeles waltl
TGGTAGGTGTCTCTAGGTGCCGGCTGAGCTAGAGGCCAAAATCTACAGGTAGGCACTTTGCAAAAAACAGTTGTGTTTTCTGTTAAAAAATGGGATGTGTCCATGTTGTGTTTTGGGGCATTTCCTGTCGCGGGCGCTAGGCCTACCCACACAAGTGAGGTATCATTTTTATCGGGAGACTTGGGGGAACGCTGCGTGGAAGGAAATTTGTGGCTCCTCTCAGATTCCAGAACATTCTGTCACCGAAACTTGAGGAAAACGTGTTTTTTTGGCCACTTTTTGTGGTTTGCAAAGGATTCTGGGTAACAGAACCTGGTAAGAGCCCCACAAGTTACCCCATCTTGGATTCCCCTAGGTCTCTAGTTTTCAAATATGCACAGGTTTGGTAGGTGTCCCTAGGTGCAGGCTGAGCTAAAGGCCAAAATCTACAGGCAGGCACTTTGCAAAAAACACCTCTGTTTTCTTTCAAAAAATGTGATGTGTCCACGTTGTGTTTTGGGGCATTTCCTGTTACAGGCGCTAGGCCTACCCACACAAGTGAGGTATCATTTTTATCGGGAGACTTAGGGGAACGCTGATGGAAGGAAATTGTGGCTCCTCTCAGATTCCAGAACTTTCTGTCACCGAAATGTGAGGAAAATTTGTTTTTTAATCCAAATTTTCAGGTTTGCAAAGGATTCTGGGTAACAGAACCTGGTCAGAGCCTCACAAGTCACCCCATCTTGGATTCCCCTAGGTCTCTAGTTTTCACAAATGCACAGGTTTGGTAGGTTTCCCTAGGTGCCGGCTGAGCTAGAGGCCAAAATCTACAGGCAGGCACTTTGCAAAAAAAAGCTGTGTTTTCTGTCAAAAAATGGGATGTGTCCACGTTGTGTTTTGGGGCATTTCCTGTTGCGGGTGCTAGGCCTACCCACACAAGTGAGGTATCATTTTTATCAGGAGACTTGGGGAACGCTGGGTGGAAGGAAATTCGTGGCTCCTCTCAGATCCCAGAACTTTGTGTCACCGAAACGTGAGGAAAACGTGTTTTTTAGCCACTTTTTGTGGTTTGCAAAGGATTCTGGCTAACAGAACCTGGTCAGAGCCCCACAAGTTACCCCATATTGGATTCCCCTAGGTCTCTAGTTTTCAGAAATGCACAGGTTTGTTAGGTTTCCCAAGTGCCGGCTGAGCTAGAGGTCAAAATCTACAGGCAGGCACTTTGTAAAAAACAGCTGTGTTTTCTGTCAAAAAGTGGGATGTGTCCACATTGTGTTTTGGGGCATTTCCTGTTGCGGGCGCTAGGCCTACCCACACAAGTGAGGTATCATTTTATCGGGAGACTTGGGGGAACGCTGGGTGGAAGGAAAATTGTGCCTCCTCTCAGAATCCAGAACTTTCTGTCACCTACATGTGAGGAAAACGTGTTTTTTTATCCACTTTTTGAGGTTTGCAAAGGATTCTGGGTAACAGAACCTGGTCAGAGCCTCACAAGTCACCCCATCTTGGATTCCCCCTAGGTCTATAGTTTTAAAAAATGCACAGGTTTGGTAGGTGTCCCTACGTGCCGGCTGAGCTAGAGGCCAAAATCTACAGGTAGGCACTTTGCAAAAAACAGATGTGTTTTCTGTCAAAAAATGGGATGTGTCCATATTGTGTTTTGGGGCATTTCCTGTCGCGGGCGCTAGGCCTACCCACACAAGTGAGGTATCATTTTTATCGGAGACTTGGGGGAACGCAGGGTGGAAGGAAATTTGTGGCTCCTCTCGGATTCCAGAACTTTCTGTCACCGAAATGTGAGGAAACCGTGTTTTTTCAGCCACTTTTTGATGTTTGCAAAGATTCTGGGTAACAGAACCTGGTCAGAGCTCCACAAGTCACCCCATCATGGATTCCCCTAGGTCTCTAGTTTTCAAATATGCACAGGTTTGGTATGTTTCCCTAGGTGCCGGCTGAGCTAGAGGCCAAAATCTACAAGCAGGTACTTTGCAAAAAACAGCTGTGTTTTCTGTCAAAAAATGGGATGTGTCCACGTTGTGTTTTGGGGCATTTCCTGTCGCGGGCGCTAGGCCTACTCACACAAGTGAGGTATCATTTTTATCGGGAGACTTGGGGGAACGCGGGGTGGAAGGAAATTTGTGGCTCCTCTCGGATTCCAGAACTTTCTGTCACCGAAATGTGAGGAAACCGTGTTTTTTCAGCCACTTTTTGAGGTTTGCAAAGGATTCTGGGTAACAGAACCTGGTCAGAGCCCCACAGGTCACCCCATCTTGGATTCCCCTAGGTCTCTAGTTTTCAAATATGCACAGGTTTGGTAGGTTTCCCTAGGTGCCGGCCTAGCTAGAGGCCAAAATCTACAGGTAGGCACTTTGCAAAAAACAGCTGTGTTTTCTGTAAAAAAATGGGATGTGTCCACGTTCTGTTTTGGGCATTTCCTGTGGCGGGCGCTAGGCCTACCCACACAAGAGAGGTATCATTTTATCGGGAGACTTGGGGGAACGCTGGGTGGAAGGAAATTTGTGCCTCCTCTCAGAGTCCAGAACTTTCTGTCACCGAAATGTGAGGAAAACTTGTTTTTTTTATCCACTTTTTGAGGTTTGCAAAGGATTCTGGGTAACAGAACCTGGTCAGAGCCTCACAAGTCACCCCATCTTGGATTCCCCTAGGTCCCTAGTTTTAAAAAATGCACAGGTTTGGTAGGTGTCCCTACGTGCCGGCTGAGCTAGAAGCCAAAATCTACACGTAGGTACTTTGCAAAAAACAGCTGTGTTTTCTGTCAAAAAATGGGATGTGTCCACGTTGTGTTTTGGGGCATTTCCTGTCGCGGGCGCTAGGCCTACCCACACAAGTGAGGTATCATTTTTATCGGGAGACTTGGGGGAAGGCTGGGTGGAAGGAAATTTGTGGCTCCTCTCAGATTCCAGAACTTTCTGTCACCGAAATGTGAGGAAAAGTTGTTTTTTTAGCCACTTTTTGAGGTTTGCAAAGGATTCTGGGTAACATTACCTGGTCAGAGCCCCACAAGTCCCCCCATCATGGATTCCTCTAGGTCTCTAGTTTTAAAAAAAGAACAGGTTTGGTAGGTTTCCCTAGGTGCAGGCTGAGCTAGAGGCCAAAATCTACAGGCAAGCACTTTGCAAAAAACAGCTGTGTTTTCTGTCAAAAAATGGGATGTGTCCACGTTGTGTTTTGGGGCATTTCCTGTCGCGGGCGCTGGGCCTACTCACACAAGTGAGGTACATTTTTATAGGGAGACTTGGGGGAACGTGGGGTGGAAGGGAATTTGTGGCTCCTCTCAGATTTCAGAACTTTCTGTCACCGAAATGTGAGGAAAACTTGTTTTTTTAGCCACTTTTTGAGGTTTGCAAAGGATTCTGGGTAACATAACCTGGTCAGAGCCCCACAAGTCACCCCATCATGGATTCCTCTAGGTCTCTAGTTTTCAACAATGCACAGGTTTGGTAGGTTTCCCTAGGTGCCAGCTGAGCTAGAGGCCAAAATCTACAGGCAGGCACTTTGCAAAAAACAGCTGTGTTTTCTGTCAAAAATGGGATGTGTCCACGTTGTGTTTTGGGGCATTTCCTGTCGCGGGCGCTAGGCCTACCCACACAAGTGAGGTATCATTTTTATTGGGCGACTTGGGGGAACGCTGGGTAGAAGGAAGTTTGTGGCTCCTCTCAGATTCCAGAACTTTCTGTCACTGAAATGTGAGGAAAACGTGTTTTTGTAGCCAAATTTTGAGGTTTGCAAAGGATTCTGGGTAACAGAACCTGGTCAGAGCCCCACAAGTCACCCCATCTCGGATTCCCCTAGGTCTCTAGTTTTCAAATATGCACAGGTTTGGTAGGTTTCCCCAGGTGGCGGCTGAGCTAGAGGCCAAAATCTACAGGCAGGCACTTTGCAAAAAACAGCTGTGTTTTCTGTCAAAAAATGGGATGTGTCCACGTTGTGTTTTGGGGCATTTCCTGTGGCGGGCGCTAGGCCTACCCACACAAGAGAGGTATCATTTTTATCGGGAGACTTGGGGGAACGCTGGGTGGAAGGAAATTTGTGCCTCCTCTCAGAATCCAGAACTTTCTGTCACCGAAATGTGAGGAAAAAGTTTTTTTTTAGCCACTTTTTGAGGTTTGCAAAGGATTCTGGGTAACAGAACCTGGTCAGAGCCTCACAAGTCACCCCATCTTGGATTCCCCTAGGTCCCTAGTTTTAAAAAATGCACAGGTTTGGTAGGTGTCCCTACGTGCCGGTTGAGCTAGAGGCCAAAACCTACAGGTAGGTACTTTGCAAAAAACAGCTGTTTTCTGTCAAAAAATGGGATGTGTCCACGTTGTGTTTTGGGGCATTTCCTGTCGCAGGCGCTAGGCCTACCCACACAAGTGAGGTATCATTTTTATCGGGAGACTTGGGGGAAGGCTGGGTGGAAGGAAATTTGTGGCTCCTCTCAGATTCCAGAACTTTCTGTCACCGAAATGTGAGGAAAACTTGTTTTTTTTAGCCACTTTTTGAGGTTTGCAAAGGATTCTGGGTAACAGAACCTGGTCAGAGCCCCACAAGTCCCCCCATCATGGATTCCCCTAGGTCTCTAGTTTTAAAAAAAGAACAGGTTTGGAAGGTTTCCCTAGGTGCAGGCTGAGCTAGAGGCCAAAATCTACAGGCAGGCACTTTGCAAAAAACAGCTGTGTTTTCTGTCAAAAAATGGGATGTGTCCACGTTGTGTTTTGGGGCATTTCCTGTCGCGGGCGCTGGGCCTACTCACACAAGTGAGGTATCATTTTTATAGGGAGACTTGGGGGAACGCGGGGTGGAAGGGAATTTGTGGCTCCTCTCAGATTTCAGAACTTTCTGTCACCGAAATGTGAGGAAAACTTGTTTTTTTAGCCACTTTTTGAGGTTTGCAAAGGATTCTGGGTAACATAACCTGGTCAGAGCCCCACAAGTCCCCCCATCATGGATTCCTCTAGGTCTCTAGTTTTCAACAATGCACAGGTTTGGTAGGTTTCCCTAGGTGCCAGCTGAGCTAGAGGCCAAAATCTACAGGCAGGCACTTTGCAAAAAACAGCTGTGTTTTCTGTCAAAAATGGGATGTGTCCACGTTGTGTTTTGAGGCATTTCCTGTCGCGGGCGCTAGGCCTACCCACACAAGTGAGGTATCATTTTTATTGGGCGACTTGGGGGAACGCTGGGTAGAAGGAAGTTTGTGGCTCCTCTCAGATTCCAGAACTTTCTGTCACTGAAATGTGAGGAAAACGTGTTTTTGTAGCCAAATTTTGAGGTTTGCAAAGGATTCTGGGTAACAGAACCTGGTCAGAGCCCCACAAGTCACCCCATCTCGGATTCCCCTAGGTCTCTATTTTTTAAATATGCACAGGTTTGGTAGGTTTCCCCAGGTGCCGGCTGAGCTAGAGGCCAAAATCTACAGGCAGGCACTTTGCAAAAAACAGCTGTGTTTTCTGTCAAAAAATGGGATGTGTCCACGTTGTGTTTTGGGGCATTTCCTGTCGCGGGCGCTGGGCCTACTCACACAAGTGAGGTATCATTTTTATATGGAGACTTGGGGGAACGCGGGGTGGAAGGGAATTTGTGGCTCCTCTCAGATTTCAGAACTTTCTGTCACCGAAATGTGAGGAAAACTTGTTTTTTTAGCCACTTTTTGAGGTTTGCAAAGGATTCTGGGTAACATAACCTGGTCAGAGCCCCACAAGTCCCCCCATCATGGATTCCTCTAGGTCTCTAGTTTTCAACAATGCACAGGTTTGGTAGGTTTCCCTAGGTGCCAGCTGAGCTAGAGGCCAAAATCTACAGGCAGGCACTTTGCAAAAAACAGCTGTGTTTTCTGTCAAAAATGGGATGTGTCCATATTGTGTTTTGGGGCATTTCCTGTCGCGGGCGCTAGGCCTACCCACACAAGTGAGGTATCATTTTTATCGGGAGACTTGGGGGAACGCAGGGTGGAAGGAAATTTGTGGCTCCTCTCGGATTCCAGAACTTTCTGTCACCGAAATGTGAGGAAACCGTGTTTTTTCAGCCACTTTTTGAGGTTTGCAAAGATTCTGGGTAACAGAACCTGGTCAGAGCTCCACAAGTCACCCCATCATGGATTCCCCTAGGTCTCTAGTTTTCAAATATGCACAGGTTTGGTATGTTTCCCTAGGTGCCGGCTGAGCTAGAGGCCAAAATCTACAGGCAGGTACTTTGCAAAAAACAGCTGTGTTTTCTGTCAAAAAATGGGATGTGTCCACGTTGTGTTTTGGGGCATTTCCTGTCGCGGGCGCTAGGCCTACTCACACAAGTGAGGTATCATTTTTATCGGGAGACTTGGGGGAACGCGGGGTGGAAGGAAATTTGTGGCTCCTCTCGGATTCCAGAACTTTCTGTCACCGAAATGTGAGGAAACCGTGTTTTTTCAGCCACTTTTTGAGGTTTGCAAAGGATTCTGGGTAACAGAACCTGGTCAGAGCCCCACAGGTCACCCCATCTTGGATTCCCCTAGGTCTCTAGTTTTCAAATATGCACAGGTTTGGTAGGTTTCCCTAGGTGCCGGCCTAGCTAGAGGCCAAAATCTACAGGTAGGCACTTTGCAAAAAACAGCTGTGTTTTCTGTAAAAAAATGGGATGTGTCCACGTTCTGTTTTGGGGCATTTCCTGTGGCGGGCGCTAGGCCTACCCACACAAGAGAGGTATCATTTTATCGGGAGACTTGGGGGAACGCTGGGTGGAAGGAAATTTGTGCCTCCTCTCAGAGTCCAGAACTTTCTGTCACCGAAATGTGAGGAAAACTTGTTTTTTTATCCACTTTTTGAGGTTTGCAAAGGATTCTGGGTAACAGAACCTGGTCAGAGCCTCACAAGTCACCCCATCTTGGATTCCCCTAGGTCCCTAGTTTTAAAAAATGCACAGGTTTGGTAGGTGTCCCTACGTGCCGGCTGAGCTAGAAGCCAAAATCTACACGTAGGTACTTTGCAAAAAACAGCTGTGTTTTCTGTCAAAAAATGGGATGTGTCCACGTTGTGTTTTGGGGCATTTCCTGTCGCGGGCGCTAGGCCTACCCACACAAGTGAGGTATCATTTTTATCGGGAGACTTGGGGGAAGGCTGGGTGGAAGGAAATTTGTGGCTCCTCTCAGATTCCAGAACTTTCTGTCCCGAAATGTGAGGAAAAGTTGTTTTTTTAGCCACTTTTTGAGGTTTGCAAAGGATTCTGGGTAACATTACCTGGTCAGAGCCCCACAAGTCCCCCCATCATGGATTCCTCTAGGTCTCTAGTTTTAAAAAAAGAACAGGTTTGGTAGGTTTCCCCAGGTGCCGGCTGAGCTAGAGGCCAAAATCTACAGGCAGGCACTTTGCAAAAAACAGCTGTGTTTTCTGTCAAAAAATGGGATGTGTCCACGTTGTGTTTTGGGGCATTTCCTGTGGCGGGCGCTAGGCCTACCCACACAAGAAAGGTATCATTTTTATCGGGAGACTTGGGGGAACGCTGGGTGGAAGGAAATTTGTGCCTCCTCTCAGAATCCAGAACTTTCTGTCACCGAAATGTGAGGAAAACGTTTTTTTTTTAGCCAATTTTTGAGGTTTGCAAAGGATTCTGGGTAACAGAACCTGGTCAGAGCCTCACAAGTCACCCCATCTTGGATTCCCCTAGGTCCCTAGTTTTAAAAAATGCACAGGTTTGGTAGGTGTCCCTACGTGCCGGCTGAGCTAGAGGCCAAAACCTACAGGTAGGTACTTTGCAAAAAACAGCTGTTTTCTGTCAAAAAATGGGATGTGTCCACGTTGTGTTTTGGGGCATTTCCTGTCGCAGGCGCTAGGCCTACCCACACAAGTGAGGTATCATTTTTATCGGGAGACTTGGGAGAAGGCTGGGTGGAAGGAAATTTGTGGCTCCTCTCAGATTCCAGAACTTTCTGTCACCGAAATGTGAGGAAAACTTGTTTGTTTAGCCACTTTTTGAGGTTTGCAAAGGATTCTGGGTAACAGAACCTGGTCAGAGCCCCACAAGTCCCCCCATCATGGATTCCCCTAGGTCTCTAGTTTTAAAAAAAGAACAGGTTTGGAAGGTTTCCCTAGGTGCAGGCTGAGCTAGAGGCCAAAATCTACAGGCAGGCACTTTGCAAAAAACAGCTGTGTTTTCTGTCAAAAAATGGGATGTGTCCACGTTGTGTTTTGCGGCATTTCCTGTCGCGGGCGCTGGGCCTACTCACACAAGTGAGGTATCATTTTTATAGGGAGACTTGGGGGAACGCGGGGTGGAAGGGAATTTGTGGCTCCTCTCAGATTTCAGAACTTTCTGTCACCGAAATGTGAGGAAAACTTGTTTTTTTAGCCACTTTTTGAGGTTTGCAAAGGATTCTGGGTAACATAACCTGGTCAGAGCCCCACAAGTCCCCCCATCATGGATTCCTCTAGGTCTCTAGTTTTCAACAATGCACAGGTTTGGTAGGTTTCCCTAGGTGCCAGCTGAGCTAGAGGCCAAAATCTACAGGCAGGCACTTTGCAAAAAACAGCTGTGTTTTCTGTCAAAAATGGGATGTGTCCACGTTGTGTTTTGGGGCATTTCCTGTCGCGGGCGCTAGGCCTACCCACACAAGTGAGGTATCATTTTTATTGGGCGACTTGGGGGAACGCTGGGTAGAAGGAAGTTTGTGGCTCCTCTCAGATTCCAGAACTTTCTGTCACTGAAAGGTGAGGAAAACGTGTTTTTGTAGCCAAATTTTGATGTTTGCAAAGGATTCTGGGTAACAGAACCTGGTCAGAGCCCCACAAGTCACCCCATCTCGGATTCCCCTAGGTCTCTAGTTTTCAAATATGCACAGGTTTGGTAGGTTTCCCCAGGTGCCGGCTGAGCTAGAGGCCAAAATCTACAGACAGGCACTTTGCAAAAAACAGCTGTGTTTTCTGTCAAAAAATGGGATGTGTCCACGTTGTGTTTTGGGGCATTTCCTGTCGCGGGCGCTAGGCCTACCCACACAAGTGAGGTATCGTTTTTATCGGGAGACTTAGGGGAACGCTGGGTGGAAGGAAAATTGTGCCTCCTCTCAGAATCCAGAACTTTCTGTCACCGAAATGTGAGGAAAATGTGTTTTTTTAGCCACTTTTTGAGGTTTGCAAAGGATTCTGGGTAACAGAACCTGGTCAGAGCCTCACAAGTCACCCCATCTTGGATTCCCCTAGGTCCCTAGTTTAAAAAAATGCACAGGTTTGGTATGTTTCCCTAGGTGCCGGCTGAGCTAGAGGCCAAAATCTACAGGCAGGTACTTTGCAAAAAACAGCTGTGTTTTCTGTCAAAAAATGGGATGTGTCCACGTTGTGTTTTGGGGCATTTCCTGTCGCGGGCGCTAGGCCTACTCACACAAGTGAGGTATCATTTTTATCGGGAGACTTGGGGGAACGCGGGGTGGAAGGAAATTTGTGGCTCCTCTCGGATTCCAGAACTTTCTGTCTCCGAAATGTGAGGAAACCGTGTTTTTTCAGCCACTTTTTGAGGTTTGCAAAGGATTCTGGGTAACAGAACCTGGTCAGAGCCCCACAAGTCACCCCATCTTGGATTCCCCTAGGTCTCTAGTTTTCAAATATGCACAGGTTTGGTAGGTTTCCCTAGGTGCCGGCCTAGCTAGAGGCCAAAATCTATAGGTAGGCACTTTGCAAAAAACAACTGTGTTTTCTGTCAAAAAATGGGATGTCTCCACGTTGTGTTTTGGGGCATTTCCTGTGGCGGGCGCTAGGCCTACCCACACAAGAGAGGTATCATTTTTATCGGTAGACTTGGGGGAACGCTGGGTGGAAGGAAATTTGTGCCTCCTCTCAGAATCCAGAACTTTCTGTCACCGAAATGTGAGGAAAACGTTTTTTTTTAGCCACTTTTTGAGGTTTGCAAAGGATTCTGGGTAACAGAACCTGGTCAGAGCCTCACAAGTCACCCCATCTTGGATTCCCCTAGGTCCCTAGTTTTAAAAAATGCACAGGTTTGGTAGGTGTCCCTACGTGCCGGCTGAGCTAGAGGCCAAAACCTACAGGTATTTACTTTGCAAAAAACAGCTGTTTTCTGTCAAAAAATGGGATGTGTCCACGTTGTGTTTTGGGGCATTTCCTGTCGCAGGCGCTAGGCCTACCCACACAAGTGAGGTATCATTTTTATCGGGAGACTTGGGGGAAGGCTGGGTGGAAGGAAATTTGTGGCTCCTCTCAGATTCCAGAACTTTCTGTCACCGAAATGTGAGGAAAACTTGTTTTTTTAGCCACTTTTTGAGGTTTGCAAAGGATTCTGGGTAACAGAAACTGGTCAGAGCCCCACAAGTCCCCCCATCATGGATTCCCCTAGGTCTCTAGTTTTAAAAAAAGAACAGGTTTGGTAGGTTTCCCTAGGTGCAGGCTGAGCTAGAGGCCAAAATCTACAGGCAGGCACTTTGCAAAAAACAGCTGTGTTTTCTGTCAAAAAATGGGATGTGTCCACGTTGTGTTTTGGGGCATTTCCTGTCGCGGGCGCTGGGCCTACTCACACAAGTGAGGTATCATTTTTATAGGGAGACTTGGGGGAACGCGGGGTGGAAGGGAATTTGTGGCTCCTCTCAGATTTCAGAACTTTCTGTCACCGAAATGTGAGGAAAACTTGTTTTTTTAGCCACTTTTTGAGGTTTGCAAAGGATTCTGGGTAACATAACCTGGTCAGAGCCCCACAAGTCCCCCCATCATGGATTCCTCTAGGTCTCTAGTTTTCAACAATGCACAGGTTTGGTAGGTTTCCCTAGGTGCCAGCTGAGCTAGAGGCCAAAATCTACAGGCAGGCACTTTGCAAAAAACAGCTGTGTTTTCTGTCAAAAATGGGAGGTGTCCACGTTGTCTTTTGGGGCATTTCCTGTCGCGGGCGCTAGGCCTACCCACACAAGTGAGGTATCATTTTTATTGGGCGACTTGGGGGAACGCTGGGTAGAAGGAAGTTTGTGGCTCCTCTCAGATTCCAGAACTTTCTGTCACTGAAATGTGAGGAAAACGTGTTTTTGTAGCCAAATTTTGAGGTTTGCAAAGGATTCTGGGTAACAGAACCTGGTCAGAGCCCCACAAGTCACCCCATCTCGGATTCCCCTAGGTCTCTAGTTTTCATGAATGCACAGGTTTGGTAGGTTTCCCTAGGTGCCGGCTGAGCTAGAGGCCAAAATCTACAGGCAGGCACTTTGCAAAAAACAGCTGTGTTTTCTGTCAAAAAATGGGATGTGTCCAAGTTGTGTTTTGGGGCATTTCCTGTCGCGGGCACTAGGCCTACCCACACAAGTTAGGTATCATTTTTATTGGGAGACTTGGGGGAATGCTGGCTGGAGGGAAATTTGTGGCTCCTCTCTGATTCCAGAACTTTCTGTCACCGAAATCTGAGGAAAACATGTTTTTTTAGCCACTTTTTGAGGTTTGCAAAGGATTCTGGGTAACAGAACCTGGTCAAAGCCCCACAAGTCACCCCATCTTGGATTCCCCTAGGTCTCTAGTTTTAAAAAATGCATAGGTTTGGTAGGTTTCCCTAGGTGCCGGCCGAGCTAGAGGCCAAAATCTACAGGTAGGCACTTTGCAAAAAACAGCTGTGTTTTCTGTCAAAAAATGGGATGTGTCCACGTTGTGTTTTGGGGCATTTCCTGTTGCGGGCTCTAGGTCTACCCACACAAGTGAGGTATCATTTTTATCGGAAGACTTGGGGGTACGCTGGGTGGAAGGAAATTTGTGGCTCCTCTCAGATTCCAGAACTTTCTGTCACCGAAATGTGAGGAAAACGTGTTTTTTTAGCCACCTTTTGAGGTTTGCAAAGGATTCTGGGTAACAGAACCTGGTCAGAGCCCCACAAGTCACCCCATCTTGGATTCCCCTAGGTCTCTAGTTTTCAAATATGCACAGGTTTGGTAGGTTTCCCTAGGTGCCGGCTGAGATAGAGACTAGAATCTACAGGCAGACACTTTGCAAAAAACAGCTGTGTTTTCTGTCAAAAAATGGGATGTGTCCACGTTGTGTTTTGGGGCATTTCCTGTCACGGGCGCTAAGCCTACCCACACAAGTGAGGTATCATTTTTATCGGGAGACTTGGGGAACGCTGGGTGGAAGGAAATTTGTGGCTCCTCTCAGAATCCAGAACTTTCTGTCACCGAAATGTGAGGAAAACGCATTTTTGTAGCCACTTTTTGGGGTTTGCAAAGGATTCTGGGTAACAGAACCTGGTCAGAGCCCCACAAGTCCCCCCATCATGGATTCCTCTAGGTCTCTAGTTTTCAACAATGCACAGGTTTGGTAGGTTTCCCTAGGTGCCAGCTGAGCTAGAGGCCAAAATCTACAGGCAGGCACTTTGCAAAAAACAGCTGTGTTTTCTGTCAAAAATGGGATGTGTCCACGTTGTGTTTTGGGGCATTTCCTGTCGCGGGCGCTAGGCCTACCCACACAATTGAGGTATCATTTTTATTGGGCGACTTGGGGGAACGCTGGGTAGAAGGAAGTTTGTGGCTCCTCTCAGATTCCAGAACTTTCTGTCACTGAAAGGTGAGGAAAACGTGTTTTTGTAGCCAAATTTTGAGGTTTGCAAAGGATTCTGGGTAACAGAACCTGGTCAGAGCCCCACAAGTCACCCCATCTCGGATTCCCCTAGGTCTCTAGTTTTCAAATATGCACAGGTTTGGTAGGTTTCCCCAGGTGCCGGCTGAGCTAGAGGCCAAAATCTACAGACAGGCACTTTGCAAAAAACAGCTGTGTTTTCTGTCAAAAAATGGGATGTGTCCACGTTGTGTTTTGGGGCATTTCCTGTCGCGGGCGCTAGGCCTACCCACACAAGTGAGGTATCGTTTTTATCGGGAGACTTAGGGGAACGCTGGGTGGAAGGAAAATTGTGCCTCCTCTCAGAATCCAGAACTTTCTGTCACCGAAATGTGAGGAAAATGTGTTTTTTTAGCCACTTTTTGAGGTTTGCAAAGGATTCTGGGTAACAGAACCTGGTCAGAGCCTCACAAGTCACCCCATCTTGGATTCCCCTAGGTCCCTAGTTTAAAAAAATGCACAGGTTTGGTATGTTTCCCTAGGTGCCGGCTGAGCTAGAGGCCAAAATCTACAGGCAGGTACTTTGCAAAAAACAGCTGTGTTTTCTGTCAAAAAATGGGATGTGTCCACGTTGTGTTTTGGGGCATTTCCTGTCGCGGGCGCTAGGCCTACTCACACAAGTGAGGTATCATTTTTATCGGGAGACTTGGGGGAACGCGGGGTGGAAGGAAATTTGTGGCTCCTCTCGGATTCCAGAACTTTCTGTCACCGAAATGTGAGGAAACCGTGTTTTTTCAGCCACTTTTTGAGGTTTGCAAAGGATTCTGGGTAACAGAACCTGGTCAGAGCCCCACAAGTCACCCCATCTTGGATTCCCCTAGGTCTCTAGTTTTCAAATATGCACAGGTTTGGTAGGTTTCCCTAGGTGCCGGCCTAGCTAGAGGCCAAAATCTATAGGT
Source organism: Pleurodeles waltl (assembly GCF_031143425.1). Taxonomy (NCBI): domain Eukaryota; kingdom Metazoa; phylum Chordata; class Amphibia; order Caudata; family Salamandridae; genus Pleurodeles; species Pleurodeles waltl. The sequence goes on from NC_090446.1 coordinate 1,420,519,469, forward strand.
AGGCACTTTGCAAAAAACAACTGTGTTTTCTGTCAAAAAATGGGATGTCTCCACGTTGTGTTTTGGGGCATTTCCTGTGGCGGGCGCTAGGCCTACCCACACAAGAGAGGTATCATTTTTATCGGTAGACTTGGGGGAACGCTGGGTGGAAGGAAATTTGTGCCTCCTCTCAGAATCCAGAACTTTCTGTCACCGAAATGTGAGGAAAACGTTTTTTTTTAGCCACTTTTTGAGGTTTGCAAAGGATTCTGGGTAACAGAACCTGGTCAGAGCCTCACAAGTCACCCCATCTTGGATTCCCCTAGGTCCCTAGTTTTAAAAAATGCACAGGTTTGGTAGGTGTCCCTACGTGCCGGCTGAGCTAGAGGCCAAAACCTACAGGTATTTACTTTGCAAAAAACAGCTGTTTTCTGTCAAAAAATGGGATGTGTCCACGTTGTGTTTTGGGGCATTTCCTGTCGCAGGCGCTAGGCCTACCCACACAAGTGAGGTATCATTTTTATCAGGAGACTGGGGGGAAGGCTGGGTGGAAGGAAATTTGTGGCTCCTCTCAGATTCCAGAACTTTCTGTCACCGAAATGTGAGGAAAACTTGTTTTTTTAGCCACTTTTTGAGGTTTGCAAAGGATTCTGGGTAACAGAAACTGGTCAGAGCCCCACAAGTCCCCCCATCATGGATTCCCCTAGGTCTCTAGTTTTAAAAAAAGAACAGGTTTGGTAGGTTTCCCTAGGTGCAGGCTGAGCTAGAGGCCAAAATCTACAGGCAGGCACTTTGCAAAAAACAGCTGTGTTTTCTGTCAAAAAATGGGATGTGTCCACGTTGTGTTTTGGGGCATTTCCTGTCGCGGGCGCTGGGCCTACTCACACAAGTGAGGTATCATTTTTATAGGGAGACTTGGGGGAACGCGGGGTGGAAGGGAATTTGTGGCTCCTCTCAGATTTCAGAACTTTCTGTCACCGAAATGTGAGGAAAACTTGTTTTTTTAGCCACTTTTTGAGGTTTGCAAAGGATTCTGGGTAACATAACCTGGTCAGAGCCCCACAAGTCCCCCCATCATGGATTCCTCTAGGTCTCTAGTTTTCAACAATGCACAGGTTTGGTAGGTTTCCCTAGGTGCCAGCTGAGCTAGAGGCCAAAATCTACAGGCAGGCACTTTGCAAAAAACAGCTGTGTTTTCTGTCAAAAATGGGAGGTGTCCACGTTGTCTTTTGGGGCATTTCCTGTCGCGGGCGCTAGGCCTACCCACACAAGTGAGGTATCATTTTTATTGGGCAACTTGGGGGAACGCTGGGTAGAAGGAAGTTTGTGGCTCCTCTCAGATTCCAGAACTTTCTGTCACTGAAATGTGAGGAAAACGTGTTTTTGTAGCCAAATTTTGAGGTTTGCAAAGGATTCTGGGTAACAGAACCTGGTCAGAGCCCCACAAGTCACCCCATCTCGGATTCCCCTAGGTCTCTAGTTTTCATGAATGCACAGGTTTGGTAGGTTTCCCTAGGTGCCGGCTGAGCTAGAGGCCAAAATCTACAGGCAGGCACTTTGCAAAAAACAGCTGTGTTTTCTGTCAAAAAATGGGATGTGTCCAAGTTGTGTTTTGGGGCATTTCCTGTTGCGGGCACTAGGCCTACCCACACAAGTTAGGTATCATTTTTATTGGGAGACTTGGGGGAATGCTGGCTGGAGGGAAATTTGTGGCTCCTCTCTGATTCCAGAACTTTCTGTCACCGAAATCTGAGGAAAACATGTTTTTTTAGCCACTTTTTGAGGTTTGCAAAGGATTCTGGGTAACAGAACCTGGTCAAAGCCCCACAAGTCACCCCATCTTGGATTCCCCTAGGTCTCTAGTTTTAAAAAATGCATAGGTTTGGTAGGTTTCCCTAGGTGCCGGCCGAGCTAGAGGCCAAAATCTACAGGTAGGCACTTTGCAAAAAACAGCTGTGTTTTCTGTCAAAAAATGGGATGTGTCCACGTTGTGTTTTGGGGCATTTCCTGTTGCGGGCTCTAGGTCTACCCACACAAGTGAGGTATCATTTTTATCGGAAGACTTGGGGGTACGCTGGGTGGAAGGAAATTTGTGGCTCCTCTCAGATTCCAGAACTTTCTGTCACCGAAATGTGAGGAAAACGTGTTTTTTTAGCCACCTTTTGAGGTTTGCAAAGGATTCTGGGTAACAGAACCTGGTCAGAGCCCCACAAGTCACCCCATCTTGGATTCCCCTAGGTCTCTAGTTTTCAAATATGCACAGGTTTGGTAGGTTTCCCTAGGTGCCGGCTGAGATAGAGACTAGAATCTACAGGCAGACACTTTGCAAAAAACAGCTGTGTTTTCTGTCAAAAAATGGGATGTGTCCACGTTGTGTTTTGGGGCATTTCCTGTCACGGGCGCTAAGCCTACCCACACAAGTGAGGTATCATTTTTATCGGGAGACTTGGGGAACGCTGGGTGGAAGGAAATTTGTGGCTCCTCTCAGAATCCAGAACTTTCTGTCACCGAAATGTGAGGAAAACGCATTTTTGTAGCCACTTTTTGGGGTTTGCAAAGGATTCTGGGTAACAGAACCTGGTCAGAGCCCCACAAGTCACCCCATCTTGGATTCCCCTGGGTCTCTAGTTTTAAAAAATGCACAGGTTTGGTATGTTTCCCTAGGTGCCGGCTGAGCTAGAGACCAAAATCTACAGGTAGGGACTTTGCAAAAAACAGCTGTGTTTTCTGTCAAAAAATGGGATGTGTTCACGTTGTGTTTTGGGGCATTTCCTGTCGTGGGCGCTAGGCCTACCCACACAAGTGAGGTATCATTTCTATCGGGAGACTTGGGGGAACGCTGGGTGGAAGGAAATTTGTGGCTCCTCTCAGATTCCAGAACTTTCTGTCACCAAAATGTGAGGAAACCGTGTTTTTTCAGCCACTTTTTGAGGTTTGCAAAGGATTCTGGGTAACAGAACCTGGTCAGAGCCCCACAAGTCACCCCATCATGGAGTCCCCTAGGTCTCTAGTTTTCAAATATGCACAGGTATTTTAGGTTTCCCTAGATGCCGGCTGAGCTAGAGGCCAAAATCTACAGGCAGGCACTTTGCAACAAACAGCTGTGTTTTCTGTCAAAAAATGGGATGTGTCCACGTTGTGTTTTGGGGCATTTCCTGTCGCGGGCGCTAGGCCTACCCACACAAGTGAGGTATAATTTTTGACGGGAGACCTGGGGGAACATAGGATAGCAAAACAAGTGTTATCGCCTCTTATCTTTCTCTGCATTTTTTCCTTCCAAATATAAGAGAGTGTGGAAAAAAGACGTCTATTTGAGAAATGCCCTGCAATTCACATGCTAGTATGGGCACCCCGGAATTCAGAGATGTGCAAATAACCACTGCTCCTCAAAACCTTATCTTGAGCCCATTTTGGAAATGCAAAGGTTTTCTTGATACCTTTTGCATACCTATTTTTCACTCTTCATATTTCAGCAAATTAATTGCTGTACACCCAGTATACAGTAGAATGAAAACCAACTGCAGGGTGCAGCTCATTTATTGGCTCTGGGTACCTAGGGTTCTTGATGAACCTACAAGCCCTTTATATCCCCGCAACCAGAAGGGTCCAGCAGACATAACGGTATATTGCTTTAAAAAATCTGGCATCGCAGGAAAAAGTTACAGAGTAAAACATAAAGAAAAATGCCTGTTGTTTTCAGCTCAATTTCAATATTTTTTTTATTTCAGCTGTTATTTTCTGTAGGAAAACCTTGTAGGATCTACACAAATGACCCCTTGCTGAATTCAGAATTTTATCTAGTTTTCAGAAATGTTTAGCTTTTTGGGATCCAGCATTGGTTTCACACCTATTCCTGTCACTAACTGGAAGGAGGCTGAAAGCACCACAAATAGTAAAAATGGGGTATGTCCCAGTAAAATGCCAAATTTGTGTTGAAAAATGTGGTTTTCTGATTCAAGTCTGCCCATTCCTGAAAGGTGGGAAGATGGTGATTTTCAGCACCAGAAACCCTTTGTTGATGGCATTTTCAGGGAAAAAAACGACAAACCTTCTTCGCCAGCCCTTTTTTCCAATAAATTTGGAAAAACAAAATTTTTACTGTGTTTTGGCTAGTTTCTTAGTCTCCTCCAGGGGAAACCACAAACTCTGGGTGCCATTAGAATCCCTAGGATGTTGGAAAAAAAGGACGCAAATTTGGCGTGGATAGGTTATGTGCACAAAATGTTATGAAGGCCTAAGCAGAACTACCTCAAATAGCCAAAAAAGGGCTCAGCACTGGGGGGGGGGAAACGGCCCAGCAGCTAAGGGGTTAATTATTTCGAAGACTTATGCCACTAGGGCATTCTCAGCTAGAGGAATTTTCCATCAAAGATCCCAATTTTCAAAGCTATTTTGACCCCCAGTTCCACAACTGTAAAACTGAACTCTCTTCATTTGTTCTGTGTCAACTGTTCATTTTGTGTGTGTCTCCTATTTGTGCAAAAGAAGCTACTGTTCTATATTTTTTTAGTTTGTCTTAATGGCACATAGGCAATTCATTGCAGAATATTGCAATTCGTATATAGAGAGGGGTAACAGGCCTGCTCCCATAAATCATTTGTTGCTTTGCCAGTCACAAATGGCAGTAGACCACTTCATAGGCATGGATATCATGCATGGCATCCCACTCTGGATGCCTCTTCTTCATTACCCCAGCACAGTGTTGACAGGGTGCAGATACAGAAATGAGCCTTGCACAGATTTTCAAGAAAAATGTGCTTACTACACTGGATATACTAACTTGTTAATTTTACAAGAAAAGCATGGCTGTAAACATTTGAACTTCGAAACATGAAGTGACAACTAACGCAATAGGGCAAATTAACGAAGAATTCACACAGCACAGCAAGAACAGTGCAATGCATGGAGGTGATCGAGCAGAACAGCATCATACCTACTAAGATATGGCACTGTATTTCTCTCTCCATGCACGGCTACAATTTAGGTTGTCTTCAGCCAACACATACACCCTTGCACCTCAGTGCAAAGCTGTGTGTGATTTCAAGCACAGGTTTTGAAGTGGAATGGATCACTTCCGGTGCACTGATGATGAGGATGATTAACGTATCCAACAGGTAAATTACTCTGTCACCCTTACAGAAGTGCCAACCACCTAATTTAGAAATTACCACCAATTTAGGGGATTTTCTTTTTGAAAATAAAATATGAAACGCTCTACTTGCCCTGAGAGTTGTCTCCCATGGCGAGAAGCGCATACAGCAATTTTCACTGGCCTTTAGCACCAGGGATTTCTTGGCTGTGATGGAGAGTGAAAATTTACCTCTACTTACTCCCATTTAGCTTATTTGGGAGGAATTAGAGGACTGCCTCTGATGGCCCTTTCTTCACAGGGCTGTGGAAGGGGATTAATCAAAGAGGCAACTGCATAGTCTCCACCAAGATTAAACTTAAGCTCCACCCGCTTTCAAGTTTGAAGGTTGGATGTTTGTATTGGTGGTATATATACACTCTGTTTCGATGGAGTGTACATAGCTCAGGCCCTATGTTTTGACATGGTATACCATTTATATAACTTTGTACACACTGTACAAAACACCACACATGCAAGCAAAGGACATTTTTGAGAAAGGTGAGAAAGGAATCATTTTGTTAATATTTCACCTGCCTCAAAGTGGTGTAAAATTGTGCTACAAATTCATATTCATGTTTGCCAATGTTACTAGATAAGGACTTGATACAGAACTCATGGGTGTTTGCATGGGAACACCTTAGTACCACACATGGTATGCCCCTCTGCTGCAAAGTAAATGCAAAATAGAGCATGTCAGATTTTTTGATTACTTTGGGGCTTCGTTTCAGCATCAAACATATTGTACAGTGAAATCTAAATTCCAAAATCAACACTTTGCACACTGTTAGTGTGAAAATGTACCTTAGGTGATTCAAAAGAAACCCCTGACAGGTCAGTGTGTGTCAAAAAGGACTTGCAATGCGTCAATTTCACTCATGAGTGGGACCTTGCATCGTTTCTCCTTTCATCGGGATGAGTAATTTCTTCTCTCCGCAGGAGAGCAATGCGTCGATCCGGTCAGCACTCTCGGGCCTGTGCAGGCCCTGCGTTGTTTTTACATGCCCACCAGTGCTGGTATCAGAAATCCAGCCGCACGATGATCCGAAAACCAAGCAACGCAGGTTGCAATCTCACCAGGCTCCATCACCGATGCTGTGCGGCGTTTCTCCAGTTCCATGCGCCGCTTCTTCAGTCGCATTACAGGTGAGCTTCGATTTTCAGCCGCAAAGCCGGCGGTGCATCGATTTCCCAGCCGCAGATCAGAGTTGTGTCGATCTTTTCCCCACACGGTGCTCTGTGTGTGGATTTCTTACTCTTAGGCTGCCAGCTTCTCAGTTCAGGGCCCCAGGAACTGGATGGATACCACTTGGCAGAGTAGGAGTCTCTCCAGAGACACCAAGTGCTGTGCTGGCAGAGAGAAGTCTTTGCTGTCCCTGAGACTTCAAACAACAGAAGGCAAGCTCTAAATAAAGCCCTTGGAGATCTTCACAAGATGGAATGCACATAAAGTACAGTCTTTGCCCTCTTACTTTGGCAGAAGCAGCAAATGCAGGATAGCTCCACGAAGCAAAGGCAGGGCAGCTCTTCCTCAGCTCTTCAGCTCTTCTCCAGGCAGAGGTTCCTCTTGGTTTCCAGAAGTATTCTAAATTCTGTGGTTTTGGGTGCCCTTCTTATACCCAATTTCTTCTTTGAAGTAGGCCTACTTCAAGCAAAGTCTCTTTTGAAAGTGAAATCCTGCCTTGTCCAGGCCAGGCCCCAGACACTCACCAGGGGGTTGGAGAAAGCATTGTGTGAGGGCAGGCACAGCCCTTTCAGGTGTGAGTGACCACTCCTCACCTCCCTCCTAGCACAGATATCTCATCAGGAAATGCAGACTACACCACAGCTCCCTTTGTGTCACTGTCTAGTGTGAGATGCAACCAACCCAACTGTCAAACTGATCCAGACAGGGAATCCACAAACAGGCAGAGTCACATAAATGGTATAAGCAAGAAAATGCTCACTTTCTAAAAGTGGCATTTTCAAATACACAATCTTAAAATCAACTTTACTAAAAGATGTATTTTTAAATTGTGAGCTCAGAGACCCCACACTCCACATGTCCATCCATTCCAAAAGGGAATCTATACTTGAATCATATTTAAAGGTAACCCCCATATTAACCTATGAAAGGGATAGGCCTTGCAACAGTAAAAAATGAATTTAGCAGTATTTAACTGTCAGGACATATACAACACATTACTATATGTCCTACCTTAACCATACACTGCACCCTGCCTTTGGGGCTACCTGGTGCCTACTTAGGGGTGTCTTGCATGTAAGAAAATGGAAGGTTTAGGCCTGGCAAATTGGTACACTTGCCATGTCGAATTTACAGTTAAAAACTGCCACACAGACACTGCAGTGGCAGGTTTGAGACATGATTACAGAGCTACTTATGTGGGTGGCACAACCAGTGCTGCAAGCCCACTAGTAGCATTTGATTTGCAGGCCCTGGGCACCTCTAGTGCGCTGTACTGGGGACTTACTAATAAATCAAATATACCAATCATGGATAAGCCAATTACATACACATTTTGTAAAGAAGCACTTGCACTTTAGCACTGGTTAGCAGTGGTAAGGTGCCCAGAGTAACAAAAACATCAAAATCAGAGTCCAGCACACATCAACAACCTGGGAAACAGAGGCAACAAGTTAAGGGAGACCATGCCAAGGATGAAAAGTCTAACACTGAAGAAGATTTAAATTAATGCATTGTAGAAATGTTGGTGTTGTCTAATATTAATGTGTGATTGTTGACTTAAGAATCACATTTATCCCACTAGAGTTACTTTTGTTCCTTTTCTACATACCTAGCCCAAACCTCTACTGGGTATTTGGGCCACCCCTCTAGACGTATCTCTTCCTTAGTGAAATTGAAAAACATTTATTGACTATCTTATGTTGTTCAAAACTCTACAAGTGAAAGTTCTTCATTTTCGAATCAGCATAGCTTCTAGGTACTGAGGCAATAGGTGGCTTTTTTCATTGTGTAAACCATACCTCAGAAAGTGAGTATGATACCATCAATGAAAAGCTGCCTTTGGCCAAGTAATGGACAAATCAGTACCCCGAAAGAACAAAGCTAACAGAATTGCCCTTCTTAAGTAATCCATGCATACCTCACAGAACGCTGATCCATGACACAATACCAACCAATACTAAACGATGTCAGAGGCAAGGTCATCAAAACCACACACTACTCATTACTACTGAGTACCAAACACAACTGAACATATCACAATGCAGGCATGCCCCATTTAATGAGATTCCTAAAGAAATTGTTGGCTCTTAAGTTTCAAAAGAAACTCCACAACATACATATGATAAAATTGAGCTGGACCTTTTCAAATGCCCATATCAGAATGTATGTAAGCATATAACTTCAGGAAGAAGTCATTCACGGTGACATTGCAATTATGACTAATTTGAAAACGTCGCTCTGAGAAGATAAACAAAGCAGTGTTTTTTTTTTTATTTGACGTTGAGATTTATTTACCTGAAGCATCTGCTGATGTGTACTGAACAACATTTATTTCATTATTATGAAATCTCATGACATTATGCCATTCTCAGCAAGATGAATTGTCCATCAATGGTTCTATTGGAGCTAATTTTCATAGCTATTATTTTGGCCCCCAGTTCCTTGGCTGTGAAACTGAACTCCTTTTGCTTGTTCTGTTTCATTTGATCAATTTGTGTGTCTCTCCTATTTGTGCACCAGGAGCTTCTCTCATATAATATTTTAATTTGTCTTAATGGCACATGGGCAATTCATTGCAAAATATTGCAATAAGTAGAGAGAGAGGGGTAACAGCCCTGCCTCCTGCCAATCATTTGTTACCTTGTTGATTTACACATGGTAGTCCTGGGTACTGGACCACCTCACAAGATTGGATGGCACCACCCTAGATGTCCCTTATTCAGTACCCCAGGACAGTGTTGATAGGGTGCAGGTACAGAAAGAAGCCTTGCACAAATGTTCAAGAGAAATGCACTTACTACACTTGATACACTAACTTGTTAGTTTTACTAGAACATGATGTCTTCAAACAATCAAGCTTTTAAACATGAAGGGACAATAAGTGAGCAGAACAGCATCCAATCTACTAAGATATGGTGCTGTATTTCTCTTTTCATGCACTGCTACAATTTAGGCTGTCTTCTGCCAACATACACCACAGTGCAAAGTTTTGTGTGATTTCAAGTATAGATTTTGAATTGGAATAGTAAAAAATACAATGGTATTAATGTATGTACAGGTGGGTAGACCACTTATCTATCAGTGAGATAAAGTAAATTACTCTGTCACCTTTACACAGGTGCCACCCTCCTAATCTAAAAATGACCATCAATTTAGGGGTTGTTTAAAAAGTATTTATAGGAACCACCGTAATAGCGATTTCTGCCAATGCTGTTTGGAGCTCATGGGGTCTCTGAAGAGCAATGGGGGACGGCCTTGTGGTGGTATGTAGCAGTAGTGGGAAGGGACACACTCCTTGCATTGGATCCTAAGGATAAAAACAGATATGTATCCATGAAAACGGCTTTGCTTGCCATGCTTGGGCTGACACCTGAGAAGTAGCATCACCGGTTCAAGGACAGCACCAAACTCTCCACACAGAACTTGGTAGACTTTTTTAATTTCTCCAGTAAGGCACTGAATGGATGGGTGCGGGACAGTAAAGTAGATGACTATTTGCAGTTATATAATTTGATCCTGAAACAGCATATGTTCAGTGTTTGCTTTACAGAGTTCCACCAGCACCTAGTTGACAGTAAGCTGACTGACCCTAGGAAGCTTGCTGAGGAGGCAGACCTCTGGTTTAGCATTAGAATGTCCAAGAAGGTACCTAGGGGGACACCCACAAAGGTGGTGAGAGTTCCCACCAGAAGAAAGAGGGGGGAGAAAAACCTAAAAAAAAGTGAGTTCTCAAAAGCCCCCTACAACAATTCCGAGGGGGGTGGTGGTACCCAGACCCAGCCTGAGAAGAGGCCAGGATTCTTTGACAAGAAGAAAGGTAAGTGTTTCCCCAAATGCTTAGATTGCTTCGAGTTTAGAGACTCTAAGGGCATCTCCCAGTGTCCCAAAAGGGCACAGCTCACCGCTGGATTGCAGACAGCTCGGTTGGCTAGTGAAGCGCTTGGTGGGAGATGGTCCCAGTTAGCTTGGGGTAACAGACAGAGGTATCACTCGTGTCCCTGGAAGATAAGAAAATGGTGCCAAAAACCCACATACCTGCCAATACTTCCAAGTATAGGCAGTGGGTCACCATTGATAAGCAAAGAGTGGAGGGTCTGCGTGACACAGGAGAGAGTATGACTAATGTCAGGGGTCAGCTAGTGTCAGCAGTGCAAGTCATCCCTAATACATTCCACCAGGTCATAGTCACTGACAATCGTGAGAGCCACCGACCAGTCGCTCTGGTTCCCTTTGAGTGGGGGGTCTCTGGTACCCTAAAAGTAGCTGTGAGTCCTGCCAGGCCTGTAGATTGTCTATTAGGCAATGATCTTGAGCATACTGCCTGAAAGGAGGTAGAGCTCAGATCTCACTTGGAGATGTTAGGATTGCCTGAATGGGTCTGCATGACCACACGGTCCATGGCTGCCCAGGAAGAGAGTCAAGGGTATCAGGAGCGTTGAACAATGGCCCAGACAGCTGCACAGAGGAAGGGCAAGGAGTGTGGGAAACTGGACCCAGGTATTCCTATGTTGGTTGATGGGGTCCCAGAAGAGGAGGCCCCTGAGCCAACTGGGGAAGATATTGCCACCCTTGGTAACCTGCCTGAGCATGATGGCTGTCAAATGGAGGGTGGACAAACCAGGGAGGAATTCTGCAAAGCGCAGAAGGAGTGCCCAATTCTTGAGGGTCTGAGGCAACAGGCTTTAGCCGAGCAGCAGGTGAAGACTCTGACGATCACCACATATATTGGGAGAATGATCTCCTCTACAGTGAGCCTAAGGTACCAGCCGCTAGGGCAGAACATGTGCTGGTGGTCCCCCAGTGTTACCGGGCCTTCCTACTGGGCCTGGCTCACGACATCCCCCCGGCAGGACATTTGGGGCAAGACAAGAACTTTGTCAGGCTTCTCACCCACTTTTATTGGCCTCGAATGCAGGTAGCCTCAGATGCATTCTGTAGGTCCTGCCCAACCTGCCAGGCTAGTGGAAAGACAGGGAAAAGGCCCAGGGTCCCCCTGATCCCACTCCCTATTGTTGGCACCCCATTTGAAAGGGTGGTCATCGGCTTCATTGGTCCCTTGGACCCCAAAACCACCCTAGGCAACAGGTTTGTCCTGGTTTTGGTAGACCATGCCACCCGCTACCCAGAGGCAATTCCTCTAAGGACAGTGACTGATGGGGATATTTAACCATGTGGGGTTCCCAAAGGAGGTTGTGTCTGACAGAGGCACAAACTTCATATCAGCGTGCATGAAGTCCATGTGGGATGAGTGTGGGGTAACCTACCAGTTTACCACCCCTTACCATCCTCAATCCAATGGGCTTGTTGAGAGATTCAACAAGACCCAGAAAGGCATGATCACTATCCTGCCTGAGGCCATGAGGCATAAGTGCCATGCCTTCTATTTGCTTATAGGGAGGTGCCCCAGAAAGGGGTGGGGTTCAGCCCTTTGAGCTTCTCTATGGTTACCCTGTCAGGGGACCCCTAAGCATAGTAAAGGAGGGATGGGAGAAAGCTCCCAAGAATCCTTCCCAGGATGTGGTCAGTTACATGCTGGCCCTCCACAACCAGACACAGCGTTTCTGGAAGCAGGCCAAGAGCAACCTCAATGCCAGCCAAGAGGTGATGAAGGAGTGGTATGATCAGAAAGCCACTCTGGTAGAATTCTCACCTGGAAACAAAGTATGGGTGATGGAGCCAGTAAAGCCTAGAGCTCTCCATGACTGCTGGACTGGCTCATTCGAAGTCAAGGAGAGAAAGGGGGAGGCCACATACCTAGTGGACCTCAAGACCCCTAGAATCATCCTAAAGGTTCTCCACCACAACAGACTGAAGCCTCATTGTTAGAAATGGGGTCTTTGGTTGGCAGTTAGGTAACCCCCGTCCAAGCAACGACCCTCACTCTAGTCAGGGTAAAAGAGAATCACCCTCAGCTAACCCCTGGTTACCCCCTTAGTAGCTTGGCACAAGCAATAGGCTTAACTTCAGATTACTAGTTGTAAAGTATTTGTACCCACACACACAGTAACTTAATGAAAACACTACAAAATGACAGAACACAGGTTTAGAAAAATAGAAAATATTTGTCTAAACAAAACAAGACCAAAATGACAAAAATCCACAATACACAAGTCAAGTTATCAATTAAAAAGCAAAAAGAGTCTTCAAATAGTTTTAAACACACACTAACACTGTTAGCGTGAAAATGTACCTTAGGTGCGTCAAAACAAAGCCCTGACAGGTCAGTGTGTGTCAAAAAGGACTTGCGATGCGTCAATTTCACTCATGAGTGGGACCTTGCATCGTTTCTCCTTTCATCGGGATGCGTAATTTCTTCTCTCCGCAGGAGAGCAATGCGTCGATCCGGTCAGCACTCTCGGGCCTGTGCAGGCCTTGCATTGTTTTTACACGCCCACCAGTGCTGGTATCAGAAATCCTGCCGCACGATGATCCGAAAACCAAGCAACGCGGGTTGCAATCTCACCAGGCTCCGTCACCGATGCTGTGCGGCGTTTCTCCAGTTCCGTGCGTCGCTTCTTCAGTCGCATTACAGGTGAGCTTCGATTTTCAGCCGCAAACCGGCGGTGCATCGATTTCTCAGCCGCAGATCAGAGTTGTGTCGATCTTTTCCCCGCACGGTGCTCTGTGTGTGGATTTCTTACTCTTAGGCTGCCAGCTTCTTAGTTCAGGGCCCCAGGAACTGGATGTTTACCACTTGGCAGAGTAGGAGTCTCTCCAGAGACACCAGGTGCTGTGCTGGCAGAGAGAAGTCTTTGCTGTCCCTGAGACTTCAAACAACAGAAGGCAAGCTCTAAATCAAGCCTTTGGAGATCTTCACAAGATGGAATGCACACAAAGTACAGTCTTTGCCCTCTTACTTTGGCAGAAGCAGCAAATGCAGGATAGCTCCACAAAGCAAAGGCAGGGCAGCTCTTCCTCAGCTCTTCTCCAGGCAGAGGTTCCTCTTGGTTTCCAGAAGTATTCTAAATTCTGTGGTTTTGGGTGCCCTTCTCATACCCAATTTCTCCTTTGAAGTAGGCCTACTTTAAGCAAAGTCTCTTATGAATGTGAAATCCTGCCTTGCCCAGGCCAGGCCCCAGACACTCACCAGGGGGTTGGAGAAAGCATTGTGTGAGGGCAGGCACAGCTCTTTCAGGTGTGAGTGACCACTCCTCACCTCCCTCCTAGCACAGATGACTCATCAGGAAATGCAGACTACACCCCAGCTGCCTTTGTGTCACTGTCTAGTGTGAGATGCAACCAGCCCAACTGCCAAACTGATCCAGACAGGGAATCCACAAACAGGCAGAGTCACATAAATGGTATAAGCAAGAAAATGCTCACTTTCTAAAAGTGGCATTTTCAAATACACAATCTTAAATCAACTTTACTAAAAGATGTATTTTTAAATTGTGAGCTCAGAGACCCCACACTCCACATGTCCATCCATTCCCAAAGGGAATCTGAACTTGAATCATATTTAAAGGTAACCCCCATGTTAACCTGTGAAAGGGACAGGCCTTGCAAAAGTAAAAAATTAATTTAGCAGTCTTTCACTGTCAGGACATATACAACACATTACTATGGGGGTGATTCTAACCCTGGCGGTCGGTGATAAAGCGGCGGCCAACCCGCCAACAGGCTGGCGGTCCAAAAAATGGAATTCTGACCCTGGCGGGAACCGCCAACACGGCCCGCCACTTTAACACTCCGACCGCCACGGCGGTACAAACAAACAGCGCGGCGGTCACCGCCAACAGCCAGGCGGGAGACAATGTACCGCCCACCCTATCACGACCCACCAATCCGCCACCTTTTCCGGGGCGGGAGCACCGCCGATAAAAACACGGCGGAAACAGACTACGAACGGGAAAACGCTCACCTCTACTCACTCAACGAGGATGGAGGACAGCATGGAACCCGAATTGAACATCCTACCTGCTCTCGTCTACCTGCTCATCTACCACGAGTACGAACTCCGGCGCAGACGTCAACGGTGAGTACTGCACCTACGACACACGGGAGGGGGGAGGACGAAAGGTTACGGGCACACACATATGCGACCCCCACCCCCTCCCAATATGTACACACCAATGCAGAGCAACAAGTCACAGTGACACCACTCAAACCCCCGTAAAAAATGCAATGACATAATCAAATTGGGAATAAAAATGTATGTACAAAATAGCCTCTGATAAGTATTGGTCAACTTGCAAAAATATTTACATTTTAAAAAGTGTATATACACAGCAGTGGATAACCGAAGCAATTAGTCCTGCACATGTTACGAATTTCGATTTGTCTGTGGGCCAAAGTCTAGCGACACAAGGGCAAAGCCCACACAGGAGACCTGAGTCCTTTGGAGAGAACACTGCAGGGGCATCTGGTGACAAAACTACAGGCACCTCAGGGGGAAGGGAAGGGGGGGGCACCACAGCCACATGAGTCCACGACGCCAGATCCACGAAGGGCCCACCATGCCCACTGTACCATCCTGGGGAGTGCAAAGCCACAGTCTCTCAATGTCTCTACAGTGGGTGGCTTGCCCACTGTACCATCCTGGGGAGTGCAAAGCCACAGTCTCTCAATGTCTCTACAGTGGGTGGCTTGCCCACTGTACCATCCTGGGGAGTGCAAAGCCACAGTCCATCAGGTGGATAAATTTCTCCACTGGTCAAGGAGGATGCATGGTGGGCACAGTGAACCGTGAACAGTGCTTGCAGGAAGGGCCCGGCGGAGCGGTGCTTGAGATGAAGGGCCCAGCGGAGTGGTGCTTGACAGGAAGGGGCCAGCGGAGCGGTGCTTGAGATGAAGGCCCCAGCGGAGCGGTGCTTGACAGGAAGGGGCCAGCGGAGCGGTGCTTGAGATGAAGGCCCCAGCGGAGCGGTGCAGAGACGGCGGTGCCCAGCGGAGCGGTGCTTGAGACGGCGAGGCCCAGTGGAGCGGTGCTTGAGATGAAGGGCCCAGCGGAGCGGTGCTTGACAGGAAGGGGCCAGCGGAGCAGTGCTTGAGATGAAGGCCCCAGCGGAGCGGTGCAGAGACGGCGGTGCCCAGCGGAGCGGTGCTTGAGACGGCGAGGCCCAGCGGAGCGGTGCTTGAGATGAAGGGCCCAGCGGAGCGGTGCTTGAGATGAAGGGCCCAGCGGAGCGGTGCTTGAGACGGCGAGGCCCAGCGGAGCGGTGCTTGAGATGAAGGCCCCAGCGGAGCGGTGCAGAGACGGCGGTGCCCAGCGGAGCGGTGCTTGACAGGAAGGGGCCAGCGGAGCGGTGCTTGAGATGAAGGCCCCAGCGGAGCGGTGCTTGACAGGAAGGGGCCAGCGGAGCAGTGCTTGAGATGAAGGCCCCAGCGGAGCGGTGCAGAGAAGGCGGTGCCCAGCGGAGCGGTGCTTGAGACAGCGAGGCCCAGCGGAGCGGTGCTTGAGATTAAGGGCCCAGCGGAGCGGTGCTTGAGATGAAGGGCCCAGCGGAGCGGTGCTTGAGACGGTGAGGCCCAGCGGAGCGGTGCTTGAGATGAAGGCCCCAGCGGAGCGGTGCAGAGACGGCGGTGCCCAGCGGAGCGGTGCTTGAGATGAAGGGCCCAGCGGAGCGGTGCTTGAGATGAAGGCCCCAGCGGAGCGGTGCCTGTCTGCACGGCGGGGCCCTGTTCAGCGGTGCTCTTCTGCACGGCGGGGCCCTGTTCAGCGGTGCTCTTCTGCACGGCGGGGCCCAGTTCAGCGGTGCCTGTCTGCACGGCGGGGCCCAGTTCAGCGGTGCCTGTCTGCACGGCGGGGCCCTGTTCAGCGGTGCCTGTCTTCACGGCGGGGCCCTGTTCAGCGGTGCCTGTCTTCACGGTGGGGCCCTGTTCAGCGGTGCCTGTCTGCACGGCGGGGCCTTGTTCAGCGGTGCTCTTCTGCACGGCGGGGCCCTGTTCAGCGGTGCTCTTCTGCACGGCGGGGCCCAGTTCAGCGGTGCCTTTCTGCACGGCGGGGCCCAGTTTAGCGGTGCCTGTCTGCACGGCGGGGCCCTGTTCAGCGGTGCCTGTCTCCACAGCGGGGCCCTGTTCAGCGGTGCCTGTCTGCACGGCGGGGCCCTGTTCAGCGGTGCTCTTCTGCACGGCGGGGCCCTGTTCAGCGATGCCTGTCTGCACGGCGGGGCCCTGTTCAGCGGTGCCTGTCTTCACGGCGGGGCCCTGTTCAGCGGTGCTCTTCTGCACGGCGGGGCCCAGTTCAGCGGTGCCTGTCTGCACGGCGGGGCCCTGTTCAGCGGTGCCTGTCTGCACGGCGGGGCCCTATTCAGCGGTGCCTGTCTTCACGGCGGGCCCTGTTCAGCGGTGCCTGTCTGCACGGCGGGGCCCTGTTCAGCGGTGCTCTTCTGCACGGTGGGGCCCTGTTCAGCGGTGCTCTTCTGCACGGCGGGGCCCAGTTCAGCGGTGCCTGTCTTCACGGCGGGGCCCTGTTCAACGGTTCCTGTCTTCACGGCGGGGCCCTGTTCAGCGGTGCTCTTCTGCACGGCGGGCCCTGTTCAGCGGTGCTCTTCTGCACGGCGGGGCCCAGTTCAGCGGTGCCTGTCTTCACGGCGGGGCCCTGTTCAGCGGTGCTCTTCTGAACGGCGGGACCCTGTTCAGCGGTGCTCTTCTGCACGGCGGGGCCCAGTTCAGCGGTGCCTGTCTTCACGGCGGGGCCCTGTTCAGCGGTGCCTGTCTTCACGGCGGGGCCCTGTTCAGCGGTGCCTGTCTGCACGGCGGGGCCCTGTTCAACGGTTCCTGTCTTCACGGCGGGGCCCTGTTCAGCGGTTTTCTTCTGCACGGCGGGGCCCAGTTCAGCGGTGCCTGTCTGCATGGCGGGGCCCTGTTCAGCGGTGCCTGTCTGCACGGCGGGGCCCTATTCAGCGGTGCCTGTCTTCACGGCGGGCCCTGTTCAGCGGTGCCTGTCTGCACGGCGGGGCCCTGTTCAGCGGTGCTCTTCTGCACGGTGGGGCCCTGTTCAGCGGTGCTCTTCTGCACGGCGGGGCCCAGTTCAGCGGTGCCTGTCTTCACGGCGGGGCCCTGTTCAACGGTTCCTGTCTTCACGGCGGGGCCCTGTTCAGCGGTGCTCTTCTGCACGGCGGGCCCTGTTCAGCGGTGCTCTTCTGCACGGCGGGGCCCAGTTCAGCGGTGCCTGTCTTCACGGCGGGGCCCTGTTCAGCGGTGCTCTTCTGAACGGCGGGACCCTGTTCAGCGGTGCTCTTCTGCACGGCGGGGCCCAGTTCAGCGGTGCCTGTCTTCACGGCGGGGCCCTGTTCATCGGTGCCTGTCTTCACGGCGGGGCCCTGTTCAGCGGTGCCTGTCTGCACGGCGGGGCCCTGTTCAGCGGTGCCTGTCTTCACGGCGGGGCCCTGTTCAGCGGTGCTCTTCTGCACGGCGGGGCCCAGTTCAGCGGTGCCTGTCTGCACGGCGGGGCCCTGTTCAGCGGTGCCTGTCTTCATGGCGGGGCCCTGTTCAGCGGTGCCTGTCTTCACGGCGGGGCCCTGTTCAGCGGTGCTTTCCCAGTAAGTCTAGGGAGCCAGACCTGGCATGGACACCCTGCTCACTCGCCCTCCGACCGTGCAGTGGCAGGCCCCTTCGGGGACGGAGTCCTGGGCCCTTTGGTGTCGTCCCTTGCAGCCGGGATGGGGCTTGTGGGGCCCTCCTGCTCCGCGCTCCTGCTGGCTGACCTCTCCGCCCTGCTGCCCTTTCGCTCCTTAGATGGTGCTCTCGGGGGCCTTGCCTCCCCTGGCTGTTGTGGCAGGTGAAGTGGCCGTAGTTAGCTCCTTGGCGGCAGCCGTGTCAGTCCTCTCACGGCGGACCTTTAGTTTCCTGGTCCTCTTGCCTGGGGGGGGGCTGGCTGTCCCCTTGCTGCTGACTGAAGTGTCACTGCCGCCAAAGGGTGGACTCCATAACCCATGCACCACTTTGACACTCGAAGCTGGGCTGGTGGTGGCTGAGGTGCTCTTGGGACTATTAGCAGATGGAGGGGGTGGGTCAGGGGAGGGAAAGAGGTTAAGATTAGAGAGGTAATATTTCTTAGGACCAAGGTAAAGGGTAGGAGTAGTGGTGATGGAAGTGGAGGAAGAGGATGTGGTTGTAGGAGAGTCAGGTGTGCTGTTTTTGGGTGCAGGTGACTGAGACGTAGGCTGTCGTGAGGTGGTTGGCTGTTGTTTGGGTGTCTGCCTGCGTTTATGTGTCTTGGAAGAGGGGGTGACAGACACAGTGGGAGAGGACACAGGGGACGTGTAAATGGCAGTGGGGGTGGTGACTGCAAGTGTGCGGACTGTACTGGAGGGTGTACTGGTGATGGAAGCACTGGCTGATGGTGGTGTGGATGCAGGTGTGAGTGTAGACGTCACAGGGAGGGAGGAGGGAGACGAGGAGGAGGGGGACACAGAGGTGGTAGTGACTGTTGGAATGTCTGCATCTGGGTGTTGCTTGGGTGAGTGTTTGTGGGATCTGTGGTGCTTGTGTCTGGATGAGCTACTCTTGGGTGTTGAGGTGTGTGCAGGCTGGTCTGATGGTGTGGATGGGATAGGCTGAGGAACAGGAGACAGAGAAAGGGTGGAGGCAGTTAGAAGAGAGAGACTGGAGACAGGGACAATGGCTGCCGTCAGTGCTGAGGCCAGAGCATTGAACGATCGTTGATGGGCAGCCTGACCCGAATGAATGCCCTCCAGGTAGGCATTGCTCCGATGCACCTCCCTTTCCACCCCCTGGATGGCATTCAAAAGGGTAGTCTGCCCAACAATGATGGTCTGAAGGAGGTCAATGACCTCCTCACTGATGGCAGCAGGGGTAACAGGGGCAGGGGCTGAGGTGCCTGGGGCGAAGGAGACGCCCGCCTTCCTGGGCGGGCGGGCACGGAGCAAAGGCTGAGGGGCTGCTGGGAGGGCGGTGCTGGTGCGCTGGGTGGCGGCTGTACCTGTAGAGGCGGGGGGCCCGGATGTTGCCGCCACCGCTAGGGAGCTCCCAACCGAGGACGTGTCCGTGTCGCTGGTGTCTTCACCGGTCCCCGTTGTGGTGCTCCCCTCGCCCTCCGGATCACTGGTGCCCTCGGTGTCTGTTCCAGTGCCCACCGGGGCCTTGTGACTTGCAGCTCCCTCGCGCTCCGATGCCAAATCTCCTCCGCCTTATGATGCTAATGCACACATGTACAAGATTTTGAAGAAAAAGGGTGGGGGGAGAAATAAAAACAGGTTGAGTGCATGCCTTGTCAACACCGTTGGCGGAGAGGACAGACACAGGTGCCTCATGCACTAAGCCGCGCAATCGGGGTACACTACTCAGTACTTCTGACTAGGCCAACAGGTCTAGGGACAACAAACGTGCACATGTGTGATGCTGGACCATGGATAGCTGTACTTGGCACCCTACAGAGGTGGGGGCGGGGGCACAGGGCCATGTCTAAGGGAGGGGACTACACTACAGAAAGCGCCCTGGCCTATTGTCACCCACAGCCCTCCTCCCCCACCCAGACGCCTCAACTGCGCGTCAAGATAGCAGAATGTGCAGATACTCACCCCCTTGTGTCTGCTGTGATGTCCTCAAGCGCCCATCCAAATCAGGGTAGGCCACCGCCAGGATCCGGGACATCAGGGGGGTCAGGGTACGACTGGCACCCCTCCTAGGGCGGGAGGCCATCCCCAGCAGTGACTCGGCGGTCTTTCTGGTTCCGCGGCGGATGTCCTCCCACCTCTTTCGGCAGTGGGTGCCCCGTCTGGTGTAGACCCCCAGGGCCCGGACTTCCTTGGCGATGGCACGCCAAATGTCGATTTTCTGATGGGCGCTGACCTGTTTGACATGTACAGGGTGGGAAAGAAAAAACGTCATTTTTCTGCATGTTAGATGTGAATGCCCCCCCCTCCCCAACCTTGCCATGTGGCACATTCTCTCATCTGTCGTGCGTTGCACTCCTCATTTTCTCCCCACCCCACCAACTTACATCCACCCCACTCCACACAGCCATAACCCATTCAATGTGCACTCAGTGTACTTACCTGTTGATCTGGAGGACCGTAGAGTAGCGCATACTGGGGGAGGACCCCATCCACAAGTTTCTCCAACTCTTCAGACGTGAAGGCAGGGGCCCTTTCCCCAGTCGCAGCAGCCATTGTCACTTCCAGACCGAGTTCACAGCAGCACTTGCAGTATAGGTCCTCTCCTGTGGATGATCAGGTCTCGAGTGATTAAGCAGATAGAAAATGGCGGTCACGTCCGCATCGGTGCGTACCGCGGCGGTGCGTACCGCGACCGCCGGCACACATTGCCATTGGCTCATGAAACCCATAGGGATCATTGTTAACCAATGCGTCTTCGCACAGCGGTCTTCGGCCGCCTACCGCCACGGTGTGCCACGCCAGCGCAGTGACCTCACATCCCATTGTCCCACTTCACAGGTCAGGCTGCCGCCATTTCAAGGGCCCACATGGCTTAATTTCAACTGCGTCACACAGGCCTAGGCCTTGCATTGCCACACATACAAGCATAGCAATCCATACATTATCGTGTACTGTGCAAGCTGGGGTGAATGTACCTGTGAGTTGATTGACTCTGTGCTCCATATTCTCCTTCCTAGGCACCGTCCGCTGGGACTTGCGATGAGAAGGAGGAATCCTCGCGTGTACCGGCCGCTGGTGGACCTGTCGACAATGGAAGAAAGCCATATTATACTCCGATACCGACTTGACCGTGCCACTATCCATGAACTGTGTGCCCAGCTGGAGCCAGCCCTGATGTCTCCCATCCGCCAACCCACAGGAATTCCCCCTCTAGTGCAGGTTCTGTCTGTCCTCCATTTTTTTGCAAGTGGCTCATTCCAGACAACAGTGGCCATGTCATCTGGAATGTCTCAGCCTATGTTTTCAAAGATTTTGTCCAGAGTGTTGTCTGCCCTGATGAAACTCATGAGGAGCTACATCATTTTCCCAGAGGAGGGTGATTTGCCTACAGTGAAGGCTGATTTCTATGCCCTTGGACAGATCCCCAACATCATTGGTGCCATTGATGGGACCCATGTGGCTTTAGTACCCCCAAATGACGATGAGCAGGTGCACAGAAACAGGAAAAATTACCATTCTATGAATGTCCAGGTGGTCTGTTTGGCAGACCAGTACATCTACCATGTAAATGCCAAGTTCCCTGGGTCAGTGCATGACGCGTATATCATGCGTAATAGCAGCATCCCCTATGTGATGGAACAGCTACAGAGACAGCGTGTGTGGCTAATAGGTGACTCTGGTTACCCCAACCTGCCGTGGCTACTGACCCCAGTGAGGAATCCCAGGACAAAGGCAGAGGAACGGTACAATGAGGCCCATGGGCGAACTAGGAGGGTGATCGAGCGAACCTTTGGGCTCCTGAAGGCCAGGTTTCGGTGCCTGCATATGACAGGTGGATCCCTAATGTACTCACCAAAGAAGGTGTGCCATATCATCGTGGCCTGCTGTATGCTGCACAACCTGGCTTTGCGACGCCAGGTGCCTTTCCTGCAGGAGGATGGTCCAGATGGTGGTGTTGTAGAAGCCGTGGAGCCTGTGGAGAGTGAAGAGGAGGAAGACGATGGGGACAACACAGACAACAGGGAAACTGTTATACAACAGTATTTTCAGTAGCCCACAGGTAAGAATCACCCACGCCATTTCACATTTACTTAGAGCCTCCTGCATCTCTACTTTCTGTATTTCCCCCCAGCTCTTTTTAACTAATTTCTGATTTTCCCTTCCCTTCTCAGTGCTGTATGACTCAGTGCGTGACTTCTGCTTGGTTTGCCCATGAACTACAGCGTCTTGACATTGGTATGTTGTCATCACTAATTGACATAACATATATTGAACTGTAATGTGTAATACATTTGTTAAGAATACAGCATGACTCCAAACTGATTTCTGTGCAATAAGTGATTTATTTTTAGTGCTAGATATTGCTACATGATAGTTAAACAGTGATGGGTGGGGGTGGAGTAATGTCCATGGCAGAGTCCAGTTCTCAGTCTCACAGGTGCATTGTCCATATGCCTGTGGAAGGATGGAGCAGTGGCAGTTCAAGGTTGGACAGGGTGGCAATGTGGGACAGTGGGGTGACTTCAGGGGGTATCTCATGCTGGCGGGGGTCTTGGCATCCTACTCTGTCTTTTTTTGTGATCTCAGGCTCCTCTTGCGGGGTGGTTGTTCTTCAGCAGGAGGTGGGGTTCTGGTGGCCTGTCGTTGTGTGGGGGCCTCCTGTCCACTAGCGCCGGCGGAGGTGGTAGGCTGTTCCTGGTCCGGGCTAGTGACAGGGGCCCTGTGTGGTGCCACATGGTCCCGCAACGTGTCTTCTATCTGGTTGAGGGCCAGGACGATGGTCCCCATTGCGGTCCCGATGTTCCTAAGCTTGTCTCTGAACCCCATGTAGCGTTCCTCCTGCTGTGCCTGGATCTCCTGGAACCTGGCCAGTACCGTCGCCATCGTCTCTTGGGAATGGTGGTAGGCTCCCATGATGGTGGTGAGGGCCTCTTGGAGAGTGGGTTCCCTGGGCCTCTCCTCCCCCCCCTGTCGCACAGCAGCCCTCCGAGTTGCCCGGTTTCCCCCGGCCTCTGTCCCCTGGATGGTGTGCCCACTACCACTGCCCCCAGGTCCCTGTTGTTGTTGGGGTGGTGGGTATCCCTGGGTGCCCTGTAGTGGCAGACACACCGCTGATTGACCTGTCCTAGAGACAGAGGCATGGGCCCGCTGGGTGGGAGCTGTGCTGTTGTTCCCAGAGGGGGTTGGTTCTGCTGTGGCCTGTGTCTGTGTGTGGGGAACCCACTGCCCAGAGGTCCCCGATGGTCCGGGCTGGTCATCAGGTTCCAGGTCGACAGAGCTGCTGTCATCACTGGGGGCCTGTTCCGGGGGTGGGATGGACATTTCTGGACCCTCCTGACCGGTGTGTTGGCGTTCGGGTCCTGCATGGGGTAAGAGAGTATGGTTATTGTTTCTGTGTGTGCAATTGCGTGCGATTTATGGGTGCCCTTGTCCCCCAGTGCTGGCATTCCCTTGTGGGAGGTGTTGTGAGGGTGGTTTGTGAGTGGGGGGGATGGGTATGTGCAGTGGTCATGCTTAGGTGATGGGTGTCCATAGTTTGTGGTGGCATGCAGGGGTTGGTGTTGGGTTGGGTGGGTTGTGCTGGAGAGACATTCTCAGGGAGGATGTGTGATGGGGGGTTGGGGGTGAGGGTGGGGGTGTGGGTTGGCATGCTGGTGGGGTGGGGGGGATGAAGTAGTTGAGATTCGACTTACCAGAGTCCATTCCTCCGCCTACTCCAGCGAGGCCCTCAGGATGCAGGATGTTCAAGACCTCTTGCTCCCATGCTGTGAATTCGTGAGGGATGGGTGGGGGTCCGCCGCCAGTCTTCTGCACCGCGATGTTGTGCCTTGACACCATCGAGCGCACCTTCCCCCGTAGGTCGTTCCAGCGTTTGCGGATGTCCTCCCGATTTCTGGGATGCTGTCCCACCGCGTTGACTCTGTCCACGATCCGCTGCCATAGCTCCGCCTTCCTGGCTATAGTGGTGTGCTGCACCTGTGAGCCGAAGAGCTGGGGTTCACCTCTTATAATTTCCTCCACCATGACCCGGAGTTCTTGGTCCGAAAACCGTGGGTGCCTTTGGGGTGCCATGGGGTGGTGTGGATGAGGTGTGGGGTGGTGTATGTGGTGATGAGTGTGTTGGTGTGTGGTGCTTTGTGCTTCTATGTGGTGTGTGTGATGGTGTAGTGTGCCTCTGTGTGTATAGCTCTATATTCTATGATGTGTCTCTCTCTCCTTCGTCTCTGATCTTTGGTAGTAGGGGTTTTTGGGTGATGTGGGTGTGTGTTTTATATTGTATTGATTGTGTGGGAGTGGTGTGTGTATGTGTTTCAGGTGTGTGTCTTTCAAATTGTCCAATGTGGCTGTGTTTTGGTGCTGGGTGTGTATTCTGACCGCGGCGGTGTGTACCGCCAATAAAATTACCGCGTTTTAAAGACCGCCGCGTGGATTCGTGGGTCGTAATGGCATGGGCGTATTTCTGTTGGCGTGGCGGTGGAGGTTTGGTCATCTCCAGTTTACCACTGACCGCTGATGTGACGGACTGCAGTGGAGGTCGGATTTTTGGAGGTTTGGCAGTTGTGGGTCAGAATGACCGTGGCGGCTTACCGCGGCCGTGGCGGTATTGTGGCGGTCTTCTGACCGGCGGTAAGCGCCTTTTACCGCCGAGGTCAGAATGACCCCCTATATGTCCTACCTTAACCATACACTGCACCCTGCCCTTGGGGCTACCTGGTGCCTACCTTAGGGTGTCTTGCATGTAAGAAAATGGAAGGTTTAGGCCTGGCAAGTGGGTACACTTGCCAAGTCGAATTTACAGTTAAAAACTGCCACACAGACACTGCAGTGGCAGGTTTGAGACATGATTACAGAGCTACTTATGTGGGTGGCACAACCAGTGCTGCAAGCCCACTAGTAGCATTTGATTTGCAGGCCCTGGGCACCTCTAGTGCGCTGTACTAATAAATCAAATATGCCAATCATGGATAAGCCAATTACATACATATTTTGTAAAGAAGCACTTGCACTTTAGCACTGGTTAGCAGTGGTAAGGTGCCCAGAGTAACACAAACATCAAAATCAGAGTCCAGCACACATCAACAACCTGGGAAACAGAGGCAAAAAGTTAAGGGAGACCATGCCAAGGATGAAAAGTCTAACACTGAAGAAGATTTTAATTAATGCATTGTAGAAATGATGGTGTTGTCTAATATTAATGTGTGATTGTTGACTTAAGAATCACATTTATCCCACTAGAGTTACTTTTGTTCCTTTTCTACATACCTAGCCCAAACCTCTACTGGGTATTTGGGCCACCCCTCTAGACGTATCTCTTCCTTAGTGAAATTGAAAAACATTTATTGACTATCTTATGTTGTTCAAAACTCTACAAGTGAAAGTTCTTCATTTTCGAATCAGCATAGCTTCTAGGTACTGAGGCAATAGGTGGCTTTTTTCATTGTGTATACCATACCTCAGAAAGTGAGTATGATACCATCAATGAAAAGCTGCCTTTGGCCACGTAATGGACAACTCAGTACCCCGACAGAACAAAGCTAACAGAATTGCCCTTCTTAAGTAATCCATGCATACCTCACAGAAAGCTGATCCATGACACAATACCAACCAATACTAAACGATGTCAGAGGCAAGGTAATCAAAACCACACACTACTCATTACTACTGAGTACCAAACACAACTGAACATATCACAATGCAGGCATGCCCCATTTAATGAGATTCCTAAAGAAATTGTTGGCTCTTAAGTTTCAATAGAAACTCCACAACATACATATGATAAAATTGAGCTGGACCTGTTCAAATGACCATATCAGAATGTATGTAAGCATATAACTTCAGGAAGAAGTCATTCACGGTGACATTGCAATTATGACTAATTTGAAAACGTCGCTCTGAGAAGATAAACAAAGCAGTGTTTTTTTTTTATTTGACTTTGAGATTTATTTACCTGAAGCATCTGCTGATGTGTACTGAACAACATTGATTTCATTATTTTGAAATCTCATGACATTATGGCCCTCATTCCGACCCTGGCGGTCGGTGTTAATGCGGCGGCCAACCCGCCAACAGGCTGGCGGTCCAAAAAATGGAATTCCGACCCTGGCGGGAACCGCCAACACAGCCCGCCACTTTAACACTCCGACCGCCACGGCGGGACAAACAAACAGCGCGGCGGTCACCGCCAACAGCCAGGCGGGAGACAATGTACCGCCCGCCCTATCACGACCCACCAATCCGCCACCTTTTCGGGGGCGGTTGCCCCGCCGATAAAAACACAGCGGAAACAGACTTTTCGAATGGAAAACGCTCACCTCTACACACTCCACGAGGAATCTGGACAGCATGGAACCGGAACTCCACATCCTCCCAGCCATTGTCTTCCTGCTCCTCTGCCAGGAGCACGAACGCCGGCGCAGACGACACCGGTGAGTACTGCACCTACGACACAGGGGAGTGGGGAGGGAAACAATTACGGGCACACACATACGCGACACACCCACCCCCACCCTCACCCACTACAACACACACATCAATGCAGAGCAACAACTCAGAGTGATACCCCCTAAACCCCCCGGAAGAATGCAAAGACAAAATAAAATGATCATTAAAATTGAAGTATATTATAGCATATCTGAAGTTAAGTGAAATATGAAATATATAAATAAAATATATTACAACATGAACAATATATACATAGGTCAAAAGTCCGGCCCATATTGGCTATCTGCCATTGTCCGTGGGCCAATGGGCCTAAACACATGGGCAAAGCCCACACACGAGACCCGATTCCATTGGAGAGAACACTGCAGGGGCATCAGATAGCAAAACTACAGGCACCTCAGGGGGATGGGAAGGGGGGGCACCTCAGCCAGATGAGTCCACGACGTCAGATCCACGAGGGGCCTCCATGCCCACTGTACCATCCTGGGGAGTGCAAAGCCACAGTCTCACAAATCTCTACAGTGGGTGGATTGCCCACTGTACCATCCTGGGGAGTGCAAAGCCTCAGTCTATCAAGTGGATTACAGACTCCACTGGTTCAGGAGGAGGCATGGTGCCCAGAGTGCTTCATGAAGCCCTGCCCGACACAGATCCGGCCCTGCCAATGGGCCAGCGGTACTTGAGATGAAGGGCCCAGCGGAGCGGTTCAGAGACGGCGGTGCCCAGCGGAGCGGTGCTTGTGAGGAAGGGCCCAGCGGAGCGGTGCTTGAGACGGCAGTGCCCTGTTCAGCGGTGCGTGAGACGGCGGTGCCCTGTTCAGCGGTGCTTGTCTTGAAGGGCCCTGTTCAGCGGTGCTTGTCACGGCGGGGCCCTGTTCAGCGGTGCTTTAGACAGCGGTGCCCTGTTCAGCGGTGCGTGAGACGGCGGTGCCCTGTTCAGCCGTGCTTGTCTTGAAGGGCCCTGTTCAGCGGTGTTTGTCTTGAAGGGCCCTGTTCAGCGGTGCTTGTCACGGCGGGGCCCTGTTCAGGTGTGCTTGAGACGGCGGTGCCCTGTTCAGCGGTGCTTGTCTTGAAGGGCCCTGTTCAGCGGTGCTTGTCTTGAAGGGCTCTGTTCAGCGGTGCTTGTCACGGCTGGGCCCTGTTCAGCGGTGCTTGAGACGGCGGTGCCCTGTTCAGCGGTGCTTGTCTTGAAGGGCCCTGTTCAGCGGTGCTTGTCACGGCGGGGCCCTGTTCAGCGGTGCTTGAGACGGCGGTGCCCTGTTCAGTGGTGCTTGTCTTGAAGGGCCCTGTTCAGCGGTGCTTGTCACGGCGGGGCCCTGTTCAGTGGTGCTTGAGACGGCGGTGCCCTGTTCAGCGGTGCTTGTCTTGAAGGGCCCTGTTCAGCGGTGCTTTTCACGGCGGGGCCCTGTTCAGCGGTGCTTGAGACGGCGGTGCCCTGTTCATCGGTGCTTGTCTTGAAGGGCCCTGTTCAGCGGTGCTTGTCTTGAAGGGCCCTGTTCAGCAGTGCTTGTCACGGCGGGGCCCTGTTCAGCGGTGCTTGTCATGAAGGGCCCTGTTCAGCTGTGCTTGTCACGGCGGGGCCCTGTTCAGCGGTGCTTGTCATGGCGGGGCACTGTTCAGCGGTGCTTGTCAAGGAGGGCCCTGTTCAGCGATGCTTGTGATGTGTTCCCAGGGCACCTGATCCAGCCAATATTTACCGCTCACTCGCCATCCGACCTTTCGCTTGCGGGGCCCTCCTGTGCTGGAGTCCTAGGCCCGTGGGTGTCCTCCTTCACACCTGGAATGGGGCTGGTGGGGCCCTCCTGGACAGCTCGCCTGCTGCCAGACTTGTCTGCCGCGCTGCCCTTGCCCTCCTTTGCCGATTCTCTGGGGCCCTTGCCTCCCTTTGTGGATGTGCCAGGTGACAGTGCCAGGGTAGTGCCTTTGGGGGCTGCTGTCTCTGGCCTCTCGCGCCGGCCCTTTCCTTTTTTCGTTTTTTTCCCAGGGGGTGGGCTGGCTGTCCCCTTGCTGCTGGCTGATGTTGCTGCCCTAGAAGCTGGTGGACTCCAATAGCCCTGGACTATGGTCCTTGTAGGTCCAGGGCTTGTGGTGGCTGAGGTGCTGATTGGACTCTTACGAGATGGAGGGGTGGGTCAGGTGATGCAAAGAGGTTAATTTTGGAGAGGAAAAACTTTTTAGGAGCAGTGGGAAGGGTAGGTGCAGTGGGTATGGGAGTGGAGGGAACGGATGTGGTTGTAGGAGAGTCAAGTGTGCTGTCTTTGGGTGCAGGTGCTTGTGACGGAGGCTGTCGTGAGGTGGATGGCTGTTGGGTGGGTGGCTGCCTGCGTTTGTGTGTTTTGGAAGAGGGGGTGACAGACACACTGGGAGAGGACACAGGGGACGTGTAAATGGCAGTGGGGTGGTGACTGCACGTGTGCGGAGTGTTCTGGTGGGTGTGGTGGTGATGGACGTACTGGCTGATGGTGGTGTGCATGCAGGTGTGAGTGGAGACGTCACAGGGAGGGAGGAGGGAGACGAGGAGGAGGGGGACACAGAGGAGGCAGTGGCTGTTGGCATGTCTGCATGTGGATGTTGCTTATGTGAATGCTTGTGTGATCTGTGGTGCTTATGTCTTGATGAGCTGCCCTTGGGTGTTGAGGTGTGTGCAGGCTGGTCTGTAGGTGTGGCTGGGATAGGCAGAGGAACAGGGGAGTGGGACTGGGATGAGGAAATTGGAGGGGGAGGCAGGAGACAGGGACAATGGCTGCCGTCAGTGCTGAGGCCAGAGCGTTGAACGATCGCTGATGGGCAGCCTGACCCAAATGAATGCCCTCCAGGTATGCATTGCTCCGGTGCACCTCCCTTTCTACACCCTGATGGCATTCAAAAGGGTAGACTGCCCAACAATGAGCGTCTGGAGGAGGGCAATGATCTCCTCTCTGAGGGCAGCAGGGGTAACTGGGGCAGGGCCTGAGGTGCCTGGGGCGAAGGAGATGCCCGGCTTCCTGGCCGAGCTGGCACAGGTCAAACGCTGAGGGGCTGCTGGGAGGGCGGAGCTGGTGCGCTGGGTGGCGGCTGTACCTGTTGTAGCGGTGGGAGCTCCCTTCCGAGGACGTGTCTGTGTCGATGACGTCTCCACGGGTCCCCGTTGTAGAGCTCCCCTCGCCCTCGGTCTCACTGGTGAACTCGGAGTCGGTTGCATGGCCCTCCGGGGCCATGTGAGATGCAGCTCCCTCGTGCTCCAATGCCACTTCTCCTCTGTCTGATGATGCTAATGCACACATGAACAGGAAGACCAAAAAAAGGGGGGGGGGGGAAATAAAGACATGTTGAGTGCATGCATTGGCGACACCGTTGGCGGAGAGGACAGACACAGAAGCCCCCTGCACTACGCCGCGCACTTGGTGTACACTAGTCAATTATTGGGACTTGGCATACAGGCCTATGGAGGACAAATGCACACATAGGTGACCCAGAGCCATGGATAGCTGTACTTAGCACCCTACAGAGGTGGGGGGCGGGGACACAGGGCCATGCCTTACGGAGGGGCCTAGCCTACAGAAATCGCCCTGGCCTAGAGATACCCACAGCCCTTCTCCCCCACCCAGACACCTCCACTCTGCGCTAATATAGCAGATTGTGCCTGTACTCACCCCCTTGTGTCTGCTGTGATGTCCTCAAGCGCCCATCCAAATCGGGGTAGGCCACCGCCAGGATCCGGGACATCAGGGGGGTCAATTGCTGTGTGGCACCCCTCCTAGGTTGGGAGGCCATCCCCAGCAGAGCCTCCGCGGTCTCTCTGCTCAAGCGGCGGATGTCCTCCCACCTCTTTCGGCAGTGGGTGCCCCGTCTGTTGTGGACCCCCAGGGTCCGGACGTCCTTGGCGATGGCACGCCAAATGTAGATCTTCTGATGGGCGCTGACCTATGTGACATGTACAGGGGGGGAGAAGAAATATCATCATTTTCTGCATGCTCGATGTGAGTGGCTCACCCTTGCCATGTGGCACATGCTCTCATCTGTCGTCTGATGCATGCCTCAATCGCTCCCCTCCCCACCATCTTTCATCCACCCCACTCAACACAGGCATTGCCCACAAAGCATGCTCCCAGTGGACTTACCTGTTGGTCTGGAGGACCGTAGAGTAGCGCATACTGGGGGAGGACCCCATCCACGAGTTTGTCCAATTCTTCAGAAGTGAAGGCAGGGGCCTTTTCCCCAGTCGCTTGAGCCATTGTCTCTTCCAGACCGAGTTCACAGCAGCACTTGCAGTATAGGTCCTCTCCTGTGGATGATCAGGTATCGAGTAATTAAGCAGATAGGAAATGGCGGTCACGCCCGCGGCGGTGAGTACCGCCGTGGTGCGTACCGCGACCGCCGGCGCACATCGTCATTGGCTCCTGAAAGCCATAGGGTTCAATGTTAACCAATGCGGCTTTGCGCCGCGGTCTTCGACCGCCACGGTGTGCCACGCCAGCGCATTGACCTCACATCCCACTGTCACACTTCACAGGTCAGGCAGCCGCCATTTCAAGGGCCCACAAGGCTTAATTCCTACTGCGCCACACATGCCTAGGCCTTGCATCGACACTCATACAAGCCATTCACTGCATAGAGAATCGTGTACTGTGCATGCTGTGGGAACGTACCTGTGGGTTGATTGACTCTGTGCTCGCTGTTGTCCTTCCTAGGCACCGTCCGCTGGGACTTGTGAGGAGACGGAGGAATGTTCCCGTGTACAGACCGCTGGTGGACCTGTCGACAATGGAAGAAAGACATTGCATACAGACATACAGACTTGACAGAGCCACTATACGGGAACTGTGTGCCCAGTTGGAGCCAGACCTGATGTCACCCATCCGCCAACCCACAGGGATCCCCCCTCTAGTGCAGGTTCTGTCAGTACTCCATTTTTTGGCAAGTGGGTCATTTCAAACTACAGTGGCCATTTCATCTGGGATGTCTCAGCCTATGTTTTCAAGGGTATTGTCCAGAGTGTTGTCTGCCCTGATGAAATACATGCAGAGCTACATCATTTTCCCTGAGGTGGGGGATTTGCCTACAGTGAAGGGTGATTTCTATGCCCTTGGACACATTCCCAACATCATTGGTGCCATTGATGGGACCCATGTGGCTTTGGTACCCCCCAGAGAAAGTGAGCAGGTGTACAGGAACAGAAAAAGTTATCATTCCATGAATGTCCAGGTGGTCTGTTTGGCTGACCAGTACATCTCCCATGTAAATGCCAAGTTCCCAGGGTCAGTGCATGAAGCGTACGTCATGCGAAATAGCAGCATCCCTTATGTAATGGAACTACTTCAGAGACACCGTGTGTGGCTAATTGGTGACTCTGGTTACCCCAACCTGCCGTGGCTACTGACCCCAGTGAGGAATCCCAGGACAAAGGCAGAGGAACGGTACAATGATGCCCATGGGCGTACTAGGAGGGTGATCGAGCGGACCTTCGGCCTCCTGAAGGCCAGGTTTAGGTGCCTGCAAATGACAGGTGGATCCCTAATGTACTCACCAAAGAAGGTGTGCCATATCATCGTGGCCTGCTGTATGCTTCACAACCTGGCTTTGCGACGCCAGGTGCCTTTCCTGCAGGAGGATGGTCCAGATGTTGGTGTTGTGGCAGCTGTGGAGCCTGCGGAGAGTGAACAGGAGAAAGACGAAGAGGACGACACAGACAACAGGAACACAGTAATACAGCAGTATTTTCAGTAACACACAGGTAAGATTCAACACCGGCATTTTCAATTAACTTTAAGACTACTGGCTCTCTACTGTCTGACCTTTCCCCCCCAGTGTATGGTAACTGAGTTTGACTTTCCCTTCCAATTTCAGAGATGTGGGCCCCACGGCGTGACCTCTGCTTTGTTTCCCCATGGACTACAGCTGTGTGACAGTGGTATGTTGTCATCACAATGCAACTGGACAATTTTGAACGGTTAAGTCTAATACATTTGTTTAAAAAAACAGGCAGACGCCAGATGAAATTTGTGCAATAAGTGTGTTTATTAAAGTGCTAAAATTGGGGAATTGGTAGGAAACGGTGATGGGTGATGGTGGAGGACTGTCCATGGCAGAGTCCAGACTCTCAGTCTCACAGGTGCATTGTCAATATGCCTGTGGAAGGTGGAGCAGGGGCAGTTTAAGGTTGGACAGGGTGAACAAGTGGGACAGTGGGATGACATCAGGGGGTATCCTTTCCTGGCGGGGTCTTGACATCCTACTCTGTCTTCTTACGTGATCTCAGGCCCCGCTTGCGGGGTGGTTCTTCTTCTGCAGGGGGTGGGGTTCGGGTGGCCCGTTGCTGTTGTGTAGGGGCCTCCTGTCCACTAGCGCCCGCGGAGGTGGTCGGCTGTTCTTCGTCCATGCTAGTGACAGGGGCCCTTTGTGGAGCCACATGGTCCCGTAATGTGGTGACAATCAGGTTGAGTGCCACGACAATGATACCCATTGCGGAACTAATGTTTCGGAGTTCTTCCCGGAGCCCCATGTACTGTTCCTCCTGCAGAACCTGGATCTCCTGGAACCTGGCCAGGACCGTCGCCATCGTCTCCTGGGAGTGGTGGTATGCTCCCATGATGGAGGTGAGGGCCTCGTGGAGAGTGGGTTCCCTGGGCCTGTCCTCCCTCTGTCGCACAGCAGCCCTCCCAGTTCCCCTGTGTTCCTGGGCCTCGGTCCCCTGGACTGTGTGCTCACTACCACTGCCCCCAGGTCCCTGTTGTTGTTGGGGTGGTGGGTTAACCTGGGTGCCCTGTAGTGGTGGACACACCGCTGATTGACCTGTCCTGGAAACAGATGCATGGGCCCGCTGGGTGGGTGCTGTGCTGGTGTTCCCAGAGGGGGGTAGGTCTGCTGTGGCCTGTGGCTGTCTGAGGGAAACCGACTGTCCAGAGGTCCCCGATGGGCCGGGCTGGTCATCTGGTTCCAGGTCGACAGAGCTGCTGTCATCACTGGGGGCCTGTTCTGGGGGTGGGATAGACATTTCTGGACCCTCCTGGGCGGTGTGGTGGCGTTCGGGTCCTGCAGGGGTATAAGAGTATGGTTATTGCTTCTGTGTGTGCCATAGCGTGCAATGTGTGGGTGCCCTTGTACCCCAGTGCTGGCATTCCCTTGGGGGAGGTGTTGTGAGGGTGGTTTGTGGGGGGGATGGGTATGTGCAGTGGGCATGCTTAGGTGATGGGTGTCCATGGTTTGTGGTGGCATGCAGGGCTTGGTGTTGGGATGGGTGGGTTGTGCTGGTGAGACATTAGCAAGGAGGATGTGTGATGGGGGTTGGGGGTGAGGGTGGGGGTGTGGGTTGGCATGCTGGTGGGTGGGGGGATGAAGTAGTTGAGATTAGACTTACTTTTGGGTTGTGGTGGGGGTCCGCCGCCAGTCTTCTGTACCGCGATGTTGTGTTGAGACACCATCGAACGCATCTTCCCCCGTAGGTCGTTCCACCGCTTTCGGATGTCCTCCCTATTTCATGGATGCTGTCCCACAGCGTTGACCCTGTCGACTATCCTTTGCCATAGCTCCATCTTCCTGGCAATGGTGGTGTGCTGCACCTGTGTCTCGAAGAGCTGGGGCTCTACCCGCAGTATTTCCTCCACCATGACCCTGAGTTCTGCATCTGAGAACCTGCGGTGTCTTTGGGGTGCCATGGGGTGGTGTGGATGAGGTGTGGGGTGGTGTTTTCGGGGATGAGTGTGGTGCTTGTGGTGGTGTGTGGTGTTTTGTGCGTGTATGTAGTGTGGGTGATGATGTTGTGTTCCTCTGTGTGTTGGGGTTTTCGATAGCTGTGCTCTCTCTCTCTCTCTCGCCTTCTCTCCAAATTTCTAGTAGTGGGGGTTTGTGGGTGATGTGGGTGTGTGTTTTATAGTTGATTTGATGTGTGGGAGTGGTGTTTGTATGTGTATCAGGTGTGTGTATTTCAAATTGTCCAATGTGGCTGTGTTTTGGACCTGGGTGTGTATTTTGACTGCGGCGGTGTGTACCGCCAATGGAATACCGCGGTTGAATGACCGGCACGTGGATTCGTGGGTCGGAATGGCATGGGCGTATTTCTGTTGGCGTGACGGTGGAGGTTTGGTCATCGCCAGTTTTTCGCAGGCCGTTGGTGTGGCGGCCTTCTGTGGATGTCGGGTTTTTGGCGGTTTGGCTGTTGCGGGTCAGAATGACCGTGGCGGTTTACCGCGGCCGCAGCGGTGTTATGGCGATCTTCTGACCGGCGGTAAGCGCCTTTTACCGCCGAGGTCAGAATGACCACCAATGCCATTCTCAGCAAGATGAATTGTCCATCAATGGTTCTATTGGAGCTAATTTTCATAGCTATTATTTTGGCCCCCAGTTACTTGGCTGTGAAACTGAACTCCTTTTGCTTGTTTGGTTTCATTTGATCAATTTGTATGTCTCTCCTATTTGTGCACCAGGAGCTTCTCTCATATAATATTTTAATTTGTCTTAATGGCACATGGGCAATTCATTGCAACATATTGCAATAAGTAGAGAGAGAGGGGTAACAGCCCTGCCTCCTGCCAATCATTTGTTACCTTGTTGATTTACACATGGTAGTCCTGGGTACTGGACCACCTCACAAGGTTGGATGGCATCACCCTAGATGTCCCTTATTCAGTACCCCAGCACAGTGTTGATAGGGTGCAGGTACAGAAAGAAGCCTTGCACAAATGTTCAAAAGAAATGCACTTACTACACTTGATACACTAACTTGTTAGTTTTACTAGAACAGGATGTCTTCAAACAATCAAGCTTTTAAACATGAAGGGACAATAAGTGAGCAGAACAGCATCCAATCTACTAAGATATGGTGCTGTATTTCTCTTTCCATGCGCTGCTACAATTTAGGCTGTCTTCTGCCAACATACACCACAGTGCAAAGTTTTGTGTGATTTCAAGTATAGATTTTGAATTGGAATAGTAAAAAATACAATGGTATTAATTTATGTACAGGTTGGTGGACCACTTATCTATCAGTGAGATAAAGTAAATTACTCTGTCGCCTTTACACAGGTGCCACCCTCCTAATCTAAAAATGACCACCAATTTAGGGGTTGTTTAAAAAGTATTTATAGGAACCACCGTAATAGCGATTTCTGCCAATGCTGTTTGGAGCTCATGGGGTCTCTGAAGAGCAATGGGGGGCGGCCTTGTGGTGGTATGTAGCAGTAGTGGGAAGGGACACACTCCTTGCATTGGATCCTAAGGATAAAAACAGATATGTATCCATGAAAACGGCTTTGCTTGCCATGTTTGGGCTGACACCTGAGAAGTACCATCACCGGTTCAAGGACAGCACCAAACTCTCCACACAGAACTTGGTAGACTTTTTTGATTTCTCCAGTAAGGCACTGAATGGATGGGTGCGGGACAGTAAAGTAGATGACTATTTGCAGTTATATAATTTGATCCTGAAACAGCATATGTTCAGTGTTTGCTTTACAGAGTTCCACCAGCACCTAGTTGACAGTAAGCTGACTGACCCTAGGAAGCTTGCTGAGGAGGCAGACCTCTGGTTTAGCACTAGAATGTCCAAGAAGGTACCTAGGGGGACACCCACAAAGGTGGTGAGAGTTCCCACCAGAAGAAAAAGGGGGGAGAAAAACCTTAAAAAAGTGAGTTCTCAAAAGCCCCCTAAAACAATTCCGAAGGGGGGGGTGGTACCCAGTCCAAGCCTGAGAAGAGGCCAGGATTCTTTGACAAGAAGAAAGGGAAGTGTTTCCCCAAATGCTTAGATTGCTTCGAGTTTAGACATCCCCCAGTGTCCCAAAAGGGCACAGATCACCACTGGAAGGCAGACAGCTGGGTTGGCTAGTGAAGCG
Organism: Pleurodeles waltl; assembly: GCF_031143425.1. Lineage (NCBI taxonomy): Eukaryota > Metazoa > Chordata > Amphibia > Caudata > Salamandridae > Pleurodeles > Pleurodeles waltl. The sequence goes on from NC_090446.1 coordinate 1,420,555,534, forward strand.
CTTGGTGGGAGATGGTCCCAGTTAGCTTGGGGGAACAGACAAAGGTATCACTAGTGTCCCTGGAAGATAAGAAAATGGTGCCAAAAACCCACATGCCTGCCAATACTTCCAAGTATAGGCAGTGGGTCACCATTGATAAGCAAAGAGTGGAGGGTCTGTGTGACACAGGAGAGAGTATGACTAATGTCAGGGGTCAGGGGTCAGCTGGTGTCAGCAGTGCAAGTCATCCCTAATACATTCCACCAGGTCATAGTCACTGACAATCGTGAGAGCCACCAACCAGTCGCTCTGGTTCCCTTTGAGTGGGGGGTCTCTGGTACCCTAAAAGTAGCTGTGAGTCCTGCCATGCATGTAGATTGTCTGTTAGGCAATGATCTTGAGCATACTGCCTGAAAGGAGGTAGAGCTCAGATCCCACTTGGAGATGTTAGGTTTGCCTGAATGGGTCTGCCTGACCACACGGTCCATGGCTGCCCAGGAAGAGAGTCAAGGGTATCAGGAGCGTTGAACAATGGTCCAGACAGCTGCACAGAGGAAGGGCAAGGAGTGTGGTAAACTGGACCCAGGTATTCCTATGTTGGTTGATGGGGTCCCAGAAGAGGAGGCCCCTGAGCCAACTGGGAAAGATATTGCCGCCCTTGGTAACCTGCCTGAGCATGATGGCTGTCAAATGGAGGGTGGACAAACCAGGGAGGAATTCTGCAAAGCACAGAAGGAGTGCCCAATTCTTGAGGGTCTGAGGCAACAGGCCTCAGCCCAAGCAGCAGGTGAAGACTCTGGCGATCACCACATATATTGGGAGAATGATCTCCTCTACAGTGAGCCTAAGGTACCAGCCGATAGGGCAGCACATGTGCTGGTGGTCCCACAGTGTTACCGGGCCTTCCTACTGGGCCTGGCTCACGACATCCCCCTGGCAGGACATTTGGGGCTAGACAAGAACTTTGTCAGGCTTCTCACCCACTTTTATTGGCCTCGAATGCACGTACCCTCAGATGCATTCTGTAGATCCTGCCCAACCTGCCAGGCTAGTGGAAAGACAGGCAAAAGGCCCAGGGTCCCCCTGATCCCACTCCCTATTGTTGGCACCCCATTTGAAAGGGTGGTCATCGGCTTCATTGGTCCCTTGGACCCCAAAACCACCCTAGGCAACAGGTTTGTCCTGGTTTTGATAGACCATGCCACCCGCTACCCAGAGGCAATTCCTCTAAGGACAGTGACTGATGGGGATATTTAACCATGTGGGGTTCCCAAAGGAGGTTGTGTCTGACAGAGGCACAAACTTCATATCAGCGTGCATGAAGTTCATGTGGGATGAGTGTGGGGTAACCTACAAGTTTACCACCCCTTACCATCCTCAAACCAATGGGCTTGTTGAGAGATTCAACAAGACCCAGAAAGGCATGATCACTATCCTGCCTGAGGCCATGAGGCATAAGTGCCATGCCTTCTATTTGCTTATAGGGAGGTGCCCCAGAAAGGGGTGGGGTTCAGCCCTTTGAGCTTCTCTATGGTTACCCTGTCAGGGGACCCCTAAGCATAGTAAAGGAGGGATGAGAGAAAGCTCCCAAGAATCCTTCCCAGGATGTGGTCAGTTACATGCTGGCCCTCCACAACCAGACGCAGCGTTTCTGGAAGCAGGCCAAGAGCAACCTCAATGCCAGTCAAGAGGTGATGAAGGAGTGGTATGATCAGAAAGCCACTCTGGTAGAATTCTCACCTGGAAACAAAGTATGGATGATGGGGCCTGTAATGCCTAGAGCTCTCCATGACTGCTGGACTGGCCCATTCGAAGTCAAGGAGAGAAAAGGGGAGGCCACATGCCTAGTGGACCTCAAGACCCCTAGAATCATCCTAAAGGTTCTCCACCACAACAGACTGAAGCCTCATTGTTAGAAATGGGGTCTTTGGTTGGCAGTTAGGTAACCCCAGTCCAAGCAATGACCCTCACTCTACTCAGGGTAAAAGAGAATCACCCTCAGCTAACCCCTGGTTACCCCCTTAGTAGCTTGGCACAAGCAATAGGCTTAACTTCAGAGTACTAGTTGTAAAGTATTTGTACCCACACACACAGTAACTTAATGAAAACACTACAAAATGACACAACACAGGTTTAGAAAAATAGAAAATATTTGTCTAAACAAAACAAGACCAAAATGACAAAAATCCACAATACACAAGTCAAGTTATCAATTAAAAAGCAAAAAGTTTTAAACACACACTAACACTGTTAGCATGAAAATGTACCTTAGGTGCGTGAAAAAAAAACCATGACAGGTCAGTGTGTGTCAAAAAGGACTTGCGATGCGTCAATTTCACTCACGAGTGGGACCTTGCATCGTTTCTCCTTTCATCGGGATGCGTAATTTCTTCTCTCCGCAGGAGAGCAATGCATCGATCCGGTCAGCACTCTCGGGCCTGTGCAGGCCTTGCGTTGTTTTTACACGCCCACCAGTGCTGGTATCAGAAATCCAGCCGCACGATGATCCGAAAACCAAGCAACGCGGGTTGCAATCTCACCAGGCTCTGTCACCGATGCTGCGCGGTGTTTCTCCAGTTCCGTGCGTCGCTTCTTCAGTCGCATTACAGGTGAGCTTCAATTTTCAGCCACAAAGCCGGCGGTGCATCGATTTCCCAGCCGCAGATCGGAGTCGTGTCGATCTTTTTCCCGCACGGTGCTCTGTGTATGGATTTCTTACTCTTAGGCTGCCAGCTTCTCAGTTCAGGGCCCCAGGAACTGGATGGGTACCACTTGGCAGAGTAGGAGTCTCTCCAGAGACCCCAGGTGCTGTGCTGGCAGAGAGAAGTCTTTGCTGTCCCTGAGACTTCAAACAACAGGAGGCAAGCTCAAAATCAAGCCCTTGGAGATCTTCACAAGATGGAAGGCACACAAGGTCCAGGCTTTGCCCTCTTACTCTGGCAGAAGCAGCAACTGCAGAATAGCTCCACAAAGCACATTCACAGGCAGGGCAGCTCTTCTTCCTCAGCTCTTCAGCTCTTCTCCAGGCAGAGGTTCCTCTTGGTTCCAGAAGTGTTTTAAAGTCTGTGGTTTTGGGTGCCCTTCTTAATTTTCTTCTTTGAAGTAGGCCTACTTCAAAGCAAAGTCTCTCTTGAATGTGAAATCCTGCCTTGCCCAGGCCAGGCTCCAGACACTCACCAGGGGGTTGGAGACTGCATTGTGTGAGGGCAGGCACAGCCCTTACAGGTGTGAGTGACCACTCCTCCCCTCCCTTCTAGCACAGATGGCTCATCAGGATATGCAGGCTACACCCCAGCTCTCTTTGTGTCACTGTCTAGAGTGAGGTGCAACCAGCCCAACTGTCAAACTGACCCAGACAGGGAATCCACAAACAGGCAGAGTCACAGAAATGGTATATGCAAGAAAATGCTCACTTTCTAAAAGTGGCATTTTCAAACACACAATCCTAAAATCAACTTTAGTAAAAGATGTATTTTTAAATTGTGAGCTCAGAGACCCCAAACTCCACATGGCCTTCTGCTCCCAAGGGGAATCTACACTTTAATCAGATTGAAAGGTAGCCCTCTTGTTAACCTATGAGAGGGACAGGCCTTGCAACAGTGAAAAAGATATTTAGCAATCTTTCACTGTCAGGACATATAAAACACATTACTATGGCCCTCATTACAACCCTGGGGGTCAGTGATAAAGCAGCGGTAATACCGCCAACAGGCCGGCAGTAAAAAAAATGGAATTTTGACCACAGTGGAAACCGCCAACACAGACAGCCACTTTAACACACCGACTTTCATGGCAGTAGCAACAACCACTGTGGCGGTATCCGCCAACATCCAGGCAGAAGACAATATACTGCCCACAATATAACAACTGGTGTATCCGCCACCTTTTCCAGGGCGGTTCCAACAACATCAAAAGCACAGCAGAAACAGTACACCAAAGGGAAACAACTCACCTCTGGACACTCAGGGAACAACCACGACGCCATGGAGCCCGAACTGCAGGTGTTCCCCATGCTGATCTACCTCCTCCTACACCAGGAATACCAACGCCGGCGATGACGACCACGGAGAGTACTGCCACCTAGCACACAGGGGAGGGGAGAGGAAAAAGAGAGTGACACACACAAGCAACACCCCCACCCCCAACAATGGCATTCACTATGGTTCACTGCCCAACAGAGATGGATCACAGGAGGTCAAAAGCCTCTTCACTCAGGGCAGCAGGGCTGACTGGGGCATGGCCTGAGGTGCCTGGGGCGAGGGAGATGTCAACACTCCTGGGTGAGCGGGCACAGGAAACACGCTGAGGGGCTGCTGGGAGGGCGGTGCTGGTACGGGGGTGGCGGCTGTATCTGTAATTGGGGTGGGCACAGAGGTCTCTGCCACCAGCAGGGAGCTTCCATTGAAGAAGGTATCAGTGTCCGAACTGTTCCCTCCAGACTCTGCCGTTGTGCTCCCCTCGCCCTCCATCCCACTGGTGTCCTCACAGTCGGTAGATTTGACCTCCAGGGCCATATGGGATACAGTTCCTTCCATCGCCAGTGCCTCTTCTCCTCCGCCAGATGATGCTAATGCACATAAGGACAGGGTGACAAAACAAAAAGAGGGGGAAGAGACAAAGGATACAATTGGTCAATGCCAGCAACAACACCACTGTTGGCGTACACAACACACAGGGGACAGCCCTATTCACTAGGTGATGCATCACAAGACACAATGCCAGTCACCAGGTCATGGACAGTAATACCTAACGCCAATAGCAGCATACCTGAGACCCACAGATCCCTGCCCAGTAGTAGATGCCCACCAGCATGTTTGGGGGTGGAGTGCATCAGCTCCTGCCCAACATGGAACCTACACTGCAATGTCCGGCCTGACCTAGGGGCACCCACAGGTGCACATTTCCCACCCAGAGACCACCCCACCACACGAACTTTGCAGAATTGGAAACTGTATTCACCCCCTTGTGGCTGCTGTGATGCCCTCAAGCACCCATCCAGCTCCGGATAGGCCCCTGCCACTATGCGGAACATCAGGGGGGTCAGGGTTCAATGGGCACCCCTTCCTCGTTGGGAGGCCACCCCCAGCTGGGCCTCTGCTGTCTTACTTGCCCAGCATCTCAGGTCCTCGCACCGTTTGCGACAGTGGGTGCTCCGCCTGCTGTAGACCCCAGGGTCCGCATGTCCTTGGCGATGGCACGCCATACACCCTTTTTCTGATGAGCACTGACCTGCAGAAAAATGAATATAGAAAAAGGGATCAGTCATACCATCTGGCCTGTTACACCCATGTCCCACCAAATCCCTTCCATCCCCTTACGCACATACTTTGCCCACCATTCATGCAGAATGCTGCCCAGGACCCCTCAACTAGCCCTCTTACACAAGGCCTTCATACACAGCACTCCATGCATTCATGCCCCATGCATTGTGCACACAGTGTACTCACCTGTTGGTCTGGAAGCCCATAAAGCAATCGGTACTGGGGTAGGACCCCATCCACCAGTCTCTCGAACTCCGCAGCGGTGAAGGCAGGGGCCTTTTCCCCAGTGACTCGAGCCAGGGTCGGTTCCAGACACAGGTCACAACAGCACTTGCAGTGTAGGTCCTCTCCTGTTAAAGGTCAGGTAGCAAGTGAGTGAACAGATAGAAAATGGGGGTCACGTCCGCGGCGTTGCATACCGTCACCGCCGGTGTACATTACCATTGGCTACTGTAACCCATGGGGCCAATGATAACCAAAGAGGAGTTGCACGGTGGTCCTCGACCGCCTCCTCCAAAGGGCCGCAACATCAGTGGCATTACCTCATTTCCACCTGTCCCTCCACACAGGACAGGCATCCGCCATTTCAAAGGGGGGCAGGCCATGGCACCTAACTGCGGTACAGCAGACATAAGCACATTTTGGAAAAACACATCAACATATTGTTTCTGTCACAACATTCAATGCATTGTACTTTGAAGAAATGTTGAAAACTGACCAGATGCTCATCGTTTTGCCCACTAGATTACAACCCCTGAGGATGATTAGGAGATGGAGACATCCACCTGTGTACAGGCCCCTGGTGGACCTGGCAACAATGTAGGACAGGCACATTATCCTCACCTAAGACTTGGTATGGCCACAATCCAAGAGCTGTGTGCCCAATTGGAGCCAGACCTGATCTCAGCTATCCGTCAGCCCACTGGGATCCCCCATTTTGTGCAAGTCCTATCTGTGCTCCATTTCTTGGCAAGTGGCTCCTTCCAAGTGACAGTGGTCCATGGCAGCAGGAACGTCTCAGCCAATGTTCTCAATAGTGCTGACCAGAGTGTTGTCTGCTCTGATGAAACACATGCACAGCTACATCGTATTCTCCTAGGTGGAGGATTTGACCACAGTGAAAGCTGACCTCTATGCAATGGGAAATATTCCATTGTTGGGGCAATTGATGGTATACATATTGCCTTTCACCCCCCCAGGAAAAATGAACAGGTGTTTAGAAATCGAAAGAGCTTTCACTTGATTAATGTGCAGATAGTGTGCCTGGTGGACCAGTACATCTTTCATGTGAATGCAAAGTATCCAGGGTCTGTGCATGATGCCTATATCCTGAAGACGAGCAGCTTCCCACATGTGATGGCTCAACTGCAGAGGCACAGGGTGTGGCTAATAGGTGAGCCCATGGTCAACACCCAGTGTATGTTGGTATATGGGTGTGAGGTTGGCCCTAAGGGTGAGTGTCTGGCCAACGGGAATCCCTTGATATTTGCAGGTTAGGTTACCCCATTCTCTCATGGCTACTGACCCCAGTGAGGAATGCCAGGAGAAGGGCTGAGGAATGTTACAATGAGGCACATGGGTGAACAAGACGAATTATAGAGCGAACCTTTGGCATCCTGAAAGCCAGGTTTCGGTGCCTCCATCTTACAGGTGGTTCCCTGTGCTACTTACCCAAGAAGGTGTGCCAGATCATTGTGGCATGTTGCATGTTGCACAACCTTGCCTTGAGACGCTAGGTGCCTTTTCTGCAGGAGGATGAGGTTGGAAATGGGCGTCTGGCAGCATTGTAGCCTGTGGACAGTGACGAATAGGAGGCAGAGGATGAGGATGTGGAAAACAGAACATCTACCATTCAACAGTACGTCCATTGACACATAGGTAAGACATTTTAATTTCACCTTCCATTGCAGTTTTGTGTAGTAAATTTTCTCTGGCAGGCTGTTGTTCCCATTACTATGGCCACTGACTGTACCTTTTCACAAACTATTTACAGATATTTGTGCCCTACTCTGGCTCCTGGTGTATTGACTGCAGCACAATACAGGTCATACCTATGTATACATTACTGTACAGTCTACTTGAAATGTCTACAGATTGGTAAAGGAATACATACTTAAATCATTTGACATACTACATACTTGTATTTTTTCAAAGGGTGTTTATTTAAATGCGGAAAATTTAATGGGGATGTGCAGTGGGTTTGGGTGATGGTGGAGGAGATTCCAGGATAGAGTCCAGTCTATTTGTATCACAGGTGCATTGTCCAAGGGGACATAGGAAGGGGAGCAATGGAAGTTCAAGGTGGACAGAGTGGGACACAAGGGTGAAAATCAGGAGAGTCTTATTTCCTGGCAGGGGTCTTGGCAATGTTCTCTGACTTCTGCCTGGATCGCAGGAACCCGTTTCCGGGGTGTTTCTCCGTCTGCAGGGAGAGAGGTGCTAGTGGCCTTTTGTTCTTGTGCGGGACCTCCTGTCCACTAGCCGCAGTGGAGGTGGAGGGCTGTTCATCGGTGTGGCTAGTGTCAGGGACCCGTTGCTGTGCCACTGCCTTCCTCATGGTGTTGGCCATGTCTGCCAGCACCCCTGCAGTAGTGACCAGGGTGGTGTGGATGTCCCTAAGGTCCTTCCTGATCCCCAGGTACTGTCCCTCCAGCAGCCGCTGGGTCTCTTGCAACTTTGCCAGTGTCTGGCCCATCGTCTCCTGGGAATGGTGGTTTGCTCCCAGGATGTTGGTGAGTGCCTCATGGAGAGTCAGTTCACTGGGTCTGTCACCCCCCTGTCACACAGCAGTCCTCCCAGCTTCCCTGTTGTCCTGTGCCTCTGTCCCCTGAACCGTGTGCCTACTGCCACTGACCCCAGGTCCCTGATAATCCTGTGTTTGTGGGGGTGCCTGGGGTCCCTGTAGTGGTGGACACATTGCTGATTGACGTGTCCTGGGGACAGAGGTATGGGCCCGTTGGGTGGGTGCTGTGGTTGTGTTTACTGAGGGGGGAGGCTCTGTGGTGGTATGGGACTGTGCCTGGGTAACCTACTGTCCAGAGGTCCCTGAATGGCCAGGTTGGTCATCCTGATCCAGATGAGAAAAGCTGCTGTCATCACTGTGTACCTCTTCGGGGGGGGGACTGGTTGTTGCTGCCACCTCTTCTCCGGTGACGTTTGTTGTGGGATCTGTGGGGATGTAAATGCAATGTTATAGTTTCTGCGGGTGACATCTTGTGCATGGGTGTGTTGCCCTGTATGGTTGTGAGTGCCCTGTTAGGTTTGCCTTGTGTGAGTAGTTATTTTGTGGGCTAGGTGGCTCTCTCTAGTCTGCATGCTGTGGTGATGGTTGTCCATGCAAGGCTGTGAGTGATGTCCACGCATTGGGGGTGCATGCAGTGCTAGGTACTGGGATGGGTGCGTTGTGATGGTGGGATATGTGTGGGGTGGTGAGGTGATGGGGGTGAGGATAAGGGTGGGGGTATGTGATGGCATGCAGGTAAAATCATAAAGATTTGACTTACCAAAGACCAGTCCAGTCCAGTCCTTGGCAGTATTGCAAAGACGTACTCCTCCCAGTTGTGCGGGAGGAGGTGGGGGTCCACCGCCAGTCCTCTGTACAGCTATCTGGAGTCTTGCAACCACGGAACGGACCTTCCCCTGTAGGTCGTTCCACCTCTTCCTGATGTCATCCCTTGTTCTGGGGTGCTGTCCCACGGAGTTGAACCTGTCCACAATTCTCTGCCATAGCTCCATCTTCCTTGCAATGGATGCCTACAGCACCTGTGCTCCAAATAGCTGTGGCTCTACTCTGATGATTTCCTCCACCATGACCCTTAGCTCCTCCTCTGAGAACCTGGGGTGTCTTTGTGGTGCCATGGTGTAATGTGTGTGGTGTGTTTGAGGGTGTGTGGGGTGATGTGTTGGGGTGTGTGCTGTGAGGTGTGTGTATGGTGTATGGGTGATGGTGTTCTGTGGCTATGGTTCTGTGGATGCTTTTGGTGTGTCTCTCTCTCAGTTGTCAATTTCTTTGTGTCGTAAAGGATTCTGGGTAATGTGGGTGTGTGTTTTATAGTGTTGTGAGTGTATGGGTGTGGTGTGTGTATGTGTGTCATGTGTGTATAGTTTGAATTGTCCAATGTGGTGTTGTTTTGTATGTGTTTGTATATTTTGAGCGCAGCGGTATGTACCGCCAATGGCTTACCGTGGATTAATGTCCATTGCGGTGATTTCTGGGTCATAATGCTGTGGGTGTAGTTCTGTTGGCGTAACGGTGTGGGTTTTGGTACTGCCATTTTATCACTGACATTTGGGCTGGCGGACTTGTGTTTGAGTCTGTATAGTGACAAATTGCTATGTGTGTGTCATAACATGGGTAGTGGTATACTGCCGCGGCCTATCTGTACTAACTTAACCATACACTGCACCCTGCCCTTGGGGCTACTTAGGGCCTACCTTAGGGGTGTCTGACATTTAAGAAAAGGGAAGGTTTAGGCCTGGTAAGTGGGTACACTTGCCAAGTCGAATTTACAGTTAAAACTGCACACACAGACACTGCAGTGGCAGGTCTAAGCCATGATTACAGAGCTACTTATGTGAGTGGCACAACCAGTGTTGCAGGCACACTAGTAGCATTTGATTTACAGGCCCTGGGCACCTCTAGTGCACTGTACTAGGGACTTACTAATAAATCAAATATGCCAATCATGGATAAGCCAATTACATACACATTTTGTAAAGGAACACTTGCACTTTAGCACTGGTTAGCAGTGGTAAAGTGTCCAGAGTAACAAAAACAGCAAAAACAGAGTCCAGCACACATCAACACAACCTGGGAAACAGAGGCAAAAGGTTAAGGGATACCATGCCAAGGATACAAAGTCTAACACTCATTTTGAGAGGTCTGACATCAGTATGCTCCTTGTGACAGATGAGGGCATGGAAGAGGAGAATGGGTCAGTGGAAGGTGTTGATCTCTCTGACTCCCTGACTCTAGATCAGAGGGGAGACTTACAGGGTGTCAGACAAAGTGAGGTCTGGCATCAAGGGTAAACTTTTCAAGATGCTAGCTCTTGGGGTGATAGAGAAGTCCAGTAGTCCCCGGTCCAGCCCTGTGGTGTTAATTCCCAAGGCTGCTGCTCCTGGTGCCAAGTCAGAACTTAGGTTCAGCATGGACTACCGGGGTCTCAACTCTGTCACAAAGACAGATGCTCTCCCCATCCCCCGAGCAGATGAGCTTGTTGAAAGGCCAACTGCCTTGGCTTGTTGGCCACTGCCAAGTTCCTTGGTACCTTTGACCTCATGTCAGGGTACTGGTAGATCACCTTGATTGAAGGGGCTCAAGAGAGATCCGCTTTCCTACTCCTGAGGGCCATTACCAGTTCAGAGTAATGCCCTTTGGATTAAAAAATGCCCGCTACCTTCAAACGGTTGGTTAACGGGGTCTGAGCTGTCAACTATGCCTTTTGCACAGCCTTCCTAGATGACATTGCCATCTACAGTTCCAGCTGGGAGGAATACCTGTTGCACCTCAAGGAGGATGCTTCAGGCCCTGCAACAGGCAGGTCTGACTATCAAGGCCAGTAAGTGCCAGATTGGGCAGTGTTTCGTGGTGTACTTGGGACACCTAGTAGGTGGTGGCAAGGTGCAGTCCCTCCATGCCGAGATTGAAACTATCAAGGCCTGGCAACCACTTAGAACCCAAACAGAGTTAAGAGCCTTCTTAGGTCTCACTGGATACTACCGCAGATTTGTTAAGGAATATTGCACCATAGTAGCCCCCTTAACAGAACTGACATCCAAGAAACCACCTGGGTTGATGAATTGGACAGAAGCTTGTCAGGAAGCCTTTGACTCCCTGAAAGAAGCCATGTGCACGGCTTCCGTGCTCAGGGCACCTGACTACCCCCCGGATTTTGTTGTGCAGACGGACGCTTCAGAGCATGGCATGGAGCAGTTCTAGCACAGCTAAATGAAAAGGGCCTAGACCAATCAGTAGTCTTTATTAGCAGAAGACTATTACCACGGGAACTGAGGTGGAGTGTTATTGAGAGAGAAGCATTTTCTATGGTCTTGGCACTGAAAGAGCTGAGACCATACCTGTTTGGAACTCACTTCCGGGTTCAGACAGACCACAGACCCCTCAGATGACACATGCAGATGAGGGGCAAAAATCCTAAACTCTTGAGGTGGTCCATTTCCCTACAGGAGATGGACTTCACATTGGAGCATCGCCCAGGGGAATTGACCATGCCAACGCTGATGGTCTCTCCAGATACTTCCGCCTTAGTGATGAGAGCTCCCAGGAGGTTGCGTAGCTCTCCCCACTTTCAGCTGGGGGACATATGTTAGACCTGGCAGCCTTAAGGTGGTCACCCCTAACTTTTTGCAAGCCTCCCTCCACTTTTTGGACACTGTTTTTGCTGGTTTTAGGACACTGCGCACCTAACCACTGCCAAACCACTGCTAAACCACTGCTAACCAGTGCTAAAGTGCATATGCTCTATCCCTTAAAACATGGTGACATTGGTTCATACCCAATTAGCTTATTTAATCTACTTGTAAGTCCCCAGTAAAGTGCACTACATGTGCCCAGGGTATGTAGATTAAATGTTACTAGTGGGCCTTCAGCACTGATTGGGCCACCCACATATGTAGCCCCTTAAACATGCCTCAGGCCTGCCATTGCAAGGCCTGTGTGTGCAGTTCCATTGCCACTTCGACTTAGCATTTAAAAGTACTTGCCAAGCCTTAAACTCCCCTCTTTCTACATATAAGTCACACTTAAGGTAGGCCCTAGGTAACCCATAGGGCAGGGCGCTATGTAAATAAAAGGCAGGACATATACCCGTGTTTTTTATATGTCCTGTTAGTGTAGAACTCCCAAATTCATATTACACTTCTGTGAGGCCTGCTCCTTTCATAGGCTACATTAGGGCTATCCTCATATGCTGTTTGAGTGGTAGATTCTGATCTGAAAGGAGTGAGAAGGTCATATTTAGTATGGCCAGAATGGTAAAACAAAATCCTGCCTACTGGTGAAGATGGTTTAATGTTACTATTTTAGAAATGCTACTTTTAGAAAGTGATCATTTCTCAGCACTTAAATCCTTCGGTGCCTTACAATCCACGTCTGGCTAGGTTAGTTGACAGCTCCCTTGAGCATTTCACTCAGACAACCCCAAACACAGGATGCTCAGTCACACCTGCACACATCTGCAAAATGAATGGGTCTTCTTGGCTGGGAGGGTGTTTCTTGAAGTCTCAGGGCCAAAAAGACTTTGGCGGCCATTCCAACCGCGCGCCGCCCGCCATGCGGTAACCGCCATTTGGCCGCTCCGCGATCAAAAGACCGCTGGGGCCATTTCAACTTTCCCGCTGGGCCGGCGGGCGCTAGCCAAGTTAGCGCCCGCCGGCCCAGCGGGAAAAGGCCTGCAACACTGAAGCCGGCTCCGAATGGAGCCGGCGGTGTTGCAGGTGTGCAACGGGTGCAGTTGCACCCTTCGCGCTTTTCACTGTCTGCTAGGCAGACAGTGAAAAGCAGGCTGGGGCCCTGTTAGGGGGCCTCCGCACTGCCCATGCCAGTGGTATGGGCATTGCAGGGGCCCCCAGGGGCCCCAGGACACCCGTTCCCGCCAGCCTGTTCCTGGCGGTGAAGACCGCCAGAAACAGGCTGGCGGGAAGGAGGTCAGAATCCCCATGGCGGATTAGGCCAACCGGGGGAAATCCGTCGGAAAACCGCCGGCCCCGGTTTTCTGACCGCGGCTTTACCGCCGCGGTCAGAATGGCCCAGGAAGCACCGCCAGCCTGTTGGCGGTGCTTCTGTTATTCGCGGCCCTGGCGGTTTTCACCGCCAGGGTAGGAATGACCCCCTTTATCTTTTAAAGAACTCCTTGTGCGGTGAAAATTTGATGCACAGCCTGCCAGAAACTACTCACAGCCTGCATTGCGATGAGAAAATCACTGCACGCCGAACCGGAACGGCGCAGCCTGGCTCCCTGAGAGGAGATCGACGCAGCGCCAGCGTTGCAACCAGAACTTCGATGACGAAGCCAGACTTCCTGTGAGAAGAATTGACGCAGTACCTGCAGTGCGAAAGAAATTTCCCCTCATCGCAGCGCAAAGGAAATCGACGCAAAGCCTTCCCTGCGTGAAAAATTATTGATGCATCATCCGTGTGCACCCGGAGAAACCGACGCACACTTCCCTGTTTTTCACGCCTCTCCTCCTCTGCAGTCCCTTGCGGAGAATTTGAATGCAAACCAGGTACTTTGTTCTTGCAAGAGACACTTGTTGCTTTTAAAAACTAAAGACTCTTTTTATCATTCTCTAAACTGATATTTTAACGTGTACTTATCAAATCTTGATTGTTTTGACCTGCATTTAACCTGATGCATATTATACATTTTTCTAAACACTGTGTGGTGTATTTTTGTGGTGTTATACTGTGTTATTGCATGATTTATTGCACACATACTTTACACATTCCCTTCCAAGTTAAGCCTGACTGCTCAGTGCCAAGCTACCAGATGGTGGGCACAGGATAGTTTTGATTGTGTGTGACTTACCCTGACTAGAGTGAGGGTCCTTGCTTGGACAGGGGGTAACGTGACTGCCAACCAAAGAACACATTTCTAACAGGAAGGTTCCAAGACAGACCTATTTTGCCAGAGTTGCTTCTCCAGTGTTGCATCACAATGTGTTGAAATTGGTTGGGCAAGCTTTGTAGCAAAGTGTTGTCCACACTATCCACCTGGCAATAGACATGTTGACCAGGTGTCAGGAGACTGATTACATATGTGTCACTGCACACTAGATCTCTTTTGTGTGAGTAAAGCAAAAGCTATATACAGGTGTTGGCCTTGAAGAAGGTTTTAAGAGCTTTCAGCGGCATGCAACAGTAGCCATGTTTGCCATGGAGAAATCACACACATCTGCAAACATTTTGGGCAAATTTAATAGCAAGGTGTCTGAATTGCTGAGACCCAGAGATCTTCAAACTGGATTTGTGACAATGACAGTAACATAGTGAAGGCCATGGCAGACGGTGGCGCACTCCTAAAAAATAAGACATAGTCAGCAACATACTGACCACCTGCAGACAAATCTGCACTCATTTCAGCCATTCTTTTAAAGCCCTGAAATAGTTGCAGATTATTCAGCATTGTAACTGAGTACCAGTTAAAGCCCTGATGCAGGAGGTTATAAATTGTTGGAACTCAACCTATTAAATATTGGATTGTCTGCCTGCGCAGTACAGACAGATCAATGACTATGTCATTCTAAGAGGAGAGGATGCAATTGGGAAATATATGACCATAGATGCAGACAAATGGGGCCTAGTCAAAGGTCTGACACAGAGCCTGCTCCCTTTTGTGGTTTTCACACAGGAAGTTAACAAGGAGGACAGTACAATTGGCCAGGCTATCCCGTTGTTGCATCTGCTGTAGGACCAGCTAAAGAAGGTGTCTTAAATGTTCGCACTCGGAGGTGTGAACTAAAACTCAGAAGCACATGCCTTTGTTGAGAGACTAAGCTATTGCTTGACTTGTAACATAAGGCTGCAAAATGACATTAACTGATCCAAAAAGTACATCTGTGCCACTCTACTTGATCCATGCTACAAAAATATTTTTTCTTCTTTCATTCCTTATTCTGAAGGGATGTTTCAATATACAAGAAGTGGATTGTTGAGCAAGCCTGAGAATTGGAGCAAGAAAGACTGGAACTTAAAGTACCACTCCACAGTTCTGGGGTGCAGCCTTCAACTTCCAGAGAGGGCAGTCTAATCTTACAGCAGCCAACACCAGCAACAAGAACACTGGCAACAACAGCATCAGAAGAATTGGACTCAATTTCTGCATTGGCTTGGTTTCACGTGGCAGGTCTTAAGTCCAGAACAAAGTGAAAAGAGGTCAAGCAAGTGGCAGCACCAGTGACACTTCAGAGGTTGTTTCAGAAGTATATGGATGACCCAAAAGAGGTGTATGTGGATCTAAACACACTGGTGAATTGGTATGGGGAGACATGCCAATGGCCAGAACTCAACAGGCTGGCAAAAAATTAACTGGCTTGTCCTGTAGCCAGCATTACTGCTGAACGTGTGTTCATTGCAGTGGGTGCAGTTGTTACAGTGAGAAGGACCAGTCTCTCACCTCAAAACACGGAGAGATTAACTATGGTCAAAATGAACCACCATTTTATACCGCCTAATTACACTGTTCCCGAAGCACCACAGGAGGCGGAAGATGAGTGTTTTTGCTTACCTACGTCTGGGTGAACCAACTCAGTTTGAGGACAAACTCGACTTGCCAGACTGAATATGTCAGTTCCACCATAGAACTTTTTAATTATTTCTCATTGAACTTCAGTCTATCTTTGTTTCTTTCTTTCTTTGCTTTTTTTTTCTTAAAAAAAATGCTAGTGAAACATTATATTGTGATGGATTTATGCTGCCCCACTGTTTTTTAGTCACACGTTTTATGGCTGGATTGGAGTTGAACCCGCGTGCATTGAAGAAGCCCCCACATTCCCTTCCGGACATTTGAGATAATGCCTGCCTCCCTCACATGACATTCCCTATCCTTTTTGTTACATCATGTAGCAGGGAAGCCCCAGAAGATCATTGATTAAAAGACTGCCAGTATCAATGCCAAATTGGAAATTCGAAATTGCTGCTACTTGCTAACAATGGAACAGATACTATTTTGTTCAACCACTGTACTTGGATTGAAAGAGGTGACTACTATTGGACAAATGAGTAGTGATATATGAAGTGATTGTAAGTTATGATTGATAATATATGTGGTGGCTGACAGTGAGGGAGGGAGTTAAACATATTCATAAAATTGGTTTTCATGATTTAAATGTTTAGGGGCAGATGGGTGATATTTTTTTCCTGAAAGTAACTTTCAACCTTAGTGTATTTTACCTGCAGGGTCCACTCGTTTTTTCTGGTTCCCTAGAACAGACTGGTCACTTTAGTTACCAAACACAAATCTACACAGAATACTCTAGTTCTGTTTCTCTATTTGTTCTTCAACAACAGTGTACTTGTCTACACAGGTCTACCTTGCTCTGTTTGGGACTGGGGCAGAGATCCTCAGTATCAGCAGGAAGTGGATGGAAGGACTCAGGGCAGGAACACTTCAATAGCTAGAAGGAGAAAGTTATCAACTTTAAAGAGAAACCATGATGATGGTGAAGACTCTGAGGCTCACTCAGTTCTGTGGACTGGTAAGAGATGTGTTGATTTTGGAAATGCTGCTGAGTGTGTGTTTGCTGCATTGCTGGCTCAAATGTGAAACTCCTCTTTATGTTCTTGCTCTGCCTCTGAGTCTTCTTGGTACACTCCTGTCTTCTCATGAAGCTTACCTTGCTTCCTTTTGTCCTTCTTCTTTACTCTATAATACAGCAAATGTTTTCTTTAATGTGTGCCCCTTCTCCTAGTCCTCTCTTGCATAAACAAAACCTGATGAAAGCTAAAGACTCCAGCTTACTTACCAGATCAGTTCAGCTAGGCATCCAAGAGTGACGGACATTCCAAGAAGAATGGAGATGCACCACCTAAATTGGCAATATGGTATCATTTTCCTTTTAACAATCATCATTTTTAGAACTGGCTGGGTTAACTTCAACCCTCCATAATTTTTATTTTTATAACCCAGAAGACATAACATTTAGAGATATACTATGTCGGGTCCCTCTGAGGCAAAAGGTCTGTTTGAAATGCATTTAGCAGAAATGTGTCATACTTATCTGTTCATTTGTTCGTTCTACAACATATTGATGATGGTGTGCTGCTCGGCTCCCTGATGAATATTGTCATGGTTTCTTTTGCGCAGTGTTTGTCATTGTCATATTTTTCTCCAAATCCCTTTACCCATTCATTCATTAAGCCCCCTAACCTTCTTCCCCCGGCTGTGTGATTTATTGAGGTGTAACTTAATTTTACACCATACATGGATCACACACTTGCTGGGACGGATGTGGTGAAAGCTACACCATCTCACTGCATGACCTTCTGTTATCTGAGCAATAGTCCACAGCAGCCCCATCAACATCATCATTAAGGCCTGATGTGTTGTGTGCTGCTTAAACACTTAACCCTGTGATGCCACTCTTGATTCTGAGCCATCTTCTTCTGACTCTAGGATTTGATTTCCTAAGTTTTGTTTTTAAATTCTAGCTCCCCACCATTGCTCAGAAGAAGTTGATATTGCTAGTTTTTATTATCATATTAGGTCTTCTTTGTTGTGTGGCAACTACTGTCATTGTAGTAGTCTGGTCTCTGTCTTCCTATATGATATGACCCACTTACTCGCTTTTAACTTTCAAATCTAATTGCCAGAGATGGCTAACCCTTTGAAAAATCCTGAAGTTGGCATTCACATAGGTGGGAGAGGATCCTTCCGTCTTCCCTGTTAGCACGCTAGCCTGCTACTACCGACTACCACTTTAAGGTGCCACCTTGGGAAAAATCTTGTAGTACGAAGACGTCCTTGCTTCATTTACTCAGGTAAGAGAAGAGCTATGTATGGAAGTTAACTTGTTTAGTTAGTAATTAACTCCTACTGAAGAATATATTGTCTGTATCTAGGTTTTTTAGGAAAAATAGGCAATGGAAACCATCCCCTGGTGGTCAATATAGTTGCAGAGGGCAGTAAAGCAAGGGTATAAGTAAATTATATACTTTTTTAGCAGATTTAAAAAACAGGCTGCACTAAAAGACAGCACTGCAAACTAAAACACCAGCATTAACATTTGAGGCATAAATCAAGTAAAATAAATTATCCCCTTTTTATTTTTAACAAATACAAACACCTACCCTTTCTACCCACAACAGGCCCACCCACTCCCCCATAAAACAGCCCCATCCCCAAAAAGTCAATTGAAAGGTTTAATATCAAAAATGTTTGAAAATCCCCTCCCAGTTCCCTCCTCACCCTCTGTACCCACAAGTCCCTCCCACCAAAACAAAACATTAAAAAAGGGATCAGAAGGGGACCACTGTCTATATGGGTCCAGAGCTACAGTATATGGTGGAGCAACACCCTGTCAGAGTAGGAGGGAATGGCAGCAGGTACAGTCAGGGACCCTAACAGCAGGTGGCATGAGTGATGTAGTGTCCAGGGGGCTGGAGGCTGGGGCTGGTGTGCTGCTTAGCTGGGTCCTGGGTCGAAGGCAGCTATTTCAGACTCTTCCTCCTCCAGGACCACCAGCTGCGATATTTGACCTGGATGTTCTCTAGCCTCTGCTGCTTTATACAGGCCGCTACCTCCTGCCTGGTTGTTGGTCATCCAGCAGGAGTAGCTATATTGAGAAAAAGAAAAAGAAAAAAAGACAAATTGTAAGAAATGCTCTGAACAAACACTTCCTAAAAAGTAGGTAGTGGGTGGCACAGTAGCACTACATTGGTTGTCCCTAGGGACATTGATATTTGATGTGACTTTGATTAGGAGAGTTACGGGGCCAATTTTATTTGTTTACCCACACATACCTCACATAAAAAACACTGACTGTCTAGTAAAAAGAATTAAGGCAGAATAACACCAGCTTGAAACAACAACAATTTTAATTGTTTTTCTTTTAAAGGTTTTTCTAGTAACTAAACAGACACTTTCAGTGGAAAATAAAAATGAATTACCTCTCAGTTATGAATAAGGCAGCACATAGCATAGAGTACAAGTTTCCGTACCAAAGTTATGGAGGCATGTTAACCAGTGCTTTGAATACTTTGCTACTGTCTACAGCTGCGGAAGACAATTATCTATCTTTAATTCCAATGGCTAAGTCTTCACCGTCATTGGTGTTCGTGGTAGAACAGGACGTAGAAGAGCATGGGGAAGATCTGAAGTTCAGGCTCCATGGTGGCGTGGTTGTTCCCTGTGTCTCCAATGGTGAGTCCTTTCACTTCTGTGCAGTGTTGTCGCCAGGCTTTTGACGTCATATGTACCGCCCCGGAATAGGTGGTGGATTGGGTTGTCATAATATGGTGGGCGGAACATTGACTTCCATTTGGCTGTAGGCAGCTACCGCTGTGGTGGCTATTGTTTTCGCGCTGGCAGTTGGTGTGGTAAAGTGGCTGTCTATGAGAGTTCTCACCGCCATGGTCATAATTTGGCGGTAGTTACCGCCAGCCTGTTGGAGGTATTACCACCACTTTATCACCGACCACAAGGGTTGTAATGAGGGCCTAAATTTACTAGTGTTCCAAAAATAAGTGTTCGTGACATCGGCTAGAGCGACCTACGGTCTCCAGACAGCAAGGTGACCAGCTGAGATATAGTTCCTATTAAATACCAATTTTCACAAACACTGAGCAGAAATTTCCATGATTTCAGTATTGCAGGGATTGTGCACTTTTTTAAGGTTGTTGGTTCTGGATTTGTTAGCACCTTCCAGACCATGTTTGAAGATATAGCTTTAGACATACAACCTCTCTTTGTGAGTGTCTTTGGTGGATTCCCAATCAATCAATCAATCAACCAATTTATCAATCAATCCGCAATTTATATAGCATTGCTTATCACCCATGGGGTCTCAAGGCGCTGTCGAGGGGGAGTCGGTCAGTTGAAGAGCCAGATCGTGAGGACCTTCTTGAACTGATGTAGCAAGAGGTCCTGCCCGAGGTGGATTGTAAGAGTATTCTAGGTCTGTGCTGCAAGGTAGGAGAAGGATCTGCCTCCCAGTGTGATTGTTCTGATTCTAGGGTTTGGGAAGAGGGCAAGTTGATAAGATGGAAGCTGTCTGGCAGGGGTGTAGAAAGATAGGCGGTGGTTGAGGTAGACGGTCCAATATTGTGCAGAGCCTTGCAGGCATGTGTCAGGAGCTTGAAAGTGATGCATTTGTCAATGGGGAGCCAGTGCAGGTCTCTAAGGTGTGCGGAGATGTGGCTGTGGTGGGGGATGTCTAAGATTAGTCTGGCTTCTGCATTCTGAATTCTCTGGAGCCTTGCTTGGAACTTCTTCATGATTCCGGCATGGAGACCATTGCTGTAGTTGAGTTTGCTGATGGCAAGTGCCTGGGTGACCGCCTTTTTGCCTTGGTGGGAATCCATTTGAAGAGCTTCTGGAGGAAAGAGGCAGTGTGGAAGCATGATGATGAGACAGTGTTGACTTGGCAGGTCATGGACAGCGTGGAGTCCCGGATGATGCCTAGGTTGCGTGCATGGTCAGTGGGTAGCATGCCACTTCAGATGGCAGATGTCCACCAGGAGTCATCCCTGGTAGAGGGAGTGGGACTTTGGCATTAATTTGTGGAATACTGCTGCTGCTATGTTCACTACACAGTGGCTGTCCTACATCAATACAATGGAGTGATGGAGCCAACACCAGCCTAGCTGTGTCTTGATTGCATGATGCAGTACTTTGGAGCCTCTTTGCTGGAAGACCTGGAGCATGATTAGTCATTGGCAATCCAGTTTTCCACTGCATTTGGTGCTCCTTCGAATGTGCACCAACAGTGTGTCTTGCTGTGCAGCTTGTGCCTCCTGTAGACATGGATCTGTTAATGTTCTTGATGACAATTCATTCACTGACATGCCTCTTGACACTGTGGTTGATTCGTGAGGCATCTTATGAGCCCCTGCTTGTGGATTTCAGGGCTCCAATGACATCTGGCACAATGGATGGTGACACCTCCACAGGTAATTTTGCGTTTGAGGTTCCTGCACGCTTCTGCTCCCTGGGTCCCTCTACTAATCCTTTTATCCATCTATCACCTGCTGAAATTGAGTTCTTTCTGTTCTTAATCTCCATTGATAACATCAGAGAACTTTTGCGAGACCATGATTATTGTTAATTCAACCATTGACTTTTTTCTCTAAGTGTAAAATTTGACACTAAATTGCCTTTGAATTCAGCCTGTCTGCCGGCCTCCTTTGCTTGTCACTTTTTTACGTTAGGTCTCTAATGTATGAATTTAAATTTGGTTTAAGGATTTTAGTTTAGAGTATTTTGGACTTTGGATTTAGCACCCTTGTTTCTGCAATAGTGGAGGGTGTTATGGGTCCATTTTAGTTTGCCTGGGTATATGAGTTTAGCTTATCTTTGGCCTGCAGGGCAGTGCCCTTGTACCTAGATAACATATTCAGTTTTTATTATTTGCTTTTAATTCATTTTTAGCACAGCTTGCATTTTAGAGAAAGTGTTTTATTTTATAATCAGCTGCCATTCCACGAAAGCGTAATTATCAATAATATACAAATTAAATTGTCATCATGTTTATTTGCTTTATATTGGACAAGGAACAGAATGTGAACATATCAGGTGTTTGTTATGATATTGCAGTTACAAGTTTGTACACACAAACTAACGTTTAGGTACATACCAACATCAGGATGTCTACACAAAACATAACGTGCTTATAAAAACACGTTGCGAGACCAGGGCCATTAGAGGGGGTTCCACCTAGGATATTGCATCTCTACTGCATATCACTTTGCAGCAGACCCCAGTCTTTGTGCCTCTAGGAAGCCTGATTTGGAGACTGGAGGCTGACCTTGTCCTAAGGTAACAGGGGTTGGGGTGCTTCTCTTTGGCATGGCATGTCCGTATTAGGTTTATCACACCTTGCTCTCTTAAGGGTAGAAAATACACTTTAGGGAAACATTTGCATATTCATGTTTATTGCAATATGTTGTGGTTGTTCATATTTACATTGCTTATTTTTACAAACCTGATTTTGTTATTCCTCATTATCCTAATCATGCTCATGCATTTTGTTGAGATTACAGTCTTTTCAATAAATGTATTGAAAAATATCCTGCATCTCCTTTAATCTGTGTGTGTGTGTAAGAGACAATTTGCTAACGAGAGAAAAGCACTAGGTTGCCAGATATCACCTTTTGGTGTGGTGCTGCTAGAGAGACGGGAGGTTTGGACTCATAGCTGCAAACTGGTGTAGGAGTGACTCAGTCACCTACAAGCAGAGGTGCTGCCACCCCTAATACAGCAGTCTCATACAGATTCAAGAGTTTGTATGACAGCCATAAGTAACCCAACCCCCAATGCATCTGTAACACAGGGTGTTCACAATCACAGCAACACCCTTGTAGCTTGCGAGAAATAGTAATTGTCAATAAACAAGCAATGTGACTTACCGCAACCAGTCCCTGCTTCCTCTTCTCTCCCTGCTCCATCTGCTCCAGTAGCAGAACTAGAGCTGGCTGCACTGGTTGTCAGTATGGCTAGAAAAAAACATTATACAGTTTTTAGATCTCAGGTACACCTCCCCCTTAATTACTTTAATAATGAAATGTAACCTCAATACATTGGTACAGTTTGGTTAGCAAAGCAGTATCTTCTATCACAACTATCACTCTGGGCATTTTGTTGGTTCACAATGTTAGAAAAGCCATGTAGTCAAGCTAACTAAAAACTTTGTGTAATATAGGGGCAGAGCTATAGCCTATGATGATGATGACTCGGAATCATTGAAGCGCATTGAAGGGGTGGAATCAAATTATCAATGGAAGACATAAAAAAAGAGATTGCAGTAATAACAGCAATTTAGTAAAATTGGACAGGGGAGTTGTAAAAAAGGAGACGGTATAAAAAAAAAACAAGGCAAAATTAAATGTAGTATAATAGTGAGAAGAGGTAAAAATTAGGGAAATAATAATAATATTAAATAGTGCGACTTACTGGGATGAGCAGAACCCTGAGCATTGGCACTAGTGGTTAGTGCTTCCCCAACTCCTGCTGGAGCCACTTCTGTGTTGCACATCTTCTTTCCCTTCAGTGCAGATGTAAGAAATAAAGATGATACAAAAATTGTTTATTGGTACAGTTAATCTCCACAAAACTAATATATAACAGGTAAATGCAGTAACATTGTACTTAAATCAGATCGCCTATGGTACTAGAATGATCAACTATAGTTGAGTTGGCTATACTCCTGAAATCCCAGTTCAAAAATGTCTTTAACAAAAACTACATTTGGAACTAATGTATTGCAATCAATGATCGTTGATTCTATTTATATTTTTCAACCCCCATGATAGGCCAACTCAGTCTCCCTTTTTTTGCAATCCATAGATACACAATCGTAATATACATCGCTGTGAAATTGCTTCGGACTGTACGAGCTACATAAAGAAAGACAGAGAATGCTAACTCTCTGATGTCTCTAATTTACTATGGAGACAGGGAGACAGAGGAGTCTGCATTGCAATGGTTCTTAAATATTCAGCCAAAGCGAGTAGCTACGAGTACAATGATGTAGCACAGAGCACCTGCACAGATCTAACTGGACCTCATAATAAATAATATACCCAAAGTAAACTAATTATAACTTAAATTTGACTGTTAGCAGCATGCTATTTGGAAAGAAAAACTAGCTTTGAACAATAGAAACACAATAGTATTATTAATACTCACCAAGCCCTGGAATCTACAGGCCTAGCAGGTCAAGCAGGTCCTGCTCATGATCAATGATATCCGCCTAGCTCTGCATCAGCTGCTGAGAGGTGCACTGGACCTAGGTGGAACCCTGAACACAACTGCGCACCCTAGGCCAATGCAGCTGACCATCCCACAGGGGATAATTGCTGCCAGGCCTGCCAACTGCTGCCAGGATGGAGGGGAGGTGGTGGTGAAAAACAATGCTGCCACCTCCTCCTCACAAATGATGTGCCGGGACTTCATCCCTTGGTAGCACTGCCACCCACAAGGTAGACGGCTGTTGCTGGTGTCCGGGGGGCCTAGTGTTGCCATTACCCTGTTTGCCGGCACCGCCCTGCTCTGCCATGGTGCTGGGGTGAAGAACAGAAACTGCAGGAGAAGGAAGGCAGGAAGAAATAACTAAGTAAAGGGAAAAATAAACACAAATACAAAAAGTCAGAAAAAGCACAAGAAAATGAAAAAATTTGGGATAGATTAATTTGGAGGGTGGAGGATTGAAAAGATAATTAGGGGTGGGCAAAAAACTCCACTCTGCTGGCAGAGTTTGTGGAATTCAGCAACTCTGCAACTTAGGGGAGTTTTTTAAGTTTTTCCCCGTTGGTGTGTGGTTTCTGAAATTTCGTGCGCACAAGATATGTGACAAAAGACTTCGGCTCTATCGCGATCACAAACAAGATTTTTTACCCGCTTGCGGGAGTTAGCGCCACACCAGCTACTTTTTTTTACAAAGGCGAGCGCAAGTGCGCTTGATGGACTACTGCTTCAACCTGGCGAAGCTGAAGCACCTAAAATCTAGAACCTCAAGTGAAAAATCTTCTCTAATTGACCGTTCGGGTTGATATTGTTGTGCGAGGTGTACAATTATTTTCCCCCTATCAATAGGAAGTGCTCCAGAGACTCCAACTTCCAGTTCTGTCCAGCAGGCTCCTCCCACTGTTTTGCCTATTGCCTGGCAACTTTTCATTTGGATTTCAAGCTGGAAGGATCACTTTTGTTGTCTCCTGGATACTTCATTGGATTTAAGGACTGTAGTATTTGACTTTTTACAAGTAAGTTAAAAAAGGTGTTGTATAACTTGTTTGTTTGATAGGAGGCATGCCCCAGGATTTTTCTGTACTTTTATCCATTCATTTCAAGTTTATTTTGGTGGGTGGCCTGCATTTGTTGCCTAGTTATATTTTTACTTGTGATTTTTGTTCTACAAAGGGACACTGGGAAACTGTTTAACAGTGTACTACATTGCCTGCTAATGTAATAGGTCTTGCAGCTGTAGGCCCAGTACTAGTAATTGGTGCATAATGAAAAACAACTGTTTGTCATGACCGTGGAACTGAAACAGCATGGATGGTATTGGATTAAAGATAACAAAATGTTGTTTGGTTATATTTCACTTTTTTCTGCAAACAGTGTATGGGGGAGTTATAGAGTACTTGATGCCTTTGTATGATGTGTGTTATTGTTGTAAAATTCTGTAGCCCCTTTAATTAAAGTTTTTGGACTTACTAATATTGACTTAATGCTGTTTTCTCTCCTGTACCAATGCCTTCTTTGTCTGGCCAGTGTGTGATA
This sequence comes from Pleurodeles waltl, assembly GCF_031143425.1. NCBI lineage: Eukaryota > Metazoa > Chordata > Amphibia > Caudata > Salamandridae > Pleurodeles > Pleurodeles waltl. The sequence goes on from NC_090446.1 coordinate 1,420,580,726, forward strand.
GTGTTTGTCATAGGCCACTATTTGTCTTTGTTCCCCATGCCAAGTGGCCAGGGGCCCTTTATTGTATAATCAAAATTATACCTATACCCAAATGTGTTTTTTTTTGTTTTCTATTCATCCTGCTTGTTGTTTGATGTGGCTGGTGGTCATTTTATTTAGGCAGCCAGTAGTCCTACATGTGTTCTTCTATGTTGTGGTGGCCATCCCTCCTTGCTGGTTGTTGTTTGACCATGTGGCTGGCAGCCATTTTGTGTAGGCAGCCAGTGTGCTTTAAGCCTGCACGTGTTGTTCTTTGTTGTGATGGCCATTCCTCCTTGTTGGTTGTCGTTTGACCATGTGGCTGGTGGCCATTTTGTGTAGGCAGCCAGCGTGCTTTCGGGCTGCATATTTTCTTCTTTGTTGTGGTGGCCATGCCTCCCTGCAAGTTGTTGTTTGGCCATGTGGCTGATGGCCATTTTGTGTAGACAGCCAGTGTGCATTTGGGCTACACGTGTTCTTGTTTGTTGTGGTGGCCATGCCGCCGTGCAAGTTGTTCTTTTACCATGCCTCCCTGCAAGTTTTTGTTTGGCCATGTGGCTGGTGGCCATTTTGTGTAGGCAGCCAGTGTGCTTTCAGGCTACATGTGTTCTTGTTTGTTGTGGTGGCCATGCCGCCGTGCAAGTTGTTGTTTTACCATGTGGATGGCAGCCAGTTTGTGTTGCATGTTGCACAACCTTGCCTTGAGACGCTAGGTGCCTTTTCTGCAGGAGGATGAGGCTGGAGATGGGCGTCTGGCAGCGTTGGAGCCTGTGCACAGTGACGAATAGGAGGCAGAGGATGAGGATGTGGACAACAGAACATCTACCATTCGACAGTACGTCCATTGACACACAGGTAAGACATTTTAATTTCACCTTCCATTGCAGTTTTGGGTAGTACATTTTCTCTGGCAGGCTGTTGTTCCCATTTCTATGGCCACTTACTGTACCTTTTGACAAACTATTTACAGATATTTGTGCCCTACTCTGGCTCCTGTATTGACTGCAGCACAATACAGGTCTTACCTATGTATACATTACTATACAGTCTACTTGAAATGTCTACAGATTGGTAAAGGAATACATACTTAAATCATTTGACATACTACATACTTGTATTTTTTCAATGGGTATTTATTTAAATGCAGAAAATTTAATGGGGATGTGCAGTGGGCTTGGGTGATGGTGGAGGAGAGTCCAGGATAGAGTCCAGTCTATTTGTATCACAGGTGCATTGTTCAAGGGGCATATTGGAAGGGGAGCAATGGAAGTTCAAGGTGGACAGAGTGGGACACAAGGGTGAAAATCAGGAGAGTCTTATTTCCTGGCGGGGGTCTTGGCTATGTTCTCTGGCTTCTGCCTGGATTGCAGGAACCGTTTCCGGGGTGTTTCTCCGTCTGCAGTGATAGTGGTGGTGGTGGCCTCTTGTTCTTGTGCGGGGCCTCCTGTCCACTAGTGGCAGTGGAGGTGGAGGGCTGTTCATCAGTGTAGCTAGTGTCAGGCACCCGTTGGTGTGCCACTGCCTTCCTCATGGTGTTGTCGATGTCTGCCAGCACCCCTGCAGTGGTGACCAGGGTGGTGTGGATGTCCCTAAGGTCCTTCCTGCTCTCCAGGTACTGTCCCTCCAGCAGCCGCTGGGTCTCCTGCAACTTCGCCAGTATCTGGCCCATCGTCTCCTGAGAATGGTGGTATGCTCCCAGGATGTTGGTGAGTGCCTCATGGAGAGTCGGTTCACTGGGTCTGTCGCCCCCTGTCACACAGCAGTCCTCCCAGCTTCCCTGTTGTCCTGTGCCTCTGTCCCCTGAACCGTGTGCCTACTGCCACTGACCCCAGGTCCCTGATAATCCTGTGTTTGTGGGGGTGCCTGGGGTCCCTGTAGTGGTGGACACACTGCTGATTCATGTGTCCTGGGGACAGAGGTATGGGCCAGTTGGGTGGGTTCTGTGGTTGTGTTTACTGAGGGGGGAGGCTCTGTGGTGGTATGGGACTGTGCCTGGGTAACCTACTGTCCGGAGGTCCCTGATTGGCCATGCTGATGCAGACGAGAAAAGCTGCTGTCATCACTGTGGACCTCTTTGGGGGAGGGGACTGGTTGTTGCTGCCACCTCTTCTCCAGTGACGTTGGGTGTGGGATCTGTGGAGGATGTAATGCAATGTTATCGTTTCTGCAGGTGACACCTTATCATGGGTGTGTTGCCCTGTATGGTTGTGAGTGCCCTGTTAGGTTTGCCTTGTGTGAGTAGTTATTTTGTGGGCTAGGTGGCTTTCTCTAGTGTGCATGCTGTGGTGATGGGTGTCCATGCAGGGCTGTGAGTGATGCCCACGCATTGGTGGTGCATGCAGTGCTGGGCACTGGAATGGGTGCGTTGTGATGGTGGGATGTGTGTGGGGTGGTGAGGTGATGGGGTGTGGGTAAGGGTGGGGGTATGTGATGGCATGCAGGTAGGGGGGTGTTAGTCATAAAGATTTTACTTACCAAAGTCCAGTCCAGTCCAGTCCTTGGCAGTATTGCAAAGACTTGCTCCTCCCAGTTGTGCGGGAGGAGGTGGGGGTCCACTGCCAGTCCTCTGTACAGCTATCTGGTGTCTTGCAACCACGGAACGGACCTTCCCCCGTGGGTCATTCCACCTCTTCCTGATGTCATCCCTTGTTCTGGGGTGCTGTCCCATGGCATTGAACCTGTCCACAATTCTCTGCCATAGATCCATCTTCCTTGCAATGGATGTCTCCTGCACCTGTGCTCCAAATAGCTGTGGCTCTATCCTGATGATTTCGTCCACCATGACCCTTAGCTCCTCCTCTGAGAACCTGGGGTGTCTTTGTGGTGCCATGGTGTAATGTGTGTGGTGTGTTTAAGGGTGTGTGGGGTGATGTGTTGGGGTGTGTGCTGTGAGGTGCGTGGATGGTGTATGGGTGATGGTGTTCTGTGGCTCTGGTTCTGTGGGTGCTTTTGGTGTGTCTCTCTCTCAGTTGTCAATTTCTTTGTGTCGTAAAGGATTCTGGGTAATGTGGGTGTGTGTTTTATAGTGTTGTGAGTGTATGGGTGTGGTGTGTGTATGTGTGTCAGGTGTGTATAGTTTGAATTGTCAAATGTGGTGTTGTTTTGTATGTGTGTGTATATTTTGAGCGCAGCGGTATGTACCGCCAATGGCTTACCGCGGTTTAATGTCCACTGCGGTGATTCGTGGGTTATAATGCTGTGAGTGTAGTTCTGTTGGCGTAACGGTGTGGGTTTTGCTACCGCCATTTTATCACTGACATATGGGCTGGCGGACTTGTGTTTGACTCTGTATAGTGACGAATTGCTATGTGTGTGTCATAACATGGGTAGTGGTATACCGCTGCGGCCTATATGTACTACCTTAACCATACACTGCACCCTGCCCTTGGGGCTACCTACGGCCTACCTTAGGGGTGTCTGACATTTAAGAAAAGGGAAGGTTTAGACCTCGTAAGTTGGCACACTTGCCAAGTCAAATTTACTTAAAATTGCACACACAGACACTGCAGTGGCAGGTCTGATCCATGATTACAGAGCTACTTATGTGAGTGGCACAACCAGTGCTGCAGGCCCACTAGTAGCATTTGATTTACAGGCCCTGGGCACCTCTAGTGCACTGTACTAGGGACTTACTAATAAATAAAATATGCCAATCATGTTTTAGCCAATTACATTCACATTTTGTAAAGGAGCACTTGCACTTTAGTACTGGTTTGAAGTGGTAAAGTGCCCAGTGTAACAAAAACAGCAAAAACAGAGTCCAGCACACATCAACAACCTGGGAAACAGAGGCAAAAGGTTAAGGGATACCACGCCAAGGATAAAAAGTCTAACACTCATTTTGAGAGGTCTGACATTGTGACAGATGAGGGCATGGAAGAGGAGAATTGGTCAGTGGAAGGTGTTGATCTCTCTGACTCCCTCACTCTAGATCAGAGGGGAGACTTACAGGGTGTCAGACAAAGTGAGGTCCGGCATCAAGGGTTAACTTTTCAAGATGCTAGCTCTTGGGGTGATAGAGAAGTCCAGTAGTCCCCGGTCCAGCCCGGTGGTGTTGGTTCCCAAGGCTGCTGCTCCTGGTGCCAAGCCAGAACTTAGGTTCAGCATGGACTACCGGGGTCTCAACTCTGTCACAAAGACAGATGCTCTCCCCATGCCTCGAGCAGATGAACTCGTAGACAGGCTCGGCACTGCCAAGTTCCTTGGTACCTTTGACCTCACGTCAGGGTACTGGTAGATCGCCTTGATTAAAGGGGCTCAAGAGAGATCCGCTTTCCTACTCCTGAGGGCCATTACCAGTTCAGAGTAATGCCCTTTGGATTGAAAAATGCCCCGCTACCTTCCATCGGTTGGTTAACAGGGTCTGAGCTGTCAACTATGCCTTTTGGGAAGCCTTCCTAGATGACATTGCCGTCTACAGTTCCAGCTGGGAGGAACACCTGTTCCACCTCAAGGAGGTGCTTCAGGCCCTGCAAAAGGCAGGTCTGACCATCAAGGCCAGTAAGTGCCAGATTGGGCAGTGTTCTGTGGTGTACTTGGGATACCTAGTAGGTGGTGGCAAAATGCAGTCCCTCCATGCCTAGATTGAAACTATCAAGGCCTGGCAACCACCTAGAACCCAAACAGAGTTGAGAGCCTTCTTAGGTCTCACTGGAGACTACCGCAGATTCTTTAAGGAATATTGCACCAAGTAGCCCCCTTAACAGAACTGACATCCAAGAAACCACCCAGGTTGATGAATTGGACAGAAGCTTGTCAGGAAGCCTTTGACTCCCTGAAAGAAGCCATGTGTACGGCCTCCGTGCTCAGGGCACCTGACCACCCCCAGGATTTTGTTGTGCAGACAGACGCTTCAGAGCATGGCATGGGGCAGTTCTAGCACAGCTAAATGAAAAGGGCCTAGACCAATCAGTAGTCTTTATTAGCAGAAGACTATTACCACGGGAACTGAGGTGGAGTGTTGATGCGAGAGAAGCATTTTCTATGGTCTGGGCACTGAAGGAGCTGAGACCATACCTGTTTGGGAATCACTTCCGGGTTCAGACAGACCACAGACCCCTCAGATGGCTCATGCAGATGAGGGGCGAAAATCCTAAACTCTTGAGGTGGTCCATTTCCCTACAGGAGATGGAATTTACAGTGGAGCATCGCCCAGGGGAATTGACCATGCCAACGCTGATGGTCTCTCCAGATACTTCTGCCTTAGCGATGAGAGCACCCAGGAGGTTGGGTAGCTCTCCCCACTTTCAGCTAGGGGACATATGTTAGACCTGACAGCCTTAAGGTGGTCACCCCTAACTTTTTGCAAGCCTCCCTCCACTTTTTGGACACTGTTTTTGCTGGTTTTAGGACCCTGCGCACCTAACCACTGCTAAACCACTGCTAAACCACTGCTAACCAGTGCTAAAGTGCATATGCTCTATCCCTTAAAACATGGTGACATTGGTTCATACCCAATTAGCTTAATTAATCTACTTATAAGTCCTCAGTAAAGTGCACTACATGTGCCCAGGGCATGTAGATTAAATGCTACTAGTGGGCCTTCAGCACTGATTGGGCCACCCACATATGTAGCCCCTTAAACATGCCTCAGGCCTGTGTGTGCAGTTTCACTGCCACTTCGACTTAGCATTTAAAAGTACTTGCCAAGCCTTAAACTCCCCTTTTTCTACATATAAGTCACACTTAAGGTAGGCCCTAGGTAACCCATAGGGCAGGGCGCTATGTAAATAAAAGGCAGGACATATACCCGTGTTTTTTATATGTCCTGTTAGTGTAGAACTCCCAAATTAATATTACACTTCTGTGAGGCCTGCTCCTTTCGTAGGCTACATTAGGGCTATCCTCATATGCTGTTTGAGTGGTAGATTCTGATCTGAAAGGAGTGAGAAGGTCATATTTAGTATGGCCAGAATGGTAAAACAAAATCCTGCTGACTGGTGAAGATGGTTTAATATTACTATTTTAGAAATGCTACTTTTAGAAAGTGATCATTTCTCAGCACTTTAATCCTTCGGTGCCTTACAATCCAAGTCTGGCTAGGTTAGTTGACAGCTCCCTTGAGCATTTCCCTCAGACAACCCCAAACACAGGATGCTCAGTCACACCTGCACACATCTGCATGCTGAATGGGTCTTCTTGGCTTGGAGTGTGTTTCTTGAAGTCTCAGGGCCAAAAAGACTTTATCTTGCAAAGAACTCCTTGTGCGGTGAAAATTTGACGCACAGCCTGCCAGAAACTACTCACAGCCTGCATCGCGATGAGAAAATCACTGCACACCGAACCGGAACGACGCAGCCTGGCTCCCCGAGAGGAGATCAACGCAGCGCCAGCGTTGCGAACAGAACTTCGATGGCGAAGCCTGACTTCCTGTGAGAAGAATTGAGGCAGTACCTGCAGTGCCACAGAAATTTCCCCGCATCACCCACAGGATCAACACAGCTCCTGTGACTTCGTCCTGTAGCCCAGGTGTCCGAATACCCCGCAACCCAAAAAGGATCCAAGGCAGTGCAAAGGAAATCGACGCAAAGCCTTCCCTGCGTGAAAAATTATTGATGCATCATATGTGTGCACCCAGAGAAACCGACGCACACTTCCCCTTTTTCCACGCCTCTCCTCCTCTGCGGTCCCTTGCGGAGAATTTGAACGCAAACCAGATACTTTGTGCTTGCAAGAGACATTTGTTGCTTTTAAAAACTAAAGACTCTTTTTTTCATTCTCTAAACTGATATTTTAACATGTTCAAATCTTGATCATTTTGACCTGCATTAAACCAGATGCATATTATTATACATTTTTCTAAACACTGTGTGGTGTATGTTTGTGGAGTTATACTGTGTTATTGCATGATTTATTGCACACATACTTTACACATTGCCTTCCAAGTTAAGCCTGACGGCTCAGTGCCAAGCTACCAGTGGGTGGGCACAGGATAGTTTTGATTGTGTGTGACTTACCCTGACTAGAGTGAGGGACTTGCTTGGACAGGGGGTAAACTGACTGCCAACCAAAGACCACATTTCTAACAGGAAGGTTCCAAGACAGACCTATTTTGCCAGAGTTGCTAATCCAGTGTTGCATCACACTGTGTTGAAATTGGTTGGGCAAGCTTTGTAGCAGAGTGTTGTCCACACTATCCACCTGACAATAGACATGTTGACCAGGTGTCAGGAGACTGATTACATATGGGTCACTGCACACTAGATCTCTTTTGTGTGAGTAAAGCAAAAGATATATACAGGTGTTGGCCTTGAAGAAGGTTTTAAGAGCTTTCAGCGGCATGCAACAGTAGCCATGTTTGCCATGGAGAAATCACACACAACTGCAAACATTTTGGACAAATTTAATAGCAAGGTGTCTGAATGGCTGAGACCCAGAGATCTTCAAACTGGATTTGTTACCACGACAATGACAGTAACATAGTGAAGGCCATGACAGATGGTGTCTATTTCAGGGTCCTGGGTTTGGTGCACTCCTAAAAAATAAGTCATAGTCAGCAACATACTGACCACCTGCAGACAAATCTGCACTCATTTCAGCTATTCTTTTAAAGCCCTGAAACAGTTGCAGATTATTCAGCATAGTAACTGAGTACCAGTTAAAGCCCTGATGCAGGAGGTGCCAACTTGTTGGAACTCAAACTATTAAATGTTGGATTGTCTGCCTGCGCAGTACAGACAGATCAATGACTATGTCATTCTAAGAGGAGGGGATGCAATTGGGAACTATATGACCATAGATGCAGACAAATGGGGCCTAGTCAAAGGTCTGACACAGAGCCTGCTCCCTTTTGTGGTTTTCACACAGGAAGTTAACAAAGAGGACTGTACGATCGGCGAGGCTATCTCGTTGTTGCATCTGCTATAGGACCAGCTAAAGAAGGTGTCTTAAATGTTCGCACTCGGAGGTGTAAACTAATACTCAGAAGCACATGCCTTCGTTGAGAGACTAAGCTATTGCTTGACTTGTAACTTAAGGCTGCAAAATGACATTAACTGATCCATAAAGTTCATCTGTGCCACTCTTCTTGATCCATGCTACAAATATATTCTTTCTTCTTTCATTCCTTCTTCTGAAGGGGATGTTTCAAAATACAAAAAGTGGATTGTTGAGCAAGCCTGAGAATTGGAGTAAGAAAGACTGGAGCTTTAAGTCCCACTCCACAGTTCTGGGGTGCAGCCTTCAACTTCCAGAGAGGGCAGTCTAATCTTACAGCAGCCAACACCAGCAACAAGAACACTGGCAACAACAGCATCAGAAGAATTGGACTCAATTTCTGCATTGGCTTGGTTTCACGTGGCAGGTCTTAAGTCCAGAACAAAGTGAAAAGAGGTCAAGCAAGTGGCAGCACCAGTGACACTTCAGAGGTTGTTTTAGAAGTATATGGATGACCCTAAAGAGGTGTATGTGGATCTAAACACATTGGTGAATTGGTATGGGGAGACATGCCAATGGCCAGAACTCAACAGGCTGGCAAAAAAGTAACTGGCTTGTCCTGTAGCCAGCATTACTGCTGAACGTGTGTTCATTGCAGCTTGTGCAGTTGTTACGGTGAGAAGGACCAGTCTCTCACCTCAAAACATGGAGTGATTAACTATGGTCAAAATGAACCACCATTTTATACCACCTAATTACACTGTTCCCGAAGTACCACAGGAGAAGGAAGAGGAGTGTTTTTGCTTACCTACATCTGGGTGAACCAACTCAGTTTGAGGTCAAACTCAACTTACCAGACCGAATATGTCAGTTCCACCGTAGAACTTTGTAATTATTTCTCATTGAACTTCAGTCTATCTTTGTTTCTTTCTTTCTTTGCTTTTTTTTTCTTAAAAAAATGCTAGTGGAACATTATATTGTGATGGATTTATGCTGCCCCACTGTTTTTTAGTCACACGATATATGGCTGGATTGGAGTTGAACCCGCGTGCATTGAAGAAGCCCCCACATTCCCTTCAGAACATTTGAGATGATACCTGCCTCCCTCACATGACATTGCCTATCCTTTTTTTTACATCATGTAGCAGGGAAGCCCCAGAAGATCATTGATTAAAAAAGACTGCAAGTATCAATGCCAAATTGGAAATTCGAAATTGCTGCTACTTGCTAACAATAGAGCAGATACTATTTTGTTCAACCACTGAACTTGGATTGAAAGAGGTGACTACTATTGGACAAATGAGTAGTCATATATGAAGTGATTGTAAGTTATGATTGATAATATATGTTGTGGCTGACAGTGAGGGAGGGAGTTAAACATATTCATAAAATTCGTTTTCATGATTTAGAATGTTTAGGGGCAGATGGGTGATACTTTTTTCCTGAAAGTAACTTTCAACCTTAGTGAATTTTACCTGCAGGGTCCACTCTTTTTTTCTGGTTCCCTAGAACAGACCGGTCACTTTAGTTACCAAACACAAATCTACACAGAATACTCTAGTTCTGTTTCTCTATTTGTTCTTCAACAGCAGTGTACTTGACTACACAGGTCTACCTCACTATGTAAGGGACTGGGGCAGAGTTCCTCAGTATCAGCAGGAAGTGGATGCAAGGACCCAGGGCAGGAAGAGAAGGAGAAAGTTATCAACTTTAAAGAGAAACCATGACGATGGTGAAGACCCTGAGGCTCACTCAGTTCTGTGGACTGGTAAGAGATGCGTTGATGTTGGAAATGCTGCCGAGGGTATATTTGCTGCATTGCTGGCTCAAATGTGAAACTCCTCTTTATGTTCTTGCTCTGCCTCTGAGTCTTCTTGGTACACTCCTGTCTTCTCATGAATCTTATCTTGCTTCCTTTTGTCCTTCTTCTTTACTCTATAATATAGCAAATGTTTTCTTTAATGTGTACCCCTTCTCCTAGTCCTCTCTTGCAGAAACAAGACCTGATGAAAGCTAAAGACTCCAGCTTACATACCAGATCTGAGGTACTGGGTTTTTCAGAACCGGTACTGATCCGGTAAACCAGCGGTGCCAGGGTACACCCAAAGACCTCGGGTACTTTCCTGATTCAGACCACAGAAACTCAGAGTCTTCTAGGTGAAGTCAAAGATCGAATTTATTGGCTGCAACCAAGTAACAAGCGTCCTAGAAGTACAACAGCACGGTTTGTATGTTCTCAGGAGACTGAGTCCCAATGCAAAGTCAGGTTTCCTTATATACAGTTTTTTAAGCTTCAGGCAAACATTCTTGACATTTTGGTTGGTCATTCACATGTTTTCACTACAAAGGAAAAAACAGTGTCATGATGAAACCTCATATTTCATGTCATCCAACCCATAATAAATTACCCGGCAAGGCCTGGTATTTTACATCAGATAAGTGTGGACCCCCAATAAAAACGGGCACCTCCCCCTCGTAAAGTAAGAAGAAGAAAAGAGCAGGTGCAGGTGTGAGCAAGATTAGGCAGGGTGTGTGAGCGATAATAAGGGTTTTATGGCATGGTGTGCCTTGATGCTATCTGATTGGCCACTGGGAGAGGGACTGACCAAACAGGTTTGGCCTGAGGCAATGGTTCCAGCTTGCCCAGGTCAGAGAAAAGTCAATCAAGGTGTACGTGTCCTTGGAATCAAATCTGACTGTATTATAAGCCTATGTGAGGGCAACTTTTAAAAATGGCTGCCGTGTATAAAATGGGAGCCACGAGTGCAGGACGAAAATGGCGATTTCGAGGTGAAAACGCTGCTGGAATTGAGCGAAAATGCTCATGCTTAGTGTACTAGTCATTATCGGTCTTTTGATACTAAAATCGTACTGCTGTGGCAAAGTAAATTACATGGGTCCAGAATTTTTAGAACCACAAACCCTCCTTTTGCCCTTACTTAGGCAATAAACCTATTCTCATGCTAATCTGAGTCCAGGTCTATGTTTCTAAAGTCGTTGAGATGTTGCTGTAACATCATCCTAGTATTTAGCTCGTCTCTTGGTGCAGGTTTCCTTATGCATGATGTAACACAGAGGCCACATATCGCAGGAGCACACTGCACGCATAGACAGAACAGGAAAAGAATGGCCAAGATCATCCCAATGACCATCAGAATCTTCCATCCCCATGCTGATATCAGTTCCCAGAACAATCCCATTAATGACCAATCTCCTCTATCTAAATGAATAGATTCGGAAATTCTATGCAGTTTGGAGATGGCCTGGTATACTGTTGGAGCGTTATCTGGGATGAAAACACAGCAACTCGATTGGATCAATGTACATACTCCACCCCGGTCTGCAAGTATGACATCTAATGCGACCCTGTTCTGAAGGGTCATAAGACGATCTGACTGGAGCTCAGCAGTCAAATTACTAAGCGCACCGGCGGTTTCAACTACCGTGGATTCAACCACCCTTGTCAATTGCCTTATGTTCCTGCTGTTAACCATAGGACCCCAAAACAGCAGAAAACCCTTTACGAAATCTCCAAATTCTTGTCCTGTAGTGTCTTCTTTACTTATGACACCTCTAACTATCCTTGTCTTGTGGTAATCTGCCGCTGCTGTGTAGGTAGGGGGCAACAGGAACGAAACGAAGCATGTGCCCGAAAAGTCAGGGGGCAACCATGTAAAGGCTCTATCATGGCAGATGAAATAGGTACCCTTAGCTGCCAGGAGCGGAGGGGAGGTCTGAGATGCGAAGACATATGTCTCAGTGCAGACGCTTTCCCCTAGCTGAGCTCTGGGATTCTTGCCAGTACCTTGCAGACACAGGTGACCCTGATGGGGTACAACCCAAATCGGGGAAGATATATTAGCTTGCTGTTTCTCACTCATTGTGGCTTCATATCCGGTCATGTTCCATCCTATATATGCTATTGTCTCATCTCTGGGGATAGTCTCGTAGAAGATATTGTCCTTCATCATATCTATGATACCTTTAACTAAAGCATTTTTCTTAGGGTTGTCTAAACGTAGGGGGTAGTGTGCATAGATGAATATCGTTCTGAATGCCCACACGGAACCATTGTGGCTGAAAGGCAGGATCAGATAAGGGATACCTTTATCTGCTGTGTGAGGCATAAGGCCACACACCCAACAGTTAGTTGTATTTACCACTAGTTGGTGTTGGTGCAAAAGCTGGATGAAGGAGTTATTAATGAACTCTAGTCTCCTAGCAGATTCATGTTTAGGGAGGAGTTGAAAAGAATGTGGGGAAACAGTGGAAGGAGGAGGTGTAGACGAGGTAGTGGGTGCCAATATCACGTTAAAACAGAATAAAACATATCCTATAAAAAACATAAGTATACTAAATAACATAAAAATGCACAGCAGCAAAAACCGTTTCCTGGTTATCGTTTCACATATTCTCTTCTTGAAACTCAGTCTTTCAACATGTTCTCCATTTTGGAAAGATTCCATCCTCTAACCGTTGCCGTTCGTGGCGGTTGGTTTACTTCACTTAGGAGTGTTCTAAATGTTCCAGGCCGCCCTAGAACAAACCAGACCTGTAGACCTTGTGTCCACAGGCTACCCCCCTAAGTCTTTTCAGCCATGACCCTACAGCTGAACCCGGATGGAGGTTCGAAAAACACAAAAAACAAAAAGTCATTCAAAAATAATTTTCCATATTGGAGAACTTTGCTAAAGGGAAGAAAAGTAAACTGTTTTATTTGTCCTTTATTCTTGGTCGTAGATTATAACGGTTAGTCCCAGGTATCGTGTGGTTCTGAAAAAGGAGTTCAGGTTCTGTAGTGTCCAATCGAACTGACGGTGATACTGCTGATTGTAAAATGTCATCACTTTCTTTCTCAGTGAGTGTTCCTTTTATTCGTGCATCGCTGAAAGGCAGAAAACGTGGCACGGTTTCAGTCTCTGAGTCGGCGACACCTTCCTGGACCCACCGGTCATATGGCAGAGGTAGGGGTACCCTTTTGCAATGGGTCCCATGGATCCAGTGTTTCTTCCCTTCCACTCGAACAGCTGATCTTGTGGAGAGAAGAACGAGGTGCGGTCCGGTCCACCTGGGCTGCTTGTTTTTGGTTCGCTGAAAGTTCTTTATTAAAACCCAGGATCCAGGCTCAATGGGATGACCTGGAGATTCAGAGACCGGAGGCAGGGTGTCGTGGACCTGTTGATGTAAAACACGCAATTTAGCCGTCAATTCATACAGATAGTCAAGCAAAACAGGATGCTCTATCTCGCTAAACTTCTTGGGCCTGGGCACTCCCCATATATTGGCTGGGCGGCCAAAGACTATTTCATAAGGACTAAGTTTCACTCGTGAATGCACAGTCATTCTGGTTGATAGGAGTGCTAAGGGTAGAGCGTCAGGCCATTTAAGACCAGAGCTCGCTTGTATCTTGGCCAATTTTAGCTTTAGAGTGCCTTTATAGCACTCCACTAATCCAGCTGATTGGGGGTGATTTGCAGCGTGAAACTTTTGGTTTATGCCTAGCCCTTCGCATACTTTCTTCATCACTTGACCCACAAATTCACTTCCATTGTCACTCCAGATCATTCTCGGCATTCCGAATCTAGGGAAGAACTCTTTTACAAGGGCTTTGGCTGTGGATAGCGCAGTATTGTCTTTTAGGGGATAGGCTTCCACCCATCTTGAAAAGGCACAAACAACAACGAGTACGTATTTTAAGTTGTTGCACCTCTCCATGTGGATGAAATCTAGCTGCAAAACCTCAAACAGATACGTAGGAGGTGCAAAATGACCAGCTGGAGTTGGGGTTCCTCTACCAGGGTTGTGTTTCAGGCATACCATGCAATTTTTAACCATATTTTCTGCGCACTTGGGAATTCTTGCATTTTGCCATACTGGGGCCAACAACTTACAAATCCCTTTCACACTGATGTGAGCCATTCCATGAGCCATTGTAACCACTGCAAGCACATAAGCATCGGGTAGCAACCATCTCTGATGTTCTGACAACTCGACCCAACAACCATTCGCATCCAATTTACCCGTACTTTCTCTCCACACACTCAATTCTCTCTCATCTTTATCTCTATTTTCATAGTACTGTGCAGTAGCCAATATCTGCGCTGAAGAGGAAACTGCCCAAGAACTTTCTGAATCTTTTAACTTTTTACACAACTCAGGAAGCAGATTATGCACAAATTTATCGACGAACAAACGTTGATCACCTTCCGTGCTCATATCTTGACCACTGTGGTCCACAAACGTTTCCTCAAACCTGGTGAAGAAATCTGATACCGTTTCTTCTTTCTTTTGCTTACATGCAGACAATTTATCCCAGTTTACACGCATCGCAGGCATTATAGTTTTCATGTAATCAATAATCCTACCAGGAAGCTCTGTCACTAAAGGCTCAGGTTTAGCACCACCAATTTATTTGTCGGGCATCTGCAGCAGCAATATTAGCCCATGTGTCACCTAACTCTTGAGCATGGTCTGTATGGCGAATCTTTCCCCATAAAGGCTGTGGAACAACATTCCCAAACAACATGTCTATGTCAGCTAAATTCATAATGCAAGACCCCGCAGTCTGTGACAATTCCTTGTAATACCCTGTAGGATTCTTACGGGGATCAGGCAATGTCTGCTTAAGGGCTAAAACTTCAGCTCGCTTCCATGGAACGTGTACCCATACACGCTGGAAATGAGGCAGGACAGGTGGATTAGCATTTGGGTCCCCTTCCCTCCATTGTGGGGGAACTTCTCTCATGGGGTACTGTTTCCCTTTCTTTTTAGCAGAAGAATCATATTTAAACAATAACCTGGAAACACCTTCAGTCCTAAACGACAATAACATCGCAACTGCTTGTCGACATCTGAACGCACAATCAAACCTGTCGCAAAATCGAACCGTACACGACACAACTTAGGCGGATTGGGCTCCAAACCATTTTCCTCTAAATCCTCAGAAAGAAAAGTACACATTTTCTCAAAAACGTATCTCTGTTTCGGTTCTTCCCACTGATGGAAGACATCCATAACAGACTCTAGTTCATATCTCGCTGGTTCAGTAACCCATTTATGCGCCAAATAATTCAGTGTCTCTTTCTCCCTACCATCAGACAATTGGCTACGCAATTGTTTACGCTCTGAAACTGGGGTCGTAGCTAATGACCCAAAGAGAGGGGATAAAAGACTAGTCACAGTGTTTGTCATTCTCTGACGGACAGAGGGAGAGGTTGACAAATGAACAAGAGGAAAAACAGAATGAGACAAGGCAGAGACAGAAGCAGTGTCAGAAACAATATCAGGAGTGGTAGTCGCTATAGTAGTCAAAGTTGTAGGAAGTAAAGGCAGAGGAGATGTCAAAGCCGGTGGCCCTTGAGGAGGCTGCACCGGAGGAATAGGAACCAAGTGAAGAATAGCTGGTGGGTGCTGTGGAGGAGCAGGAGGCAATGCATCCACTGGTTGTGCAACTAGAGGTTGCGGAGGTGCCGTGGCATTCTGCGCATAGGGTGGTGGCGAACTTAGCAAATGCAACATTAGGGGATCTTTTTCAGAGTCTTTTGCTGCATCTTGCTGAAGAGGCGGCAAAACTGGATAGCATTTATCTACTGTCATTTTATGTCGCCTATGCAACTGCTCATTCAACTGTTCTACTTCGTTATCTTTAAACTGTATAGCAGCTTGCATAATCAAAATACCTTTTTCTCTCTTATTTTTCTTAGCTAATTTAATTTCCTTTTGCTTGGCTTCCTTACGCCATAAGCGGAAAGAATCAAACATTGCCGGCCGGGCTTTCTTCTTAAAAAGTCAAACTTTGAGGTTATCTAAGATTTCTGTGTCAAAGCTACCATTTTGGGGCCATTTTGAAACACCATCTTTTCTGGTGTAACGGATCCATACTTCATTATATTTGATGGGGCCTACTCCGTGCTTCACATATAGTTCATAGGTTGGAGTTCCAATCGGAGGAACCGGACATGAGTCCTCCAACCGGGAGTCCCTTTTACAACCAAGACAAAACAAATTTCCAAGTCTGCTAAGACCAGGCATCTTCGCTCACTAGTCTAGCTTCAAACTTCAAAGGATTATCGTTTACGATAGTCTCGTGAATACACGAGTCCTTCGGCTTTGGTACTTGCAAGTTCCAAATCAAAGTGATCCCGAAGGGATATCAAACCAAATGTCCAACTAAGGACCAAACCAAGTGTCCAACTAAGGACTGGGAGACGCTCCACTTATACTTAACTGAAAATATCGATGACGTCACCAGAAGACTCGTCTTATCGTTTCGCTCTACCAAACATCAAGGGTCCAAATCAGGGCGATAGCCAGGGCAGCAGTCCTTCGTAGCCGTCGGGAAGCGGGGAACCTCGCAGCAAAGACTTTCGGACCACGTTGACATGCAGGGGTCGATGAAGTGGCGGCCTTCCTCCAGAATTTTCACACGAAGCTCCTCACGGACCTCAGGCTTGGACCGGTACCGCCCCACGTTGGGCGCCAACTGAGGTACTGGGTTTTTCAGAACCGGTACTGATCCGGTAACCCAGCGGTGCCAGGGTACACCCAAAGACCTCGGGTACTTTCCTGATTCAGACCACAGAAACTCAGAGTCTTCTAGGTGAAGTCAAAGATCGAATTTATTGGCTGCAACCAAGTAACAAGCGTCCTAGAAGTACAACAGCACGGTTTGTATGTTCTCAGGAGACTGTGTCCCAATGCAAAGTTAGGTTTCCTTATATACAGTTTTTTAAGCTTCAGGCAAACATTCTTGACATTTTGGTTGGTCATTCACATGTTTTCACTACAAAGGAAAAAACAGTGTCATGATGAAACCTCATATTTCATGTCATCCAACCCATAATAAATTACCCGGCAAGGCCTAGTATTTTACATCAGATAAGTGTGGATCCCCCAATAAAAACGGGCACCTCCCCCTCGTAAAGTAAGAAGAAGAAAAGAGCAGGTGCAGGTGTGAGCAAGATTAGGCAGGGTGTGTGAGCGATAATAAGGGTTTTATGGCATGGTGTGCCTTGATGCTATCTGATTCGGCCACTGGGAGAGGGACTGACCAAACAGGTTTGGCCTGAGGCAATGGTTCCAGCTTGCCCAGGTCAGAGAAAAGTCAATCAAGGTGTACGTGTCCTTGGAATCAAATCTGACTGTATTATAAGCCGTGTATAAAATGGGAGCCACGAGTGCAGGACGAAAATGGCGATTTCGAGGTGAAAACGCTGCTGGAATTGAGCGAAAGTGCTCATGCTTAGTGTACTAGTCATTATCGGTCTTTTGATACTAAAATCGTACTGCTGTGGCAAAGTAAATTACATGGGTCCAGAATTTTTAGAACCACAGATCAATTCAGCTAGGCATCCAAGAGTGACGGACATTCCAAGAAGAATGGAGATGCACCACCTAAATTGGCAATATGGTATCGTTTTCCTTTTAACAATCATCATTTATAGTACTGGGTGGGTTAACTTCAACCCTCCATCATTTTTATTTCTCTAACCCAGAAGACATAACATTTAGAGATATACTATGTCGGGTCCCTCTGAGGCAAAAGGTCTGTTTGAAATGCATTTAGCAGAAATGTGTCATACTTATCCCTTCATCTGTTCCTTCTACAACATATTGATGATAGTGTGCTGCTCAGCTCCCTGATGAGTATTGTCATGGTTTCTTTTGCATAGTGTTTGTCATATTTTTCTCCAAATCCCTTTACCTATTCATTCATTAAGCCCCCTAACCTTCTTCCCCCGGCTGTGTGATTTATTGAGGTGTAACTTAATTTTACACCATACATGGATAACACACTTGCTGGGACGGATGTGGTGAAAGCTACACCATCTCACTGCATGACCTTCTGTTACCTGAGCAATAGTCCACAGCAGCCCCATCAACATCATCATTAAGGCCTGATGTGTTGTGTGCTGCTTAAACACTTAACCTTGTGATACCACTCTTGATTCTGAGCCATCTTCTTCTGACTCTAGGATTTGATTTCCTAAGTTTTGTTTTTACATTCTACCTCCCACCATTGCTCAGAAGAAGTTGATATTGCTAGTTTTTATTATCATATTAGGTCTTCTTTGTTGTGTGGCAACTACTGTCATTGTAGTAGTCTGGTCTCTGTCTTCCTATATGATATGACCCACTTACTCACTGTTAACTTTCAAATCTAATTGACAGAGATGGCTAACCCTTTGATTAATCCTGAAGTTGACATTCACATAGGTGGGAGAGGATCCTTCTGTCTTCCCTGTTAGCACGCTAGCCTGCTACTACCTACTACCACTTTAAGGTGCCACTTTGGGAAAAATCTTGCAGTAAGAATACTTTCTTGCTTCATTTACTCAGGTAAGAGAAGAACTATAGATTGAAGTTAACTTGTTTAGTTAGTAATTAACTCCTACTGAAGAAGATATTGTCTGTCTGTATCTAGGGTTTTTTAGGCAAAATAGGTAATGGAAACCATATCCTAGTGGTCAATATAGTTGCAGAGGGCAGAAAAGTAAGGGTATAAGTAAATGATATACTTTTTTAGCAGATTTGAAAAACAGGCTACACTAAAAGACAGCACTGCAAACTAAAACACCAACATTAACATTTGAGGCATAAATCAAGTAAAATAAATTATCCCCTTTTTATTTTTAACAAATACAAACACCTACCCTTTCTACCCACAACAGGCCCACCCCGCTCTCCCATAAAATAGCCCCATCCCCAAAAAGTCAATTGAAAAGTTTAATATAAAAAATGTTTGAAAATCCCCTCCCAGCTCCCTCCTCACCATCTGTACCCACAAGTCCCTCCCACCAAAACAAAACATTAAAAAAGTGATCAGAAGGGGACCACTGTCTATATGGGTCCAGAGCTACAGTATATGGTGGATCAACGTCCTGTCAGAGTAGGAGGGGATGGCAGCAGGTACAGTCAGGCACCCTAACAGCAGGTGGCACGAGTGATGTCGTGTCCAGGGGGCTGGAGGCTGGGGCTGGTGTGCTGCTCAGCTGGGTCCTGGGTCGAAGGCAGCTATTTCAGACTCTTCCTCCTCCAGGACCACCAGCTGCGATATTTGACCTGGATGTTCTCTAGCCTCTGCTGCCTTAGACAGGCCGCTACCTCCTGCCTGGTTGGTGGTCATCCAGCAGGAGTAGCTATATTGAGAAAAACAAAAAGAAAAAAAGACAAATTGTAAGAAATGCTCTGAACAAACACTTCCTCAAAAGTAGGTAGTGGGTGGCACAGTAGCACTACATTGGTTGTCCCTAGGGACATTGGAATGTGATGTGACTTTGATTAGGAGAGTTACAGGGCCAATTTTATTTGTTTACCCACACATACCTCACATAAAAAACACTGACTGTCTAGTAAAAGGAATTAAGGCAGAATAACACCAGCTTGAAACAACAACAATTTTATTTGTTTTTCTTTTAAAGGTTTTTCTAGTAACTAAACAGAAACTTTCAGTGGAAAATAAAAATGAATTACCTCTCAGTTATGAATAAGGCAGCACATAGTATAGAGTACAAGTTTCCGTACCAAAGTTATGGAGGCATGTTAACCAGTGCTTTGAATATTTTGCTACTGTCTGCAGCTGCGGAAGCTGTAGTTGACAATTGTCTATCTTTAATTCCAATGGCTAAGTCTTCGCCGTCGTTGGTGTTCGTGGTGGAACAGGACGTAGAAGAGCATGGGGAAGATCTGAAGATCAGGCTCCATGGTGGCTTGGTTGTTCCCTGTGTCTCCAATGGTGAGTCCTTTCACTTCTGTGCAGTGTTGTCGCCAGGCTTTTGATGTCATTGGTACCGCCCCGGAATAGGTGGTTGTGAGAAGGTAGCCTCTTTCTAGCCTTGTTACCCCCACTTTTGGCCTGTTTGTGAGTGTATGTCAGGGTGTTTGTCACTGTTTTCACTGTCTCACTGGGATCCTGATAGCCAGGCCTCAGTGCTCATAGTGAAAACACTATGTTTTCAGTATGTTTGTTATGTGTCACTGGGATCCTGCTGGTCAGGACCCCAGTGCTCATAGGTTTGTGGCCTATATGTATGTGTCACTGGGACCCTGTCACACAGGGCCCCAGTGCTCATAGGTGTGCATGTATATGTTCCCTGTGTGGTGCCTAACTGTCTCACTGAGGCTCTGCTAACCAGAACCTCAGTGGTTATGCTCTCTCGTTACTTTCAAATTGTCACTAACAGGCTAGTGACCAATTTTACCAATTTACATTGGCTTACTGGAACACCCTTATAATTCCCTAGTATATGGTACTGAGGTACCCAGGGTATTGGGGTTCCAGGAGATCCCTATGGGCTGCAGCAATTCTTTTGCCACCCATAGGGAGCTCTGACAATTCTTACACAGGCCTGCCACTGCAGCCTGAGTGAAATAACGTCCACGTTATTTCACAGCCATTTTACACTGCACTTAAGTAACTTATAAGTCACCTATATGTCTAACCTTTACCTGGTAAAGGTTAGGTGCAAAGTTACTTAGTGTGAGGGCACCCTGGCACTAGCCAAGGTGCCCCCACATTGTTCAGAGCCAATTCACTGAACTTTGTGAGTGCGGGGACACCATTACACGTGTGCACTACATATAGGTCACTACCTATATGTAGCTTCACCATGGTAACTCCGAATATGGCCATGTAACATGTCTATGATCATGGAATTGCCCCCTCTATGCCATCCTGGCATTGTTGGTACAATTCCATGATCCCAGTGGTCTGTAGCACAGACCCTGGTACTGCCAGACTGCCCTTCCTGGGGTTTCACTGCAGCTGCTGCTGCTGCCAACCCCTCAGACAGGCAGCTGCCCTCCTGGGGTCCAGCCAGGCCTGGCCCAGGATGGCAGAACAAAGAACTTCCTTTGAGAGAGGGTGTGACACCCTCTCCCTTTGGAAAATGGTGTGAAGGCAGGGGAGGAGTAGCCTCCCCCAGCCTCTGGAAATGCTTTGTTGGGCACAGATGTGCCCAATTCTGCATAAGCCAGTCTACACCGGTTCAGGGACCCCTTAGCCCCTGCTCTGGTGCGAAACTGGACAAAGGAAAGGGGAGTGACCACTCCCCTGACCTGCACCTCCCCTGGGAGGTGTCCAGAGCTCCTCCAGTGTGCTCCAGACCTCTGCCATCTTGGAAACAGAGGTGCTGCTGGCACACTGGACTGCTCTGAGTGGCCAGTGCCACCAGGTGACGTCAGAGACTCCTGCTGATAGGCTCCTTCAGGTGTTAGTAGCCTTTCCTCTCTCCTAGGTAGCCAAACCCTCTTTTCTGGCTATTTAGGGTCTCTGTCTCTGGGGAAACTTTAGATAACGAATGCATGAGCTCAGCCGAGTTCCTCTGCATCTCCCTCTTCACCTTCTGATAAGGAATCGACCGCTGACCGCGCTGGAAGCCTGCAAACCTGCAACATAGTAGCAAAGACGACTACTGCAACTCTGTAACGCTGATCCTGCCGCCTTCTCGACTGTTTTTCTGCTTGTGCATGCTGTGGGGGTAGTCTGCCTCCTCTCTGCACCAGAAGCTCCGAAGAAATCTCCCGTGGGTCGACGGAATCTTCCCCCTGCAACCGCAGGCACCAAAAAGCTGCATCTCCGGTCCCTTGGGTCTCCTCTCAGCACGACGAGTGAGGTCTCTCGAATCCTGCGACACCGTCCAAGAGACCCCCACAGTCCAGTGACTCTTCAGCCCAAGTTTGGTGGAGGTAAGTCCTTGCCTCACCTCGCTGGGCTGCATTGCTGGGAACCGCGACTTTGCAAGCTTCTCCGGCCCCTGTGCACTTCCGGCGGAAATCCTGTGTGCACAGCCAAGCCTGGGTCCACGGCACTCTAACCTGCATTGCACGACTTTCTAAGTTGGTCTCCGGCGACGTGGGACTCCTTTGTGCAACTTCGGCGAGCACCGTTTCACACATCCTCGTAGTGCCTGTTTCTGGCACTTCTCCGGGTGCTACCTGCTTCAGTGAGGGCTCTTTGTCTTGCTCGACGTCCCCTCTCTCTGCAGGTCCAATTTACGACCTTCTGGTCCCTCCTGGGCCCCAGCAGCGTCCAAAAACGCCAAACGCACGATTTGCGTGTAGCAAGGCTTGTTGGCGTCCATCCGGCGGGAAAACACTTCTGCACGACTCTCAAAGGCGTGGGGGATCCATCCTCCAAAGGGGAAGTCTCTAGCCCTTGTCGTTCCTGCAGTATTCACAGTTCTTCAGCCTAGTAAGAGCTTCTTTGCACCAACCGCTGGCATTTCTTGGGCATCTGCCCATCTCCGAGCTGCTTGTGACTTTTGGACTTGGTCCCCTTGTTCCACAGGTACCTTCAGACAGGAATCCATCGTTGTTGCATTGCTGATTTGTGTTTTCCTTGCATTCTCCCTCTAACACGACTATTTTGTCCTTAGGGGAACTTTGGTGCACTTTGCACTCACTTTTCAGGGTCTTGGGGAGGGTTATTTTTCTAACTCTCACTATTTTCTAATAGTCCCAGCGACCCTCTACAAGGTCACATAGGTTTGGGGTCCATTCGTGGTTCGCATTCCACTTCTGGAGTATATGGTTTGTGTTGCCCCTATCCCTATGTTTCCCCATTGCATCCTATTGTAACTATACATTGTTTGCACTGTTTTCTAAGACTATACTGCATATTTTTTTCTATTGTGTATATATATCTTGTGTATATTTCCTATCCTCTCACTGAGGGTACACTCTAAGATACTTTGGCATATTGTCATAAAAATAAAGTACCTTTATTTTTAGTATAACTGTGTATTGTGTTTTCTTATGATATTGTGCATATGACACTAAGTGGTACTGTAGTAGCTTCACACGTCTCCTAGTTCAGCCTGAGCTGCTTTGCTAAGCTACCATTATCTATCAGCCTAAGCTGCTAGACACCCTATACACTAATAAGGGATAACTGGGCCTGGTGCAAGGTGCAAGTACCCCTTGGTACTCACTACAAGCCAGTCCAGCCTCCTACATTGGTTGTGCAGCGGTGGGATAAGTGCTTTGAGACTACTTACCACTCTTGTCATTGTACTTTTCATAAGAGAAAAATATACAAAACAAGGTCAGTGTATATACACATAGCCAAAAAGTTTTGCATTTCCTCTTTTCACTCTTTTCTAAGTGCTGAAAAGTACTTCTAAACTTTCAAAAAGTTCTTAAAAGTTTAAAAAGTTTTTTCTGTCTTTCCAAAAAGTTCTGAAAACTTTTTTCTCTTTGTCTATCACTTTAACTCTCTCTAAAAAATGTCTGGCACAGGCCAAAAAGTTGAACTGTCCAAACTTGCATATGATCACCTTAGCTGGAAAGGAGCAAGGAGTCTCTGCATAGAGAGAGGTTTGAGTGTAGGGAAGAATCCTTCCTTAGAACTGTTAATTAATATGCTTAGAGTACAGGATAAGGCCATAAGTGCCCAATCTGTAGAAAAAGTAGCTAATGGTTCTCAATCTGATCCAGGGACTCCCCCAGGAAAAGGTTCAGGAAAGAAACTTCTCAGCCTGCCCATTACTAGACAGTCTAGCATAGTTGGTACAGAGGTTGAATCACATCATACTGATGATGTGCTCTCACATTATACTGGTAGCCAAGCTGTTAGGGTGCCCTCTGTAAGGGACAGGTCTCCTTCTGTTCATTCCCATCATACCTCTGTATCTAGAAATGTCCCTCCCACCCACCCTGATGACAGATTTTTGGAAAGGGAGCTCAATAGATTGAGAGTGGAGCAAACCAGACTGAAGCTCAAGAAGCAACAGCTGGATTTGGATAGACAGTCTTTAGAAATAGAGAGGGAAAGACAGAAAATGGGTTTAGATACCCATGGTGGCAGCAGCAGTATTCCCCATAGTCATCCTGCAAAAGAGCATGATTCCAGGAATCTGCATAAGATAGTTCCCCCTTACAAGGAGGGGGATGACATTAACAAGTGGTTTGCTGCACTTGAGAGGGCCTGTGCTGTACAGGATGTCCCTCAAAAGCAGTGGGCTGCTATCCTATGGCTATCATTTACTGGAAAAGGTAGGGATAGGCTCCTTACTGTAAAAGAAAATGATGCTAACAATTTCCAAGTTCTTAAGAATGCACTCCTGGATGGTTATGGCTTAACCACTGAACAGTACAGGATAAAGTTCAGAGAGACCAAAAAGGAGTCTTCACAAGACTGGGTTGATTTCATTGACCATTCAGTGAAGGCCTTGGAGGGGTGGTTACATGGCAGTAAAGTTACTGATTATGAAAGCCTGTATAACACAATCCTGAGAGAGCATATACTTAATAATTGTGTGTCTGATTTGTTGCACCAGTACCTGGTAGACTCTGATCTGACCTCTCCCCAAGAATTGGGAAAGAAGGCAGACAAATGGGTCAGAACAAGGGTGAACAGAAAAGTTCATACAGGGGGTGACAAAGATGGCAATAAGAAGAAAGATGGTGAAAAATCTCAAGATAAGCATGGGGATAAGGGTAAAACCAAAGATCCCACTTCAAATCTTAAACACTCTTCAGAGGGTGGGGATAAAACAAATTCTTCCTCTTCTTCCCAACCTGCACACATTAAAAAGCCTTGGTGCTTTGTGTGTAAAAATAGAGGCCATAGGCCAGGGGATAAGTCCTGTCCAGGTAAAACCCCTGAGCCTACCACCACTAATACATCAAGCTCTAGTGCCCCTAGCAGTAGTGGTACTAGTGGTGGGACTGCTGGCAACAGTCAAGCAAAGGGTGTAGTTGGGTTCACTTATGGGTCCATAGTGGAAACTGATGTAATCAGTCCCAAGACAGTTTCTGTCACACCTAGTGGCATTGGCCTTGCCACACTGGCTGCTTGTCCCCTTACAATGGATAAGTACAGGCAGACAGTTTCAATAAATGGTGTTGAGGCCTTGGCCTACAGGGACACAGGTGCCAGTTTCACTTTGGTGACTGAAAACCTAGTGCCTCCTGAACAACACATCATTGGACAACAGTATAAGATTATTGATGTCCATAACTCCACTAAGTTTCTTCCCTTAGCTATAATTCAGTTTAGTTGGGGTGGAGTTACTGGCCCTAAGCAGGTGGTGGTATCACCTAGCTTACCTGTAGACTGTCTCTTAGGTAATGACCTAGAGGCCTCAGGTTGGGCTGATGTAGAGTTTTATGCCCATGCAGCCATGCTGGGCATCCCTGAGGAATTGTTCCCTCTCATTTCAAGTGAAATGAAAAAGCAAAGGAGAGAAGGCCTGAAAACTCAGGATCCCTCTCCATCAACAGGTAAAAAGGGTATCACAGTATCCCCTAACCACCCTACCATTCAGGATACTATTCCTGTGGTGGGAGAAACCTCTCCTGGGGTGGCACCTGTTCCAAGGGAATCATCAGCTGGCAAAGCTGGACTCCCTGAGGTGGAAGTACCTCTCTGTGGGATAACTAACATTGGTGAGAAAAACAGCACCATTTTAGTTAACATGGAGTATCCCTCCAGCCCTCCCAGAGAAACTTTAGGGCAGAAACCCTGCACTACCTCACAACACTTAGGACAGCATCCCTGCCCTAGTGTGGAGCTCATAGGACAGCATCCCTGCCCTGCTCCAACTCAAGAGAAACAGCATCCCTGTTCTCTCTTCCAGCCAGATGGACAAAGTTTTTGCCCAGCTATGGCTTTTCTGAGACAGCATCCCTGTCTGGCATTTCCATCACTACAAATAGGTTCAGTGGACAATTCCCACTGCTCTAAACTAAAACTTACTGATAGAAACTCTGAAAATACATCTTCACATTGTTGCTTAGCTAAAAAACTTCAAACAGGGTGGTTTACATCCCCACAGGGAAGTAACCATATAGTGGATGATAATGGCAGTAACCAGTCTATTGCAGAGCTACTCTCTACTTATCACCACTTAGACAATAAAGTCTCAACTGGCCAAGGTTAGCCTTATTGTCCTTCGTTTGGGGGGGGGTTGTGTGAGAAGGTAGCCTCTTTCTAGCCTTGTTACCCCCACTTTTGGCCTGTTTGTGAGTGTATGTCAGGGTGTTTGTCACTGTTTTCACTGTCTCACTGGGATCCTGATAGCCAGGCCTCAGTGCTCATAGTGAAAACACTATGTTTTCAGTATGTTTGTTATGTGTCACTGGGATCCTGCTGGTCAGGACCCCAGTGCTCATAGGTTTGTGGCCTATATGTATGTGTCACTGGGACCCTGTCACACAGGGCCCCAGTGCTCATAGGTGTGCATGTATATGTTCCCTGTGTGGTGCCTAACTGTCTCACTGAGGCTCTGCTAACCAGAACCTCAGTGGTTATGCTCTCTCGTTACTTTCAAATTGTCACTAACAGGCTAGTGACCAATTTTACCAATTTACATTGGCTTACTGGAACACCCTTATAATTCCCTAGTATATGGTACTGAGGTACCCAGGGTATTGGGGTTCCAGGAGATCCCTATGGGTTGCAGCAATTCTTTTGCCACCCATAGGGAGCTCTGACAATTCTTACACAGGCCTGCCACTGCAGCCTGAGTGAAATAACGTCCACGTTATTTCACAGCCATTTTACACTGCACTTAAGTAACTTATAAGTCACCTATATGTCTAACCTTTACCTGGTAAAGGTTAGGTGCAAAGTTACTTAGTGTGAGGGCACCCTGGCACTAGCCAAGGTGCCCCCACATTGTTCAGAGCCAATTCACTGAACTTTGTGAGTGCGGGGACACCATTACACGTGTGCACTACATATAGGTCACTACCTATATGTAGCTTCACCATGGTAACTCCGAATATGGCCATGTAACATGTCTATGATCATGGAATTGCCCCCTCTATGCCATCCTGGCATTGTTGGTACAATTCCATGATCCCAGTGGTCTGTAGCACAGACCCTGGTACTGCCAGACTGCCCTTCCTGGGGTTTCACTGCAGCTGCTGCTGCTGCCAACCCCTCAGACAGGCAGCTGCCCTCCTGGGGTCCAGCCAGGCCTGGCCCAGGATGGCAGAACAAAGAACTTCCTCTGAGAGAGGGTGTGACACCCTCTCCCTTTGGAAAATGGTGTGAAGGCAGGGGAGGAGTAGCCTCCCCCAGCCTCTGGAAATGCTTTGTTGGGCACAGATGTGCCCAATTCTGCATAAGCCAGTCTACACCGGTTCAGGGACCCCTTAGCCCCTGCTCTGGCGCGAAACTGGACAAAGGAAAGGGGAGTGACCACTCCCCTGACCTGCACCTCCCCTGGGAGGTGTCCAGAGCTCCTCCAGTGTGCTCCAGACCTCTGCCATCTTGGAAACAGAGGTGCTGCTGGCACACTGGACTGCTCTGAGTGGCCAGTGCCACCAGGTGACGTCAGAGACTCCTGCTGATAGGCTCCTTCAGGTGTTAGTAGCCTTTCCTCTCTCCTAGGTAGCCAAACCCTCTTTTCTGGCTATTTAGGGTCTCTGTCTCTGGGGAAACTTTAGATAACGAATGCATGAGCTCAGCCGAGTTCCTCTGCATCTCCCTCTTCACCTTCTGATAAGGAATCGACCGCTGACCGCGCTGGAAGCCTGCAAACCTGCAACATAGTAGCAAAGACGACTACTGCAACTCTGTAACGCTGATCCTGCCGCCTTCTCGACTGTTTTTCTGCTTGTGCATGCTGTGGGGGTAGTCTGCCTCCTCTCTGCACCAGAAGCTCCGAAGAAATCTCCCGTGGGTCGACGGAATCTTCCCCCTGCAACCGCAGGCACCAAAAAGCTGCATCTCCGGTCCCTTGGGTCTCCTCTCAGCACGACGAGTGAGGTCCCTCGAATCCAGCGACACCGTCCAAGTGACCCCCACAGTCCAGTGACTCTTCAGCCCAAGTTTGGTGGAGGTAAGTCCTTGCCTCACCTCGCTGGGCTGCATTGCTGGGAACCGCGACTTTGCAAGCTTCTCCGGCCCCTGTGCACTTCCGGCGGAAATCCTGTGTGCACAGCCAAGCCTGGGTCCACGGCACTCTAACCTGCATTGCACGACTTTCTAAGTTGGTCTCCGGCGACGTGGGACTCCTTTGTGCAACTTCGGCGAGCACCGTTTCACGCATCCTCGTAGTGCCTGTTTCTGGCACTTCTCCGGGTGCTACCTGCTTCAGTGAGGGCTCTTTGTCTTGCTCGACGTCCCCTCTCTCTGCAGGTCCAATTTACGACCTTCTGGTCCCTCCTGGGCCCCAGCAGCGTCCAAAAACGCCAAATGCACGATTTGCGTGTAGCAAGGCTTGTTGGCGTCCATCCGGCGGGAAAACACTTCTGCACGACTCTCCCAGGCGTGGGGGATCCATCCTCCAAAGGGGAAGTCTCTAGCCCTTGTCGTTCCTGCAGTATTCACAGTTCTTCAGCCTAGTAAGAGCTTCTTTGCACCAACCGCTGGCATTTCTTGGGCATCTGCCCATCTCCGAGCTGCTTGTGACTTTTGGACTTGGTCCCCTTGTTCCACAGGTACCTTCAGACAGGAATCCATCGTTGTTGCATTGCTGATTTGTGTTTTCCTTGCATTCTCCCTCTAACACGACTATTTTGTCCTTAGGGGAACTTTGGTGCACTTTGCACTCACTTTTCAGGGTCTTGGGGAGGGTTATTTTTCTAACTCTCACTATTTTCTAATAGTCCCAGCGACCCTCTACAAGGTCACATAGGTTTGGGGTCCATTCGTGGTTCGCATTCCACTTCTGGAGTATATGGTTTGTGTTGCCCCTATCCCTATGTTTCCCCATTGCATCCTATTGTAACTATACATTGTTTGCACTGTTTTCTAAGACTATACTGCATATTTTTTTCTATTGTGTATATATATCTTGTGTATATTTCCTATCCTCTCACTGAGGGTACACTCTAAGATACTTTGGCATATTGTCATAAAAATAAAGTACCTTTATTTTTAGTATAACTGTGTATTGTGTTTTCTTATGATATTGTGCATATGACACTAAGTGGTACTGTAGTAGCTTCACACGTCTCCTAGTTCAGCCTGAGCTGCTTTGCTAAGCTACCATTATCTATCAGCCTAAGCTGCTAGACACCCTATACACTAATAAGGGATAACTGGGCCTGGTGCAAGGTGCAAGTACCCCTTGGTACTCACTACAAGCCAGTCCAGCCTCCTACAGTGGTGGATTGGGTTGTCATAATATGGTGGGCGGAACATTGACTTCCACTTGGCTGTAGGCAGCTACCGCTGTGGTGGCTGTTCTTTTCGCCCTGGCAGTTGGTGTGGTAAAGTGGCTGTCTATGAGAGTTCTCACCGCCATGGTCATAATTTGGCGGTAGTTACCGCCAGCCTGTTGGAGGTATTACCGCCACTTTATCACCGACCACAAGGGTTGTAATGAGGGCCTAAATTTACTATTGTTCTAAAAATAAGTGTTTTTGACATCGGCTAGAGCGACATATGGTCTCCAGACAGCAAGGTGACCAGCTGAGATACAGTTCCTATTAAATACCAATTTTCCCAAACACTGAGCAGAAATTTCCATGATTTCAGTATTGCAGGGATTGTGCACTTTTTTAAGGTTGTTGGTTCTGGATTTGTTAGCACCTTCCAGACCATGTTTGAAGATATAGCTTCAAACATACAACTTCTCTTTTTGAGTGTCTTTGGTGGATTCCCAATCAATCAATCAATCAATCAACCAATTAATCAATCAATCCGCAATTTATATAGCATTGCTTATCACCCATGGGGTCTCAGGGCGCTGTCGAGGGGGAGTCGGTCAGTTGAATAGCCAGGTCGTGAGGACCTTCTTGAACTTATGTAGCAAGAGGTCCTGCCGAGGTGGATTGTAAGAGTATTCTAGGTCTGTGCTGCAAGGTAGGAGAAGGATCTGCCTCCCAATGTGATTTTTCTGATTCTAAGGTTTGGGAAGAGGGCAAGATGATAAGATGGAAGTTGTCTGGCAGGGGTGTAGAAAGATAGGCGGTGGTTGAGGTAGACGGTCCAATACTGTGCAGAGCCTTGCAGGCATGTGTCAGGAGCTTGAAACTGATGCATTTGTCGATGGGGAGCCAGTGCAGGTCTCTAAGGTGTGCGGAGATGTGGCTGTGGTGGGGGATGTCTAAGATTAGTCTGGCTTCTGCATTCTGAATTCTCTGGAGCCTTGCTTGGAACTTCTTCATGATTCCGGCATGGAGACCATTGCTGTAGTTGAGTTTGCTGCTGGCAAGTGCCTGGGTGACCGCCTTTTTGCCTTGGTGGGAATCCATTTGAAGAGCTTCTGGAGGAAAGAGGCAGTGTGGAAGCATGATGATGAGACAGTGTTGACTTGGCAGGTCATGGACAGCGTGGAGTCCCGGATGATGCCTAGGTTGCGTGCGTGGTCAGTGGGTAGCATGCCACTTCAGATGGCAGATGTCCACCAGGAGTCATCCCTGGTAGAGGGAATGGGACCTTGGCATTAATTTGTGGAATACTGCTGCTGCTATGTTCACTACACAGTGGCTGTCCTACGTCAATAAAATAGAGTGATGGAGCCAACACCACCCAAGCTGTGTCTTGATTGCATGATGCAGTACTTTGGAGCCTCTTTGCTGGAAGACTGGGAGCATGATTAGTCATTGGCATTCCAGTTTTCCACTGCATTTGGTGCTCCTTCGAATGTGCACCAACAGTGGGGATCATTACAACATTGGCGGTAAAAGGCGCTTACCGCCGTGCAGAAGCCCGCCAATACACCGACGCTCCGGGGAACTCCGCCACAGCTATTATGACACACATCTCGGAATCTGCCGAAATTCAGACACCCACAGAAGTCCGCCGCACCAAAGGTCAGTGTTAAACTGGCGAAAACAAAACCTCCTCCTCCACGCCAACAGAAACACGCCCATGCTATTACGACCCACGAATCCACGCAGCGGTCTTTCAACCGCGGTATTCCATTGGCGGTACACACTGCAGCGCTCAAAATACACACACATCTCCAAAACACCACCACATTGGACAAATTGAAATACACACACCTGATACACATACAAACACCATTCCCACACACCCAACACAGTATAAAACACACACCCACATCACCACAAACCCCTACAACCAAAACTGATTGACAAAGGCCAGAGAGAGAGCACAGAACAGACAATCCCACCACACAGAGGCACACAACACCATCACCCACACAACAACCATGCACAAAAGACTACACACCACTACACATCACCACACACATCAACACTGACACCGCCCCACACATCACCCACACCACCCCATGTCACGCCAAAGACACCCCCGGTTTTCTGAGAAGGAGCTCCGGGTCATGGTGGAGGAAATCCTACGGGTAGAGCCACATCTATTTGGCTCACATCTGCAGCACACATCCCTAGCCAGGAAGATGGAGCTATGGAGCAGAATAGTGGAGAGGGTCAACGCTGTGGGACAGCATCCAAGAAATCGGGAGGACATCAGGAAGAGGTGGAACGACCTACAGGGGAAGGTGCGTTCAGCGGTCTCCAGGCACAACATCGCAGTTCAGCGGACTGGCGGTGGACCCACACCTCCTCCCCCACAACTAACAACATGGGAGGAGCAAGTATTGACCTTCATGCATCCAGAGGGCCTCGGAGGAGTCGGTGGAGGAATGGGCACTGGTGAGTCAAATCTTAACTATCATAACCCCCACCCTACCTGCATGCTATTACACACCCCCACCCTCACCCCCTCCCCTATCACTCCAACTCCTCACTAATGTACAATAACACAAACCACCCATCTCAACACCAAGCCCTCCATGACACAATTAAGCATGGTCACCCCTCACTAAAGTATGCTCACTGCACATACCCAGACCCCCCCCAACCATCATCACACAAACCCCCACACAGGAGTGCTTGTACTGGTGTACACGGTGAGCCACCCATTGCACACCATGACACACACACATGCAATAATCATGCTCTTATGCCCCTGCAGGATCACGAAGGACCGTCACCACACCGGAGGGTCCAGACAACTCCACTCCACCCACAGAAGAGGCCCACAGTGAGGATAGCAGCTCTGCCCTACTGGATCCTGATGACCAGCCCGGACCATAGTGGGCCTCGGGATAGTCGGTTCCCCTTGCACAGGCACAGCCCAACACTGACCTTCCACCCTGTGGTAACACCAGCACAGCACCCACCCAGCGGGCCCATACCTCCGTACCCAGGACAGGTCAATCAGCAGTGTATCCACCATTACAGGGAACCCAGGATAACCCACCACCCCAACAACAACAGGGACCTGGGGGCAGTGGTAGTGGGCACACGGTCCATGGGATGGAGGCACAGGAACACAGGGGAACTGGGAGGGCTGCAGTGTGACAGCGGGTGGACAGGCAAAGGGAACCCACTCTCCACGAGGCCCTATCCTCCATCATGGGAGCATACCACCACTCCCAGGAGACGATGGCGACGGTCCTGGACAAGTTTCAGGAGACCCAGCGCCTGCAGGAGGAGCAGTATTTGGGGTTCAGGGAGGAGCTCAGGACCATCAGCTCCGCCCTGGGCACCATCGTAGGGGTGCCGAAGGACATACAGCAGACCTTGAGGGACACTGTGGCACTCCAAGGGGCCCCTGACACTATCCTAAACGATGAACTGCCCACCACCTCCGCCGGCGCTAGTGGAGAGGATGCCCTGCCACAGGACCACCACACCAGCACCCCACCCCCTGCAGACGGACAACCACCACGCAAGTGGTCCCTGAGATCCAGGAACAGGATAGAGCAAGATGGCAAGACCCCCGCCAGGAAATGAGACCACCCTGATTGTCCTCCCACTGTCCCACTTTGTTACCCTGTCCATACTTTAACTGCCCCAGCTCCACTCCCTTTGTCCATATGGGCAGTGCACCTGTGTGACCAATGGACTGGACTCTGCCATGGACATTCCTCCACCGTCCCCCATCACCATATTACAACCCTCCTCCATTTTTTAGCACTTAAATAAACACCCTTGAACCACAAAACAATCAGTCTCTGGTTTGGTAAAATGTATTATCAATGACAGTGTCAAAATGCGTTTCTAGTTGTAAAGCCAACATGCCTATGTCACACATCACAAGTCCTTGAAGGATGCAAGCAGATGACACACGTTGGTAACCACACCTGTGAAACCATAATGGAAAGGTTCAACTCAGTTACCAAATAATGCTATGAAATTGCACACAGGATAGAGGAAGACGTGTGACAGTGAATGTAACGGTAAAAATGAAAATGTTCTCACCTGTGTGTCACTGGAAATATTGCTGTATGACTGACTCCCTGTTGTCGATGTCTTCTTCCTCAGCTTCCTCCTCATCACTGTCCACAGGCTCCACAGGCTCCACAGGCTCCACAGCTGCCACAACACCGTCATCTGCACCATCCTCCTGCAGAAAAGGCACCTGGTGTCGCAAAGCAAGATTGTGAAGCATCGAGCAGGCGATGATGATCTGGCACACCTTCTTCGGTGAGTAGAATAGGGAACCACCTGTCATATGGAGGCACCTGAACCTGGCCTTCAGGAGGCCGAAGGTCCGTTCGATCACACTCCTAGTCCGCCCATGGGCCTCATTGTATCGTTCCTCTGCCCTGGTCCTGGGATTCCTCACTGGGGTCAATAGCCATGACAGGTTGGGGTAACCAGAGTCCCCTAATAGCCACACACGGTGCCTCTGGAGTTGACCCATCATATAAGGGATGCTGCTATTCCGCAGGATGTAGGCGTCATGCACTGAGCCAGGAAACACAGCATTTACCTGAGAGATGTACTGGTCTGCCAAACATACCATCCGTACATTCATCGAATGATAACTCTTCCGGTTCCTGTACACCTGTTCACTCCTGAGGGGGGGACCAGAGCTACATGGGTGCCATAATTAGCACCTATGATGTTGGGGATATGTCCAAGGGCATAGAAGTCACCTTTCCCTGTAGCCAAATCTTCCACCTCTGGGAAAATTATGTATCTCCTTACGTGTTTCAGCAGGGCAGCCAACACTCTGGACAACACGTTGGAAAACATAGGCTGGGACATCCCTGATGCCATGGCCACTGTTGTCTGAAAAGACCCACTTGCAAGGAAATGGAGCACTGACAGCACCTGCACTTCAGGGGGGATTCCAGTGGGATGGCGGATTGGTGACATCAGGTCTGGCTCCAACTGGGTACATAGTTCCTGGATAGTGGCACGGTCAAACCTGTAGGTGACGATTAAATGTCGCTCCTCCATTGTCAACAGGTCTACCAGTGGTCGGTACACCGGAGGATTCCACCATCTTCTCAATTGTCCCAGCTGACGGTGCCTAGGAAGGACAACAGCAACCACAGAGTCAACTACTTTCCAGGTATGTACCCACAGATACACAGAACACAACACCAAACACAAAACCCTTCCTGTATGGGTGTTGAGTGTAGGCCTAGCTATGTGTGACGCAGAAGTAAATGAAGACATGTGGGCCCCTGAAATGGCGGCTGCCTGACCTCTAAACTGGGACAATGGGATTGTGAGGTAACTGCGCTGGCGTTGCACACCGTCGCGGTAGGCGGTCGTAGACCGCGGCGCAATGCTGCATTGGTTAACATTGGACCCTATGGGTCCCAGGAGCCAATGAAGAAGTGCGCCAGCGTTGATGATACGCACCGTCGCGGACGTCGCGGACGTCACCGGCGCGGACGTGACCGCCATTTTCTATCTGTTCAATCACTCGGTACCTGATCTTCGACAGGAGAGGACCTACACTGCAAGTGCTGCTGTGACCTCGGTCTGGAAGCGACGATAGCTTCCGCGTCTGGGGAAAGGGCCCCTGCCTTCACTGCTCAGGAGTTGGAGAAATTAGTAGACAGGGTCCTCCCCCAGTACACGCTACTCTACGGTCCTCCAGACCAACAGGTAAGTACACAGGGAGCACTTTGGATGGGCTAGGCCTGGGTGGAGAGGGCTGGTTATAAGAAGGAAGGGGGCAGAGTTCAGGGAACATGAATGCATGTGAATGCATGTGCCACATGGCTAGGGTAGGGAGGGGGGACACTCACATCAACGGTGCAGTTGGTAATGACTTCTCTTCTTCCCCTGTGCATGTCATGTAGGTCAGCACCCACCAGAAGAAGGACATTTGGCGTGCCATCGCCAAGGACGTCCGGACCCTGGGGCTCCACCAGAGACAGGGCACCCACTGCCGGAAAAGATGGGAGGACATTCGACGCTGGAGCAAGAAGACGGCAGAGGCTCAGCTGGGGATGGCCTCCCAATGTGGGAGGGGTGCCCATTGCACCATGACCCCCCTGATGTTCCGGATCCTGCCGGTGGCCTACCCTGAGTTGGATGGGCGCTTGAGGGTATCACAGCAGACACAAGGGGGTGAGTACAATCTCATTCTGGGTACTTGGCGCGCAGTTGAGGGGCTGGCTGGAGGAGGGGGGCTGTGGGTGTACCTAGGCCAGGCAGAAATACGTAGGCTAGGCCCCTCCGTAATGCAGGGCATGTGGCACTCCACCACACCTCAGTAGTGGGCCAAGTACAGGTATAGATGCCCCTGTGGCATCCATGTGTGCAGATGTCCACCATAGGCATGTAGGCCAGATCCCAGGATTTGCTTCTGTAAAGGCCAAGAGCACAGCGTAGTGCAGGCGGCTGCTTAGTCTGTATTGTCCGCCAACGGTAGCGGTAAGCCATGCACTCAACCTGTCTTTCTTCTGTTCCCCCCCTTGTTCTGCTCTCCCTGTTCTTTTGTGCATCAGCATAATCAGGCGAAGGTACAGTGGCACCGGGGCACGAGGGAACTACATCCCACATGGCCATGGAGGGCCACACCACAGACTCAGAATGCACCAGTAGGACGGAGGGCTAGGGGAGCTACACATCAGTCACCGGATCACCAACCACCGACACGGACTCTTCCGCTCAAGGGAGCTCCCTTGTGGTGGCGGCACCATCTGTGCCCCCCACTTCTACAGGTACAGCCGCCACCTCCCCTACCAGCACCGCCCTCCCAGCAGCCCCTCAGTGTTCGCCCCGTGCCCGCTCACCCAGGAGGGTGGGCATCACCTTCGCCCCAGGCACCTCAGGCCCTGCCCCTGTCACCCCTGCTGCCCTCAGTGAGGAGGCCATTGACCTCCTCAGGTCACTCACTGTTTGGCAGTCTACCATTGTGAATGCCATCCAGAGTGTAGAAAGGCAGTTGCAACACACTAATGCATTCCTGGAGGGCATTTATTCTGGTCAGGCTGCCCATCATCGAACCCTGCAATCTCTGGCCTCATCACTGATGGCAGCCATTGTCCCTGTCTCTAGCCTTCCCCTTCCAACTTCCTCCACCCAGACCCAATCCCCTGTACCCCAGCCTGTCCCAAGCACACCATCAGACAAGCATGCATACACCTCAACACACAAAAGTAGCTCAGGCAAACATAGGCACCACACAACCCACAGGCACACACACAAACATCACACACATGCATACACAGCAACATCCACTGCCTCCACTGTGTCCCCCTCCTCGTCCTCTGCCTCCTCCCTCCCAGTCTCATCTAAACTCTCACCTGCATGCACTACATCTACAGGCACCAGGACTCGCACCAGAACACCCAGCACCACACCCCGCTCACCTGCACTCACCACCTCCACTCCCATTTACACGTCCCCTGTGTCCTCTCCCAGTGTGTCTGCGACGCCCCCTACCAAAGTACACAAACGCGGGCACCCACACACCCAACATCCATCCACCTCACGACAGCCTCCAGTACCTGCACCTGCACCCAAAACACCTAAAGTGACACCTCCTACAACCACCTCCTCTTCCTCCACTCCCAGACCCCCTTCAGCTACCCATCCCAGTGTTCGTCAGAAACTGTCCCTCTGCAAAGTTGACCTTTTTGCCCCCAGCCCTCCAATTCATCAGTCCCGTCGTAGCACCTCAGCCAAAAAGCCTCCAGTATCAGTGGTGCGTGTTACAGGTGTGTGGAGTGCACCGGCTACCAGGGCAGGCAGTGTGACACGGAGCCAAGGCACTGCCAGTCCACCCCCTGTAAAGGCTCTGAAGTTGGAAAGTGGCCAACGGGACCGGGTGAAGACTCCTGGAGGCAAAACAACTCACAGGAGTCCCAGGGGGATTGCAGAGCCAGCTGTGGCTCCTCCAAAGGTAGGGAAGGGCCAGAAGAAGTCTGCACAGCCTGGTGTGAGCATCACGGCGGAGAAGAGCGGCATCCTTCCACCGCCATAGGCATTGCCCAGGAGGGCACAAGTATCGTCACTGGTCAGGAGACCACCGCCAGAGTCATTGCCCAGGAGGGCACAAGTATCGTCACTGGTCAGGAGACCACCGCCAGAGTCACTGCCCAGGAGGGCACAAGTATTGTCACTGGTCAGGAGACCACCGCCAGAGTCAGTGCCCAGGAGGGCCCCGGCAGCCACAGCCCCGTTGGGCAATGAGGGACCATCATGCCACACACCAATGCACAGGTCAAAGACCGCCATGGCAAAGCACCGCTGAGCAGTCCAGAGACCGCCATGGCAAAGTACCGCTGAACAGGGCATGCACCGCTGAACAGGGCAAGCACAGCTGAACAGTCCGGAGACCGCCATGGCAAAGCACCGCTGAACAGGGCATGCACCGCTGAAAAGGGCAAGCACCGCTGAACAGTCCAGAGACCGCCATGGCAAAGCACCGCTGAACAGGGCATGCACCGCTGAACAGTCCAGAGACCGCCATGGCAAAGCACCGCTGAACAGGGCATGCACCGCTGAACAGGGCAAGCACCGCTGAACAGTCCAGAGACCGCCATGGCAAAGCACCGCTGAAGAAGGAAAAGATCGCCACATCAAGCATCGTTATCCCATGTGCAGCTGGGACAGTGATGGGACAGGAACTGTCACGGGGAGACTAATCCAGTCTAGGCACCATTCCCCCTCCAGAACCAGTGGAGAGATCCATCCACTACCTCTGTCCTTCACAGGATGAAGCACTCTGGGCACCAGTCCCCCTCCAGAACCAGTGGAGCGATCCATCCACTACCTCTGTCCTTCACAGGATGAAACACTCTGGGCCCCACCTCTGTCCTTCACAGGATGAAGCACTCTGGGCACCAGTCCCCCTCCAGAACCAGTGGAGGCTGTTATCTACTTGACAGACTGTGGCTTTGCACTCCCCAGGATTGAACAGTGGGCAAACCACCCACTGTAGAGACTTGTGAGACTGTGGCTTTGCACTCCCCAGGATTGAACAGTGGGCAAACCACCCACTGTAGAGACTTGTGAGACTGTGGCTTTGCACTCCCCAGGATGTAACAGTGAGCAAACCACCCACTGTAGAGACTTGTGAGACTGTGGCTTTGCACTCCCCTGGATGGTACAGTGGGCAAACCACCCACTGTAGAGACTTGTGAGACTGTGGCTTTGCACTCCCCAGGATGTAACAGTGGGCAAACCACCCACTGTAGAGACTTGTGAGACTGTGGCTTTGCATTCCCCAGGATGGTACAGTGGGCAAACCACCCACTGTAGAGACTTGTGAGACTGTGGCTTTGCACTCCCAAGGATTGAACAGTGGGCAACCCACCCACTGTAGAGACTTGTGAGACTGTGGCTTTGCACTCCCCATTATACATCAATAGGCATGGAGCCCCGTCGTGGATGTGGCATGGTGCTGTAATCCGGCTGAGGTGCCCCCCCCTTCCCATCCCGCTGAGGTGCCTGTTGTTTTTCTCTCTGATGCCCTGGCAGTGTTCTCTCCGTTTGTGTACAGGTATCTTGTGTGGGCCTCGCCCATGCATTTTTGGCCTAGTCGTGTACGGACATTGAGATGTGCCTATCTGCACTACTTCTCGTAATGTATAAACCTTTGTATGAGTTTATATATATATATGTATATATTTGACACGTGTATTTTGATACATTACAATGTTTGAACTGATTTTGTTTTGTCTTTGCATTCTTCTGGGGGGGTTGTGGGTTTTTACTGTGATGTTTGTACATGCATTGGTGTGTGTGTTGTAATATGCGAGGGTGGGGGTGGAGGTGTTGCGTGTGTGTGCCCCTGACTTTTGCCTCTCCCCTCCCCTATGTCATAGGTGCAGTACTCACCGTTGTCTCCGCCGCCGCCGCAGCTGGTCTTTGTAGATAGGAAGGAATACAAGGGCAGGTAGGATTTGTAATTCCGGCTCCATGGTGTCCTCCTTCCTCGTGCGATGTGTTAAGGTGAGCGTTTTCCCATTGCAGAAACTGTTTCCGCCGTGTTTTTATCCACGGTGAATCCGCCCCGGAAAAGGTGGCGGATTAGCGGGTTGTGATACTATGGGCGGTACATTGTCTCCCACCTGTCTGTTGGTGGTGACCGCAGCGCAGCTTGTCTGTACCGCCGTGGCGGGCGGAGTGTTAAAGTGGCTGTCTTTGTTGGCGGTTTCCGCCACGGTCATAATTCCCTTTTTTTGTCCGCCGGACTGTTTGCGGTATTACCGCACCTTTAACACCATCTACCTGGGTTGTAATGACCACCAGTGTGTCTTGCTGTGCAGCTTGTGCCTCCTGTAGACATGGATCTGTTATGCTCTTGATGACAATTCATTCACGGACATGCCTCTTGAGAGTGTGGTTGATTCATGAGGCATTCAGGGCTCCAATGACATCTGGCACAATGGATGGTGACACCTCCACTGGTAATTTTGCGTTTGAGGTTCCTCCACCCTTCTGCTCCCTGGATCCCTCTACTAATCCTTTTATCCATCTATCACCTGCTGAAATTGAGTTCTTTCTGTTCTTAATCTCTATTGATAACATCAGAGAACTTTTACGAGACCATGATTATTGTTAATTTGACCACTGGCTTCTTTCTCTAAGTGTAAAATTTGACACTAAATTGCCTTTGAATTTGGCCTGTCTGCCGGCCTGCTTTGCTTGTCACTTTTTTACATTAGGTCTCTAATGTATGATTTTAAATTTGCTTTAAGGATTTTAGTTTAGAGCATTTTGAACTTTGGATTTAGCACCCTTGTTTCTGCAATAGTGGAGGGTGTTATGGGTCCATTTTAGTTTGCCTGGGTATAGGAGTGTAGCTTATCTTTGGCCTGCAGGGCAGTGCCCTTATACCTAGATAACATATTCAGTTTTTATTATTTGCTTTTAATTCATTTTTAGCACAGCTTGCATTTTAGAGAAAATGTTTTATTTTATAATCAGCTGCCATTCCACGAAAGCGTCATTATCAATAATATACGAATTAGATTGTCATCATGTGTATTTGCTTTATATTGGACAAGGAACAGAATGTGAACATATCAGGTGTTTGTTATGATATTGCAGTTACAAGTTTGTACACACAATCTAACGTTTAGGTACATACCAACATCAGGATGTCTACACAAAACAGAACATGTGCTTATAAAAACACGTTGTGAGACCAGGGCCATTAGAGGGGGTTTCACCTAGGATATTGCATCTATACTGCATATCACTTTGCAGCAGACCCCAGTCTTTGTGCCTCTATGTAGCCTGATTTGGAGACTGGAGGCTGACCTTGTCCTAAGGTAACAGGGGTTGGGGTGCTTCTCTTTGACATGGCATGTCCATATTAGGTTTATCACACCTTGCTCTCTTAAGGGTAGAAAATACGCTTTAGGGAAAAATTTGCATATTCATGTTTATTGTAATATGTTGTGGTTGTTCATATTTACATTGCTTATTTTTACAAACCTGATTTTTTTATTCCTCATTATCCTAATCATGCTCATGCATTTTGTTGAGATTGCAGTCTTTTCAATAAATGTATTGAAAAATATCCTGCATCTCTTTTATTCTCTATGTGTGTGTAAGAGACAATTTGCTAACGAGAGAAAAGATTACAACTCATTCCACCGCGATTTCTCCAAGAGGTTTTCAGAGTACTAGGTTGCCAGATATCACCTTTTGGTGAGGTGCTACTAGAGAGACGGGAGGTTTGGGCTCATAGCTGCAAACTGGTGTAGGAGTGAATCAGTCACCTACAACCAGAGGTGTTGCCACCCCTAATACAGCAGTCTCATACAGATTCAAGAGTTTGTATGACAGCCATAAGTAACCCAATCCCCAATGCATCTGTAACACAGGGCGTTCACAATCACAGTAACACCCTTGTAGCTTGTGAGAAATAGTAATTGTCAATAAACAAGCAATGTGACTTACCGCCACCAGTCCCTGCTTCCTCTTCTCTCCCTGCTCCATCTGCTCCAGTAGCAGAACTAGAGCTGGCTGCACTGGTGGTCAGTGTGGCTAGAAAAAAACATTAGACAGCTTTTAGATGTCAGGTACACCTCCCCCTTAAGTACTTTAATAATGAAATGTAACCTCAATACATTGGTACAGTTTGGTTAGCAAAGCAGCATCTTCTATCACTCTGGGCATTTTGTTGGTTCACAAGGTTAGAAAAGCCATGTAGTCAAGCCAACTAAAAACTTTGTGTAATATAGGGGCAGGGGTATAGCCTATGACGATGGTGACTCGGAATCATTGAAATGCATTGAAGGGGTGGAATAAAAATTGTCAATGGAAGACATAAAAAAAGAGAGTGCAGTAATAACAGCAATTACGCAAAAATTAGACAGGGGAGTTGGTAAAAAGGAGACGGTATAAAAAAAACAAGGCAAAATTAAATGTAGTATAATAGTGAGAAGAGGTAAAAGTTAGGGAAATAATAATAATATTAAATAGTGGGACTTACTGGGATGAGCAGAACCCTGAGCATTGACACTAGTGGTTAGTGCTTCCCCAACTTCTGCCGGAGCCACTTCTGTGTTGCACCTCTTCTTTCCCTTCAGTGCAGATGTAAGAAATAAAGAAGATACAAAAATAGATTAGTGGTACAGTTAATCTCCACAAAACTAATATATAACAGGTAAATGCAGTAACATTGTACTTAAATCAGATCGCCTATGGTACTAGAATGATCAACTATAGTTGAGTTGGCTATACTCCTGAAATCCCTGTTCAAAATGTCTTTAACAAAAACTACATTTGGAACTAATGCATTGCAATGAATGATCGTTGATTCTATTTATATTTCTCAACCCCCATGATAGGCCAACTCAGTCTCCCTTTTTTGCAATCCATAGATACACAATCGTAATATACACCACTGTGAAATTCCTTCGGACCGTACGAGCTACATAAAGAAAGTCAGAGAGATTGCTAACTCTCTGATGTCTCTAATTTACTATGGAGACGGGGGACAGAGGAGTCCACATTGCAATGGCTTCTTAAATATTCAGCCAAAGCGAGTGGCTACGAGTACAATGATCTAGCACTGAGCACCACATCTGGATCACATAATAAATAATATACTCAAAGTAAACTAAACATAACTTACCTTTGACTGTTAGCAGCATGCTATTTGGAAAGAAAAACTAGCTTTGAACAATAGAAACACAATAGTATTATTAATACTCACCAAGCCCTGGAATCTACAGGCCTAGCAGGTCAAGCAGGTCCTGCTCATGATCAATGATATCCGCCTAGCTCTGCATCAGCTGCTGAGAGGTGCACTGGACCTGGGTGGAACCCTGAACACACCTACGCACCCTAGCCCAATGCAGCTGACCATCCCACAGTGGATAATCACTGCCAGGCCTGCCAACTGCTGCCAGGATGGAGGGGAGGTGGTGGTGAAAAACAATGCTGCCACTTCCTCCTCACAAATGATGTGCCGGGACTTCATCCCTTGGTAGCACTGCCACCCACAAGGTAGACGGCTGTTGCTGGTGTCCGGGGGGGGGTGCCTAGTGTTGCCACTCCCCTGTTTGCCGGCACCGCCCTGCTCTGCCATGGTGGTGGGGTGAAGAACAGAAACTGCAGGAGAAGGAAGGCAGGAAGAAATAACTAAGTAAAGGGAAAAATAAACACAAATACAAAAAGTCAGAAAAAGCACAAGAAAATGAAAACATTTGGGATAGATTAATTTGGAGGGTGGAAGATTGAAAAGATAATTAGGGGCAGGCAAAAAACTCCACTCTGCTGGCAGAGTTTGTGGAATTCAGCAACTCTGCAACTTAGGGGAGTTTTTAAAGTTTTTCCCCGTTGGTGCGTGGTTTCTGAAATTTCGTGCGCACAAGATATGTGACAAAAGACTTCGGCCCTATCGTGATCACAAACAAGATTTTTTACCCGCTTGCGGGAGTTAGCGCCACGCCAGCAACTTTTTTTTACAAAGGCGAGAGCAAGTGCGCTTGATCGACTACTGCTTCAACCTGACGAAGCTGAAGCACCTAAAATCTAGAACCTCAAGTGAAAAATCTTCACTAATTGACCATTCGGGTTGATATTGTTGTGCGAGGAGTACAATTATTTCCCCCCTATCAATAGGAAGTGCTCCAGAGACTCCAACTTCCAGTTCTGTCCAGCAGGCTCCTCCCACTGTTTTGCCTATTGCCTGGCAACTTTTCATTTGGATTTCGAGCTGGAAGGATCACTTTTGTTGTCTCCTAGATACTTCATTGGATTTAAGGACTGTAGTATTAGACTTTTTACAAGTAAGTTAAAAAAGGTGTTGTATAACTTGTTTGTTTGATAGGAGGCATGCCCCAGGATTTTTCTGTACTTTTATCCATTCATTTCAAGTTTATTTTGGTGGGTGGCCTGCATTTGTTGCCTAGTTATATTTTTACTTGTGATTTCTGTGCTACAAAGGGACACTGGGAAACTGTTTAATAGTGCACTACATTGCCTGCTAATGTAATAGGTCTTGCAGCTGTAGGCCCAGTACTAGTCATGGGTGCATGATGAAAAATAACAGTTT
Organism: Pleurodeles waltl; assembly: GCF_031143425.1. Classification (NCBI taxonomy): domain Eukaryota; kingdom Metazoa; phylum Chordata; class Amphibia; order Caudata; family Salamandridae; genus Pleurodeles; species Pleurodeles waltl. Next base: position 1,420,624,281 of record NC_090446.1, read on the forward strand.
GTCGTGTCTGTGGAACTGAAACAGCATGGATGGTATTGGATTAAAGATAACAAAATGTTGTTTGGTTATATTTCACTTTTTTCTGCAAACAGTGTATGGGGGAGTTATAGAGTACTTGATGCCTTTGTATTATGTGTGTTATTGTTGTAAAATTCTATAGCCCCTTTAATTTAAGTTTTTGGACTTACTAATATTGACTTAATGCTGTTTTTTCTTCTGTACCAATGCCTTCTTTGTCTGGCCAGTGTGTGATAGTGTTTGTCAGAGGCCACTATTTGTCTTTGTTCCCCATGCCAAGTGGCCAGGGGCCCTTTATTGTATAGTCAAAACTGTGCCTATACCCAAATGTGCTTTTTTTGTTTTCTATTCATCCTGCTTGTTGTTTGATGTGGCTGGTGGTCATTTTGTTTAGGCAGCCAGTAGTCCTACATGTGTTCTTCTATGTTGTGGTGGCCATGCCTCCATGCTGGTTGTTGTTTGACCATGTGGCTGGCAGCCGTTTTGTGTAGGCAGCCAGTGTGCTTTAAGCCTGCACGTGTTGTTCTTTGTTGTGATGGCCATTCCTCCTTGTTGGTTGTCGTTTGACTATGTGGCTGGTGGCCATTTTGTGTAGGCAGCCAGCGTGCTTTTGGGCTGCATAATTTCTTCTTTGTTGTGGTGGCCATGCCTCCCTGCAAGTTGTTGTTTGGCCATGTGGCTGGTGGCCATTTTGTGTAGGCAGCCAGTGTGCTTTTGGGCTACATGTGGTCTTGTTTGTTGTGGTGGCCATGCCTCTTTGCTGGTTGTTGTTTGACCACGTGTCTGGTGGCCTTTTTGTGTAGGCAGCCAATGTGCTTTTGGGCTGCATGTGTTCTTGCTTGTTGTGGTGGTCATGCCTCCTTGCAAGTTGTTGTTTTACCATGTGGCTGGTGGCCATTTTGTGTAGGCAGCCATGGTCCTTTCGGCCTGCATGTGTTCTTGTTTGTTGTGGTGGCCATGTCGCCTAGCTGATTGTTGTTTGACCATGTGTCTGGGGACCATTTTGTGTAGTGTGCTTTCGGGCTCCATGTGTTGGTGGCCATGTCTCCTTGCTGGTTGTTTTTGACATGTGGCTGGTGGTAATTTTGTGTGTTGTTTACTCAGGCCTAGTAGGTCAAAGATGCTTATTACTAAATGTAATGTATGAGCCTTTTTTTGTATATTTTATTATATTCTTTTTTTGCATTTCTCATCTACACCACTCCTTGCCTTCTAAATCCCTGTGGTTTTCCTTGCTACTCCCCTTCGCCTAGTATATCAGCAATTGCAATCTATTTTAAAAAAATGTTTATCCCTTTCTTCTATTTTTTCACAACCTTTATTTTAACTTTATAATATCAGTTTAATAATAATATATTTTTTTAAAAACTTTTCTTCTTGCTTTTCGATTTGTTGTTTACATAAACAATTTTTCTTCTAATTTTCCACATTAGCCTCATATCTGCCATAAGCTTCAACGATGTCACGTTCACTGATTCTTCTTGCATGTTTGCTATTAGGTGCACAAAGAAAAAGAGACGTCAACCATAGTGCTGCCAGACAGTTGGCCTGTGCTCGACGTGACGCGTGACCACACTCACGGCCACATGGACATTTCTTCAGCTGCTGAAGCTAAGTGCTACTGCCAACTGACAGCTTCAACATGGCCCCAATACAGCTACTACCAAGAAAGCAGCCTGTGATAAGAAGGAGCTTCCCACCGCTGGTATTATCACCCTAGACCTTTTTTGGGCAAAGACCTGTTCCTGCTGCACCAAACTCCAGGGAGCAAGCTGGGAGCACCACTCCTGCATCAGCAGCCCCATTCCAAAGTAGGCCCAATCCCATGTCTGGCACATATGCAGCCACTCTAATCACAGGAACACCAACGAGCAGTGACGTTGAATTGGACTTCTCTCTTTCTCAAAGTAGTACACAATCGTTGCCGGAAACTCAGGCCAGTGAACAACAACAGCTGCAGCCAGCAATAGCAGTTCCTCCCTAAGTAGGAGCACATCAGGATGTTGAGCTTCATGCAGAGGTAGCCGAAGAAGCCCCTCTTTCACAAGATCCACTATCTTCCAGAGCTCCACCATCTTCTTCCTCAATCCCCCCTTCTGATGATCAAGACTCCACTAGGGAGTCACCTCAGTATGAGACATGCCAGGAGAGGCAAGGAGTGAAAAGAAAGGTTCCTGAAAGCCTTGGAGTAATGGTTGAAGAAGAGGAGGATGACAAGACTGACGATGAGCCAGTCATCATGGATGTTAGCCCAGCCTCAGTGGCATCAAACATTACCCCATCTTCTCAAGCTGCTCCGAGAGATGTGGCAGAGATACCACTACCTCCACCAGCTTTCATATTGGCAAGGCCCCGGTTGCAACCTACATCCACAACCTCCTCAGTAGAAGAAGGCAGAGCAGAGAGGCAAATGTCATCAGAACAACATTTACCTATTGCCACTTCTTCAGACATTGGCAGTGGCACCAGTGTTAGAAGGTTGACCACCCCAGTTTGGGACTTCTTTATGGTTATTGAAAAGGAACCAAACATTGCCATATGCTCTATTTGCAGAGCAAGTGTTAGTAGGGGTAAGCTTGGTACAAACTATAGAACTGGAGGCCAAACAACCCATTTGAGGAAGCACCACACAATCCGCTGGAAGGAGCACCATAACAGCCAAAAGGAGGCCTGCAAGTGGTTTTAGTGAAGGTGTTGAAAGCAGGGAATCTGATCTAATCATATTAAAAGGTGAAGAAGAGGATGACATATTTGTTACACAAATCAGCCCTGTCCCCGGTAGTGCAGTAGTATCATCGCTCACATCAGCAACATCGCAATGGCAAAGGAAGACTAAGAGTCAGGTCAAAACACCAAGGAAAGAACCTACAGTAGCTCTCCCCCTGAGAAGCACATTAAGCCTACCACCACCTTCTAGGTCGCCTGCATCAGTGGCACAAGCAAAAACAAAATCCAGGCTACTATTACTGCCATGTTTAGACAGGAGGGGCAGTATGAATGCAACCACCCAATGGCACGTTTGTACGGGAAGCTGGCTAAACTGTTAGCATTGGACCTCATCCCTTATACTTTTGTGGAAGGAGTGCGATTTCTAGAATTTGTGGCAGCGATTTGCCCAAAATGGAAGTTTCCCAGCCAGACCTAATTCACCAGAGTTGCTGTTACAGCGCTACATCACGATGTGCTGGAATTACTTGGACAAGCTCAGAAGCATGCAACAATAGCTATATTCGCCATGGAGAAATCCCATACAGCTGCAAGCAAACGTTTTAGATGGCTTTAACAACAAGGTCTTTGAATGGCTGCACCCCAGAGGGCTTAACATTGGATTTGTTGCCATGGACAATGACAGTAATGTTGTGCAGGCCATGTCAGATGGTGGCTATTTCAGAGTCCTGTGTTTGGGGCACTGCATAAACATCATTGTACAGGACTTCCTCAAAAAAGAACATTGAGTCAGTAACTTACTGTCCACATGCAGAAGAGTCTGCACTCATTTTAGCCATTCTTTTAAAACCCGCTAGCTGTTCGGGATTATCCAGTGTGATAACAGACTGCCAATTAAAGCCCTCATACAGGAGGTGCCAACACATTGGAATTCTACTTATTACATGTTACAACGTCTGTTTGAGCAGGACATACCCATCACTGAATATGTCATGCAAAGAGGAGATGCAACTGTGAGAAGAATGTCCACTGAGATGGACCAATGGGACCTGGTCAAATGCCTGACAGAGATGTTGCTTCCCTTTGAAATTTTTACACGGGAAGTCGGCAAGCGGGACTGTACATGGGTCAACCTATCTCATTGGTGCATATGCTGTAGAAACACCTAAAGGAGGTGTCTGAAATGTATGCAGGTGTGGACGAAATAAAAGATGCGCAGGAGTTGGTGGAGAGTTTAATCCTTTGCTTATCCGTTAATACAAGGCTTCAAAGAGACATTGTGTCATCCAAACATTGCATCTTTGCCAGAAATCTTGCCCCACGGTACAAACAATTACTGGCAACTTTCATTCCTTTTTCTGATGGCAATGTTTCAACCTACAAAACATGGATTGCTGAGCAAGCCAGAGATCTAGAAAATGAATAGCTGGAATTTAGAGGCCCACTCACAGGAAGACGTTCTGGGGTGCAGTCTACAACTTCCATAGAGACTGCAGACAGTGCTGTTGGCTCATAGCAGCCAAAATCGACACCAGCAACGACAGGAACAGGAGCAGCAACCCCCAAATCTGCATTTGACTGGTTTCTAAAGGCAGGGCTTAAGTCCACTGCAGAGGTGAAGACAATAGAGCTCAAGCAAGGTAGAGCACCAATGACTATTGAGCGGATGGTCTGGGCCTACCTGGTTGACCCAACGGAGGTCTATCTAGATCAACACCCATTAGTGTATTGCTATGGGAAGAATCAACAATGGCCTGTGCTCAGCAGGCTGGCATAAAGTACGGGGCTTGCCCTGTAGCCAATGTGTCTGCTGAGCAGGTGTTCAGTGTAGCTGCTGCAGTTGTGACAATGAGAAGGACTAGACTCTCATGCCAAAATGTTGAGAGATTGACCATGATCAAAATGAATCAGCACTTTACACCACCAAATTACTGCATAGCTGAAGTACAACAGGAGGTGGATGATGGTGATAATTGGTCGGAATCAGGCCATGGTAGTGTGTTAGCTGACCAACTTCTGGGTGAACCACCTGAGTTTGAGTATGAACTCTACTTCCCTGACTACAACTGGGGGGCCATAGAGCTTCCTACTGTTGACTATGAACAGCTTTGAGAAAAAGAAAAATAGCTAGCTGTGGGAACCTTATTAGCCTATATTGTTTGTTTCCGTCTAAAAATGACTAATGAACTGCAACTGTTTTAGGCACATGTATAGCCAAAATGTAGTTGGACCAGAGTGAATTGAAGACGCCCTCAAAACCACTGAAATTACTTCAAGGATATTTGAGAGTCAATGTCTGCCTCCATTCTGTGCCTATCCTTTCTTTGGTCCCATAGCAGGACTGCCCCATTTATTTGATTTACAACTCACTGGTTAATGTGGGTTTCATTTCCTGAATCAAAAGAGGATCCACAATGTGCCATTATGCTATATATGCCTCAACGATTGATATGAAGGATTCTTGTTTCAGTGTTGTGAATTGAGATAGTTCGTGTGACTCTACATGTCTAGTGGTGGCGGATAGTGAGAGTGGGTGTTTATATTGTTTAAATATAATACGCTGGTTTGTGTTTGTGTCGTGATCGACTTACAATGTTGGTGGCATAAAAATAATAATGGGTGATATTTTTTCTCCTGAAGGTGTTTTTTCCCCTTCCACTTTCACACTTGCCCAAATTTGTTTGCCATCGTTTTCACACTGCTTTGTTTTCTGGTGCTCTGCTTTCTGGTTCACATTTGTCATAGAAGACCGAACCAGTCTATTTAGCTAACAAACAAAATTACGGTCCAGAAAATAAAAAATACTCAATGTTTCTCTTGTTGTTAAATGGTTACAGGTCGCGCTTTCTCAGTTGGGTCATGACTGACACTGTGACTATCGGGAGCAGTTGGTATGGAGTTAGACATAATAATCCTTAATCAGAGTCTTGGGCTGCAGCATGATGAAAGGAATCAAAGTGTGATTTGAAAACTTAAACACCTGCCAGAAGAAGAAAGTTATCAACTTCATGGAAATCATCAGGGGTGATGTGAGGAGGAGTCTAAGAGGCCTACTCCAATCTGTGGACTGGTGTTGAGAGGTGCATAAGTTACTTGATTTGGGAAATGCAATGCTGCTTTGTGTGTCTGCTTGCTGTCTCAAACTTGAAACTATGTAGTTGGGTGGGGGGCCTGTTGTAGGAAACTGGAGGATCCAAGTGATGGATGATAATGTCACATTATGTCACATTATGCAGTGCGTTAGACTAAATGTTATGATGCGGTGCTCTAGACTAAAGGTTATGATGATCATGACAATTGCGAGTTAGATCATCTGGATACATGCTGACACCTGTCTGTGATTGGCTCTAAATAATCGCAAAGGTCTTTGCTCTTGCTCTGCAACCTATGAGCCTTCTTAGTACACTACTCTTCATGAAGCTTGCCTTCTATCCCATACTTCTTTATTTTGTAATATCATGTTGGTAATCATTTCTATTTTACATTCCACAGGCCTTCTCTTCTCCTGCACCAGAACACTCATGCTTACCTTACCGGACTGCTTCAGGTAGAAGATTGATGGGACAATCCCAGAATATTGCAGATACACCACCCAATTTGGCAATACAGACTACTATAATTTTTCTTTCAATATACTTTTTTTTTTTAGAACTGTGTGTGTTACCTTCATCCCAAAAACAATTATTATGTACTACTTTGCAAACATAGCTGACTGAAATTTTTTAGATATATGCAACTTGGGCCTCACTGGGGCTGGCAGAATGTTTAGTTATCTGTGCCATACATATTTATGTTTTCTTATTCCTCCCACAACAGGCTGATGATCATTTCCCAGGTGTATAGTGTGTTTGGGTTGTGTTTGTCTTTTTGTCACACCTTTCCCAAAATCCCTTTCCCATCCATTCATCAAATCCCTAACCCTTTTCCCCTGGGCTGTGTGATTGATTGAGGTATTACTTCATAATTTATACCATTGACTAATCTCACACTTGGTGAGGCAGATATGGTAAAAGCAACCTCACCTCAGTGTGCAGGACCTTCATTTCAGTTCACCTAGGTGGAGTGAGACCTCCCTTCCTATGCCATTACTGTTAGTGCGCTAGCATGCTTCTACTACACCATTATGGTACCTTGAGATACCATGCAGCCCTTGCTTCATCCATTCAGGTAAGAAAATTATGGAGCATTGTTGTACCCTTAGTTTAGGCAATATAATTGGCAATGGGAAATCTCTCCACCCCACTCCAATGGGTCAAATTTTGAAGAATGTACTGCAGAGACTAGAAAAGTATTGGGGCAAGCTTACCTAACTACATAAATAATTGTTATACACTATCAGCAGATTTGTAAAACACGCTGTGTAAAGGCAGCAGTGTAAAATAAAAAATAAAAATAAATAGATTTTAGGCATTGCTAGAAATTGAGTCTTTGGTTGGCAGTCATGTCCAAGCAAGGAGCCTCACTCTAGTCAGGGTAAAGGAGAATCATCCTCAGTTAACCCCTACTCAACACCTTGGTAGCTTGGCATGAGCAGGCAGGCTTAACTTCAGAAGTAGTGTTTAAAGTATTTGTACCAACATAAACAGTAATACAGTGAAAACACTACAAAATGGACACCACACCAGTTTAGAAAAATAGGTAATATTTATCGAAATCAAACAAAACTAAAATGACCAAAATCCAACATACACAAGTCAAGATGTGAATTTTCAAACTAATAAGAGTCTTAGGCCCTCATTATGATATTGGCGGTAAAAACCGCCTACTGCCACGGTGACGCTCGCCAAAAGACCACTGCCGCGGCTACCAGCCGTCCGCCATATTATGACCACAGCCGGATTTCCACCAGAAAAATGGGGTAAATCTGGCTGTGGCCATGCCGGCGGATGGCGGTAAGGTGGTGCTGCTGCCAGCAGCAGCGACCACACCAGTAGACCGCCACCAGCCATATTATGAAAAATAATATGGCCGGGCAGTGTTCTGCAGGCGGACGCTGCTGCTGCTGGAGGACCCCATGCCCACAAGTAAATGGGTGCTCCGACAGGGGAGGGGGTTGTTGTGTGTGTGTGTGGGGGGGGGGGGGTGAATGTGCATGCGTGTATGCAGGTGTGTGTTCCGTGTCGAATGTGTGTGCATGTATGGATGTGTGAGTGTGCGTATGTTGTGTACTGTGAATGAATGTCTGCATGGATGCGTGAAAGTGTGTGCGGATGTGTGTGTGAATTGATGTATGCATGCGTGGATGAATGTGGGAATGGGTGTGTGTATGCGTATGTGCATGTGTGAAGGGAGGGGAGTGAATAAATGGAGGTCTGGAGAGGAAGGGGGGTGGGAGGGAATCTGGGGATGGGGTTGGGGGTGGGGACAACCTCTATCAGTGACAGGAAAGGTATTCCCTGACACTGATATTGCCTACCGCCATGGTTTTCGTGGCGGTAAGGAAGCCACGAAAGTCATGGCGGTAGGCGGGGTCAGTATCCTGCAAGTGGTACAGTGACGCCCGCCGGGCTGGAGATTGATATCTTCAGCCCGGCGGCCGTTACCGCTGTGGCGGTCGGTGTGGTACATTGGCGGTTTGGCTTCAGCCAATGTCATAATATGGTGGAAAGTACGGCCAGCTTGTTGGCAGTACTTTCCACCATATTACCGCTGACCACCAGGATCACTAATTATTTAACCCTGTCCACAACAAAAATAATAAATAAATAAACACCCCTTACACCCAGAACTTGCATACCCAATCCCCAAACAATTGCTCCTTTCCCCAAACAATGTTCACAGGAGAACAAATATGTCCAATAGCCCATTGTTCAAAATAATAAAAAAAATATTTCCGCAAGCATCCATTTCTACCCTCTCCACTCACAACAAGTCCCACCCATCAAAATAAAAGGTTAAAAAAGGGGCAGAGCAGGGCACTACTGGTGGGCCAGGATTTTCCTTAGGAGCCCTTCAACATGTGCCTGACGGGCCTCTACTTGTGTTAGCCTCCACAGGATGCGGCGCTGGAAGACAATCTCCGAGGAGGGCAGCAAGAATAATACAGCAGGCAGCTGCCCTGGTACTACGGCGTAGGTGTTGCTGGGCTGGGAGGCACTGGGGCGTGTCTGGGACCCTGAGTATTGGCAGCAACAACTGCTTCTGCCTCTTCCTCTTCTTCGAGGATCACCAGCCACTGGTACTCGGCCCGTATGGCCCCCAGCTTCGTCTGCCACAACCAGGCTGCTATTTCCTGGCGTGATGGTAGAACAGCAGGAATACCATGCATTGAAAAATGTTTGACACATTAACTTAACTCAAACTGACAGACACACATTGCACAGGCAACATTGCAGTGCAGATTCTGCCAAATTGAACCATGCAGCTGTTAGGTCATCATAGGTGGCATTGGTGAAAGGCCATTGAGAGGGAGGGAGGTGATGGTTAATGGATGCTGGGATACATTACCTGCCTTGCTTGAAAAATACTGTGAGTCAAGGGAATATTCGAAAGATACCATCAACATCTTTGCATCAAACCTTTAATAAAAACCATTACACACAAGTAAAGTCGGTAACAAGAATGCCCCTATCTAGAAGAGCTCCCTTTTTTCATCATTCCAAGCATTTATCTATTCATCATCATTGCAAATGTCTTCTTCTAGTACTCTTATTCTTCTTCATCCTTTGATACACACCACTTCAACTAAGCTTTACATTCTCGAATCCAGTCCCTCTGCATTTTCCAAATTCCAAACATGGCTCCCTGCTAACATTTCACCAACATACATTTACCCAATAATCACCCATTCATCCTTTCACCCATTCACCCATCCAAGAAATCTAACCCACCTGAGGAGTCCGATCACCCATACAGGCATGGAATCCTTTCAACCATACCCTTTCATCCACCTGGGCTAACATTGTTCACCCATATACTCTTGTATCCTTTCTTCACCCACACATGCATCCTATCATCCTCCCCATCACCCACCTATATGATTATTGTTATGCCCCCTTGCATCCACACACATCATTTCACTCATAATATATTTTACATTCTACTTCTATCCTTTTTTCAATTTTCCAAATCACATCAGAGTTCAAGTTAATTTTATAAATCTTAGCCTGCCGAGTTGCAGATAGAAGAGCCCAATACTTACTTAACTCTCACTGCATCTGCAAAAGCAGGGTGTTGATGAGTGAGTCTACAACACTAGTACACCCTTGTTGTGACTATGGGTCATATGTATAAACACTTTTTCCCATAGACACAGAATGGGGAAAAACCTTTGCTACATCTGGCCCTATATTACTATTTGTCAAAAAGCACGCAATATGACTTACCACCACCAGTCACTGCCACCGCAGACACCCCCCCAATCCGCTCCCGCAGCCGCATCAGCACTGTCGCTGCTGGCCCCAGCACTGGTGATCCGTACGGCTACAAAAAACTTACACAATTTAGATTACGCCTCCCCCTATTGTTTTCTTCTAGTAGCAAACTACAACTGAAAATACATCACTATATTTCAGATAGGGCTACTCTTCTATCAAAATATCAGGTGGGCATTTTGTTCATTGTGTTAAAAGTAGGGGTGTGCTGGAGCTCTGCTCCGCTGGCCGAGCTCACAGAGTCCTTGGAAATCCGCTCTCCACTTGGAATGCAGAGTTGTCCAAAACTCTGCTATCTTCGCCAGCAGAGTGGAGCTTACCCAGAGAGTGCTGCAGCCCATAACTTGACTGAGCGCGCACCAGAGCAGAGGCGGGAGCCATCTGCGCTGAGAAGAGGACTCATCGGAGAGGAGGACCTCCTGGGAAGACCCAGGTAAATCCTCTTCTCTTTTTTTGTTGTTGTTTGTGTGGACTGAAAATCCAGGCCAGGTCTGTAGGCAGTAAAAGCTGCAGTTTCAGGCCTCTTGTGCACCAGCCTGTCCCATGTGCACTGCACATGGGGAAGGCTGGTGCACAACAGGCCCTGCAGCTTTTGCTGCCTATTGCTCTGGCTTGAATTCAAGCCAGGAATATAGGCAGCAAAAGAAAGCTGCTGTTTCAGTCCTCTTGTGCACCGGTTTGCCCCATGCGTACTGCACTTGGGACAGGCCAGTGCACAAGAGGCCTGAAACAGCAGCTTTCACTGCCTACCGCCATCCTGAATGCATCCATCTCAGAAGTGCTAAGCAGGGTTGACCTGACCCTGCTTAGCGCTTCTGAGATAGGCACTCTCAGGAGGACTCAGCGGGGCACGGAGCTCCGGCTTCACAGAATGGCACAGAGTTGTTTTTTTTCAACTACGTGAAATTTCACAAAGCCTGAATCCGTTCACTTTGCCTGGGCCTAGTTAAAAGCCAGGTACTCAAGTAACAAAAAAATTGTAATGGAGGTGCTGAACTAGCTATTGATGAATCTGTGTTTTTCAAGAGAAATAAAACGGTGCAAGAACTGGTCAATGAAGTCATATGGTCTTGGTTGGTTAATGCAATGGGGCTAGCCTCATACTTTCTACAATGGTTCATCAATTGCTAGTATACTAAAAAAACACAATATTGGAGGGTACAAACAATTGTATGACCATGTTCAAAAACACCCTTTTTATTTTTTTTATGATTGAGCTGGAGCAAGCAAAATAATGCCTTCTCACAAAACATGTGTAGAAGACCTTACATAGACATGTAATCTTCAGTACATGTGTTCTTTGAGCCTTACCACCACTGCACAATATAAGATACATAAATGGAGAGGGAAAGCTCACTGACAAAGCAGAAGAAAAGAAGCTACAGACAGACTATCATAGCCATACAGTTTGAAGTAAAGAAACTTGAAGTATAGAAAATAAGCAAATATGATAATGCTGGGATAAGAACATTTAATGAAACAGTTAAGTTAAAGTAGAGTTGGAAAAAAAATAGGAGACAGGCACAGTAAAAAGGTAGAAAATAAGTGTGGAGTGGTAAGATTTAAGGAAATAAATATTAATATTAGCAACAACAGGAGGACTTACTGGGGCCAGCAGACCCATCTGCCCCAGCACTTGTGGAGGGACCACCTTCAGCTGAAATTAGAAAAGGTTAGAGGTACTGTTAATAAATCATCTTTCCAAGAATATTACTTTTTTTGCAATGGAAAAGGAAAACACAGTAACATTTCTACACCAGAGGTTCAGGGGGCCTGTATAATAATACTATTAGTATCAGGGACCATCGTCCTATTTTAAATTTCCTATCCCTTTTCCTAATTTCCTAAACTATATTTTCCAATTACTTATAACTTGCAATGAATGATTTCTACAGTTCTCATTTCATTATCAATCTCTCAATGCATTTGATTGGATGCATGCAAAACGACTACACTTCACTGGGAAATTGCCTGCCAATTGGCACTGTACGTAATACAAAAAAGAAAGGCACAGAGAAGTGAGAGAACATGCTAAATCACTGATACTAATTTATTAACGATGGCAGGACTCAGAAGGAGTCTCTGCAATACTTCTTAATCAGCCCAAGCAACCACTAAAAAGAAGTACAATTGCGCAGCGGTGAGCATCTGTCTAGATGATGATCACACAATATTACAACCCTGGCGGTCGGTATTAAAGTGGCGGTAATACCACCAACAGGCCGGCGGTAAAAAAAATGGTATCACGACCACAGCAGAAACTGCCAACACAGCCACCTTAACACTCCGACCGCCACGGCGGTAGCAACAAACACTGCAGCAGTCACCGCCAACAGACAGGCAGAAGTCAATGTACCACCCACAGAATTTCAACCTGCCCATCCAGCAGCTTTTCCGGGGTGGTACCAATGCCATCAAAAGCACGGCGGAAACAGAACACAGAAGGGAAACCACTCACCTCTTGAAACTCAACGAAGAACCAGGACGCCATGGAGCCCGAGCTACAGGTCCTGCCCATGCTGGTCTACCTCCTCATCTACCAGGAATATGAAAGGCAGCAGCGACGACCACGGTGAGTACGGCACCTAGTACACTGGGGAGGGGAAAGGAAAAAGAGAGTGACACACACATGCAACACCCCCACCCTTACTCACAACACCATACACACAAACACATGCAGCAACATTACATTTACACCGCATAACCCCCTAGAAGAACGCAAGGACAAAAGGAATAGAGTCAAATCAGTGATATTTTAGAAATAGTCAGATATACGTAATGAATAGCAAAAAAATATTTACAAAAATATCCAGTATGTACAGAAGGCCGTACATTGTCCATTCAAAATATCCGTGGGCCACTGGGCCAAGCCCACACTTGACTCCTGCCTCAATATGGAGAGAACACTGCAGGGGCATCAGGAAGAAAACACACAGGCACCTCAGGGGGACAGGGAAGGGGGGGCACCTCAGCCAGAAGATGGTACTACGCTACTGCTCCTCGAGGGGATCCATGCCCACAGCGATGTCCTGGGGACTGCAAAGCCACAGTCTCTCAAGTGGGTGGTCCTGGGGAGTGCAAAGCCATAGTCTCTCAAGTGGGTGGTTTGTCCACAGTGATGTCCTGGAGAGTGCAAAGCCACAGTCTCTCAAGTGGGTGGTTTTCCCACTGCTTGGTCCTGCTTGGTCCTGGGGAGTGCAAAGCCACAGTCTCTCAAGTGGGTGGTTTGTCCACAGTGATGTCCTGGAGAGTGCAAAGCCACAGTCTCTCAAGTGGGTGGTTTGCCCACTGCTTGGTCCTGGGGAGTGCAAAGCCATAGTCTCTCTAGTGGATGGCTTCTCCACTGGTTCTGAAGGGGTCCTTGTGCCCAGTGTGCTTCATCCTGGGAAGGAGGGGGTGAGTGGATGCATATCTCCACTGGTTCTGGAGGGGGCCTTGTGCCCAGTGTACTTCACCGGAGTGTCTGAGGCACGAGATTTGCAGGGACCAGCTTGCATGATAGTCCATGGAGGCAGGGCTAGACTCCTGCGGTGGCTAATGCTGCAAACTGCTGGTAGTTCCGGTGCTGGTGGGGGTGCTGCCAGTGGTGGTGGGAGGCTCCAGCCTGCCTCCTGCAGACTCTGACGGCTGCGCCTGGGGCTGCTGCTAGTGGTCCTACTGTTGCGGTGCAGGTGGCAGTACTTGTGTTGGGGCTGCTGGCGGTGCTGGCCGTAGTGCAGGTGCCGGTGCTGCCAGTGGTGGAGGGAGGCGCCAGCCATTCTCCTGCAGCCTCGGACGGCTGCCCACTGGGGATGCTGCTGCTGACCGTAGTGGTGCTAGCGGCGGTGCAGGTGGCGGTGCTTGCGACGGGGCTGCTGGCGGTGCACACCGAGGTGCAAGTGGCGGGGCAGGAGGTTGTGCTGGTGGGCACCAGGCTCTCATCTGCAGCCTCCGACGGCTGAAGTGCCTTGCCTGGTGTTTTCTGCCCCTTGCTCACCTTGGCAGATGCTGTTGTGACCCTGGCTCTGTCAGCTGGAGTTTTGGAGGAGGCCTTTCTGGGTGGTTCATGCTCCTTGCCCTTGCTAGATGCTGTCCCCTTCTTCACCATGGCAGGTGGCAGAATAGTTCTGTCCTTTGCAGGGGTTGGTAGAACACTGGCTGGGCTGGCGGTTGCCCCTTTGAGCCTCTGTGAGTTGCAGCTCCCACACGGACGCCGACTTGGTGGCTGAGGAGCGGGCCTGGGTTCTGGACACCCTTGCCCGAGGGGAAGGATGGGGGATAGAGGTAGGGAAAAGGTCAATGCTTTACAGGAAAAGCTTTTTAGACACACGGAGGTGGAAAGAGGGAGAGGGTTTGGGAGTGGAGGAAGAGGGAGTGGTTGTAGGAGGTGTCTGTCTGCTGAGTTTGGGTGAAGGTGCATGGGCTGGATGCTGTTGTGAGGTGAATGGCTGTTGGGTGGGTGGGTGCTGGCATTTGTGTACTTTCAGAGGAGGGGTCACAGACACACTGGGAGAGGACACAGGGGACGGGTGCATGGATGTGGGGGTGGTGACTGCCAGTGTGGGGTGAGTATTGATGGGCGTGCTGGTGATGGAGGTAGTGGATGAGGATGTAGTGCATGCAGGTGTGAGTGGAGATGCTACTGGGAGGGAGGTGGACGAGGAGGAAGAGGGGGACACAGTGGAGGCAGTGGATGTTGGTGTGTCTGCATGGTGATGGTGCTTGTGTGAGTACCTGTGAGATGAAGTGTGGTGCTCGTGTTTGCCTGAGCCACTTTTGTGTGTTGATTTGGGTGAATGCTGGTCTGAAGGTTTGCTTGGGATAGGCTGGGGTAGAGGGGATTGGGACTGGGTAGAGGAAGTTGGAGGGGGGAGGCTAGAGACAGGTACAATGGCTGCCATCAGTGTTGAGGCCAGAGACTGAAATGATCTCTGTTGGGCCACCACGCCAGAGTGAATGCCCTCCAGGTATGCATTTGTTTGTTGCAAATAGCTCTCGCCACTCGATGGCATTCATAATGGTTGACTGCCCAACAGTGCAGGATCTCAGGAGGTCAATAGCCTCCTCACTGAGGGCAGCAGGGCTGACTGGGACAGGGCCTGAGGTGCCTGGGGCGAAGGAGATGCCCACCCACCCACCTGGGTGAGCGGGCACGAGAAACACGCTGAGGGGCTGCTGGGAGGGAGGTGCTGGTAGGGGGGGGTGGCGGATGTACCTGTAGTTGGGGTGGACACAGAGGTGTCCCCCACCGCAAGGGAGCTTCCATCGGAGGAGGAGTCACTGTCTGTGGTCTCCCCACCGTCCCCATTGTGGTGCTCCCCTCACCCTACGTCCCACTGGTGCCCTCACCCTCAGTAGATTTGGCCTCCAGGCCCATGCGGGATGCAGCTCCCTCCATCGCCGGTGCCTCTGCTCCTCCGCCAAATGATGCTAATGCACACAAGGACAGGGTGACAAAACAAAAAGGAGGGGAGAGACAGAGGATACACTTGGTCAATGCCAGCAACACCACTACCGTTGGTGTACACAACACACAGGGAGCAGCCCTATGCACTAGGCCATGCACTACCAGTTAATAAGATAGTCATCCGCCTATGTGGTACAATGCCTAACGCCATCAGCTGCACACCTGAAACCCACAGGGCCCTGCCCAGTAGTAGATGCCCACTAACACTATTGGGGTAGGAGTGCTTCAGAGCCTGCCCAACAAGGGACCTACCCTGCCATCTTTGCCCTGGCCTAGGGGCACCCCTAGCCCACATCCCCCACCCAGGTACCTTTTAACGGGCGCAAAGTCATGATTCAGAATCTGTACTCACCCCCTTGTGGCTGCTGTGATGCCTTCAAGCGCCCATCCAACTCCGGATAGGCGACCGCCAGGATGCGGAACATCAGGGGGGTCATGGTGCGACAGGCACCCCTTCCTCATTGGGAGGCCAGCCCCAGCTAGGCCTCCACTGTCTTCTTTGTCCAGCGGCACAGGTCCTCCCACCTTTTGCGGCAGTGGGTGCTCCACCTGTCAAAGACCTCCAGGGTCCGCACCTCCTTGGTGATGGCACGCTAAATACCCTTTTTCTGGTGGGCACTGACCTGCATGGAAATGACAGCAGAAAAGTGAATTATTCAACCGTCTGGAACGTCACACTCATTGCCAACCATATCCCTCCCATCACCTGACACACATACATTGACCACCTTACATGCAGCACTCTGGCCAGGACGCCTCTACCCCCGCCACATGTGGCTTACACCATGGCCCATGCATCATGCTCACAGTGTATTCACCTGTTTGTCTGGAGGACCGTAGAGTAACGTGTACTGGGGTAGGACCCCATTCACCAGTTTCTCCAACTCCTCCGCAGTGAAGTCAGGGGCCCTTATGCCAAATATCCTGGCTCTGTGCATGATGCCTTTATCTTGAGGAATAGCAGCATCCCATATGTGATGGGCCAACTCCAGGGGCACCGAGTGTGGCTAATAGGTGAGCCCAGGGACCCCACACATTATTAGTAGGTGCCTGGGTATCAGGTTGTCCCTAAGGGTTAGTGTGTGTCTAACAGTTGTCCCTAGATATTTGCAGGTGACTGGTTACCCCAACCTCTCATGGCTACTGACCCCAGTGAGGAATGCCAGGCCAAGGGCAGAGGAACGTTACAATGAGGCACATGGGCGTACAAGGAGGATTATTGAAAGGACCTTCGGCCTCCTGAAGCCAGGTTCTGGTGCCTCCATCTGACAGGTGGCTCCCTGCACTACTCACCCAAGAAGGTGTGCCAGATCATCGTTGCATGTTGCACAACCTAGCCTTGAGACGCCAGGTGCCTTTTCTGCAGGAGAATGTGCCTGGAGATGGTCTTGTGGCAGCTGTGGAGCCTGTGGACAGTAAAGAAGAGGAGGCAGAGGAAGATGATGTTGACAATAGAAGCAATATAATTCAGCAGTACTTCCAGTGACACACAGGTAAGAGACTGTAAGTTCACTTAACTTTTCAGTTTTCTGTTGGGCATTGTACATGGCAGCCTGTTTCTGTATGTCTATGGCCACTGACTGTACCCTTTGGCATCTCTATTTTCAGATCTATGTGCCCCACTCTGGCTCCTGCTATGTGTACTGCTGCCCACCAAAGGTCATTCCAAAGTATATTTCACGGTACATTTGTCTTGCAGTGCTTTGATAATGCTGAACTAATACATATTTGAATCATTTGACAGACCCCAGATTAGTATTTGTTCTAAGGGTGTATATTTAAGTGCTCATAAGTAGAGAGGGATGTGCAATGGGCTGGGCTGATGGTGGAGGAATGTCCATGGTAGAGTCCAGCGTCTTGGTATCACAGGTGCATTGTCCAATGGGGCATAGGAAGGGGAGTAATGGCAGTTCAAGGTGGACAGGGTGACAGAGTGGGACAGAAGGGTGACAATCAGGAAAGTGTTATTTGCTGGCAGGGATCTTGGCAATGTTCTCTGGCTTCTGCCTGGATCGCAGGGACTGTTTGCGGGGTGGTTCTCCTTCTGCAGGAGGTGTGTTGCTGGTGGCCCATTGGTCCTGTATCGGGACCTCCTGTCCACTAGCGCCAGCTGAGGTGGATGGCTGTTCATCGGTTTGGCTAGTGTCAGGAGCCCGTTATTGTGCCACTGCCTCCCTCATGGTCTTGCCCATGTCAGCCAGCACCCCTGTAATGGTGACCAGGATGGTGTAGATGTTTTTGAGGTCATCCCTGATCCCCAGGTAATGTCCCTCCTGCAGCCGATGGGTCTCCTGCAACTTGGCCAGTATCTGGCCCATCGTCTCCTGGCAATGATGGTATGCTCCCAGGATGTTGGAGAGTACCTCGTGGAGAATGGGTTCCCTGGTCCTGTCCTTCCCCGTCACACAGCAGTCGTCCCAGCTTCCCTGTTGTCCTGTGCCTCTGTCCCCTGAACATTTGCCCACTGCCACTGACCCCAGGTCCCTGATCGTCCTGGGATTGTAGGGTTGCCTGGGGTCCCTGTAGTGGTGGACACACTGCTGATTGACGTGTCCTGGGGACAGTGGCATGGGCCCGCTGGGTGGGTGCTGTGCTTGCTCTGTGGTGGATTGGGACTGTGGCAGGGGAACTGACTGTCCAGAGGTCCCGGATGGGCCAGGTTGGTCATCCTGATCTAGGCCTGCAGAGCTGCTGTCGTCACTGGGGCGGACTGGATGTAGCTGGCACCTCCTCTCTGGTGACGTTGAGTATGGGTCCTGTGGGGATGCAAATGCAGTGTTATCGTATCTGTGTGTGCCAGCTTGTGCATGGGTGTGTTTCCCTGTATGACTGTGATTTCCCTGTCAGCTTGGCCTTGTGTGAGTGGTAATTTTGTGGGCTGGGTGAGTCTCTCTACTGGGCATGCTGTGATGATGGGTGTCCATGCAGGTCTGTGTTGTGGGTCCATGCATTGGTGTTACATGCAGGGCTTGGTATTGGGATGGGTGGGTTGTGATGGTGTGGTATGTGTGAAGTGGTGAAGTGATGGGGGTGAGGGTAGGGATAGGAGTTTGTGATGGCATGCAGGTAGGATGAGGGGGATAAAGTAGTAAAGATTTGCCTTACCAGAGTCCAGTGCTACTCCTGCGAGGCCCTCAGGATGCATTATTGCCAAGACTTGCTCCTCCCATGCTGTTTGTTGTGGGGGAGGGAGGAGGTGGGGGTCCACCGCCAGTCCTCTGTACAACTACCTGGTGTCTTGCAACCACAGAACGCACCTTCCCCCATAGGTCGCTCCACCTCTTCCTGATGTTATCCCTTGTTCTTGGATGCTGTCCCACGGTGTTGACCCTGTCCACGATCCTCTGCCATAGCTCCATCTTCCTTGCAATGGACGTATGCTGCACCTGTGATCTGAATAGCTGTGGCTCTACCCAGATGATTTCCTCCACCATGACCCTTAGTCCCTCCTCTGAAAACCTGGGGTGTCTTTGGGGTGCCATGGATGTGGTGTGAGTGATATGTGTGAGGATGTGTAGGGTGATGTGTGGGGTGATGTGTTGGTATGTATGCTGTGATGTGCGTGGATGGTGTATGGGTGAGGGTGTTCTGTGGCTCAGATTGAGTGGGTACTCCTGGCATGTGTCACTCTCTGTTGCCAATCTTTTTTTCATTGAAAGGGCTCTGGGTAATGTGGGTGTGTGTTTTATAGTGGTCTGAGAGACTGGGTGTGGTGGGTGTATGTGTAGCAGGTGTGTGTATTTTGGATTGTCCAATGTGGTGTAGTTTTGTTTGGGTGTGTTTATTTTGAGTGCGGCAGTGGTTTTACCGCGGTTAAAAGACCGCTGCAGTGATTCGTGGGTCATGATACTGTGGGCGATTCCTGTTGGCTTAACGGTGTGGGTTCTGCTATCACCAGTTTATCACTGACCTTTGGTGTGGCGGACTTATGTGGGTGTCTGTAGAGTAGCGGTTTTCTCAGTGTGGGTCATAATACCCGTAGCGGAGATAAGGAATCAAGGATTAGGAAAAAGGAAAGGAAAAAGATGAAAGGAAAAAAAGACAAAGTTAAAAAGTTACAAAAAACACAAAAAATGTAAGAGAAAAAGTTAAAATATAAAAAGAGAAAGGGAAAAGGCACTATAATAATTAGAAACTAGAGGAAAAAAGGGTTTTAAAGGGGGGGATGGGAGAGATAATACATTTAGGCCTCAGCACCATAACGAGCAAAAAAAACAAGATGGCCATAAGCATTGAAAATGCATGGTGCCGTTCGCACGAGAATTCCAACGCAAGGTACAAGTCACACGAGCGGGCACGACAAGACACTCTGCCCACTAGCAGTACTCCGCATAGCACGACTGGGTTGTTTTCAGACTCCACATAGCTCCACATAGCTCCACATAGCTCCGCATAGCGCTGCTATGCGAACTTTGCCTGGGCCTAAAGAAAATTAACGGATGAAACAAACAGGCCCAGCACTACAAACAGAGTGAAAAAGAAAAAAGTCACGCACACGTGTGGCACGATTTTGAATGCAAGTTTGTAATTTGCATTGTGTTTGCTGTAAAACACAATGCGAACAGGTATGACAATGGACTCTGCCCACCAGTGGAATGCCGTATAGTGCTGCAGAGATTTTTTGACATTCCAGCTAGGCCTATTGTAAACTTGGATTTGTGCCAAAAGGGTATGGCTACAGGAAAGAAACATAACTGGGCGAGAAATCTTGATTTCTCCTTGCTACTTTCTCTTTCTGTGTGTTGCCTTCCAAAGCACACATAGAAAGTGGAACAAGCCTCTGATTTGTTATGGTGGAAGGTATTACTTCTTGCACAAAAAAAATCCTGTCTCTCAAGCTTGCACCCTTTCAGCATGGCACAAGGGTGCCTGCATTGGTGCTAAGCAACACACAGTGGATCAGCACTAGGAGAGAGCAGAAGTGCACCATATCTTAGTAGATATGGTGCATTTTTACTCTCTCCGTTTCACTCAAGTTGCCTTGCTGGGTTGCATAAAATATTACTGAATCTGCCAGTAAGTATGTTTGAAGCCTATATGTGAGAAATTGGGTTGCTGGTCAAGATGGTGTGTGAAGCTTTATCAAACAGTTTCCACAATCCTTGTCAGGGTGAATCCCAAAAGTCTCTAAATTAAACTGTCCTTAACCCTCTGATAGCATGGCACAAAATATGTCAGCCTTACCTTAGAGGTAATGTGTAAAGAATGTATGCTGCACTTAAACAGTAATAAAGTAAAATCACACAAAATCCTACACCAATTGAGCAAAAGTTTACAAATTATTTGTCACCCAAAACAAGAAAAATATAATCAGTAGAATCAGAAATATGTAATTTTAAAGGTTTAAGGAAAGTATAACACCTAAAAGCAAAAAGCACCAACTGGGGCTATCTGGTTGCAGGAGAATGACGCAAAGTCAAACATAAGGTGAAGGGTGAAATAGTATAGTTCGGATACCCAGAGTGCATAGGGCTGGGCCTTGGCTTACCTATGGATGTTAAACAAATGTTTAAGAAATGAATGTTTGAGAAGGTAAAGTTCAGTAGGGGAAGGTAGCCATAGGTGTCTGAAGAGGAGGCATTGTCATCCTGGAGTTGTTCAACAAAGTTGTGCTGATTATTTTGCAAATCCAACATAGGGCCTAATTTAGAGTTTGGCAGAGGGGGTTAATCAATGACAAATGTGATAGATATCCCATGCACCATTTTGAAATTCAATTTTAGCCTATGGAAGTTGTAATACTATGAACAGGATATCTCTCATGATTGTTACAGGGTAACCCCTCTGCCAAAGTATAAATGGAGCCCTTAGGGCCTGATTGCAACTTTGGCAGATATTCCTTCACAAACGTGGCAGATATCTTGTCTGCCATAATACAAGTTCCATTATATCCTTTGGAACTTGTAAAATGGCGGGTGGGATATCTGTCACATTTGTGACGGAGTATCCCACCTGCCAAAGTCATAATCAGGCCCTTAGTCTCTTTTCTGAAGTTGAACATCTCCAGTGGGACAAAGCTGCAAGCAACATCCAACAAATGCCAGAGAGAGACTGCTCAATGGCTGGATACACTTCCAGAGAAGGACTTCAAAACAGGATTTGCTACTGTAGATAAAAACATGGCTTCCACAAAGTCAGGTTGTTCTGGCAGTGCAACTCGGGTGGATTGATGAGCAGGTAGGTCCTGGTTTCCTTAACTAAGAGCCCAGTTTCAGATGTCTGGTCATCAGGTTAACTTGTAGGATCAGGACTCACTCAGGCTGAGTCCAGCTGTGGGCTTAGAATGGTTTGGGCCTTTTCTGTCCCTGAGGATCTAATCAGGAGGCCAGTGAGCTAGCCTTTGGAGTCACTTTTAATGAGCCAATAGACACCATTTTATATAGGCATTTGGGGATATGATTTTTCTGATTTTAAATGGTTTGTAGCTCTCAAAATCACAAAGTGACCGGCAGGGGTGAATGGTCGTGGTAGACCATGTCAAAGTCAAGATTTAGGGACAACTGTGATGGAGCAGATAAAGGACCAGGTTCATTCCATTGGAAACATCACCTTCTGACTTTTCCAATTTTCTGGAGAAAAGATCTCATTAATGAGGTCACAGAGAGGTCGATGTGCCAGCTCGGTCTGAAGAGGGACTTATCAACCATGGCCTGGTAAAGTGTTGCAGTTTTAAATGGGAAAGAATCCAACATCAGCTAAGCTTGCAAGACATGTACGGTGCCACTTGTGGTTTAGTACCCCATCTCCCAGAGGCCAACAACAGGGTCAGAAGCAAATCCAGTTGGAACAGGTCAGTTGGGCTCGGCAGAGATGTGGGCTTCTTGTAGCTTTTGGGTTCCTAGAGCTGAACAGGATGTTAGCCAGCTATCCCTTAATTACACACATTTGTCTTGGGTGGCAGTGGGGATCAGTCCCACCTCTTGGGGTTTCTCTCCACAGGTTCAACAGCAGCTGCAGCCCTTAGTCTGTCTTCCACAGGGTCAGAGGTAATCTGAAGAAAGTACTGAGGGTACCACCTTCATGCCCAGTGCCAGCCTGTTGGGGGGAGCAAACTTGTAGCCACTGCCTAATCAATGGCAATGGGGTAAAATTTCCCAGAGGTGCTCTATCTACTCTTGTAGCAGTTCCTGTGTATTTTACTGTCCTACAGTGCCCCTCTCTACCTAAATCTAATGTAGCAGAACCTTGCTTCTCTTATGCAGATCTCTGGGGTGTGTCTTAGGAAAATGAGGAACTCCCTCTGCAAACCTGTTTTGAAACAGGTTTGTCTTCCACTGGCTATGTGCCACTCTAACTACTTGGTCAGTGGCAGAGGCAAGCCTAGGTGTGAATTACATCTTCCTGTGACAGCTGATGTCCCTATGAACCTAGTGCATTTGGTAGGAACATTCTTCAGGCCACCCTGTCAATAGGAGGTGACATCTCTTCCCAACTGTTGGACCTGGCTTTTTGACAGGGTCATCCCCAAACTTTTTGCCTTCCTCCTTCTCTTTTTCTGACCTAATTTTTGCTGGTCTTTAGACTCTGCGCACTTTACCACTGCTAACCAGTGCTAAAGTGCATATGCTCTCTCCCTTAAAACATGGTAACCTTGAATCATACCTGATTGGACTATTAATCCTATTACTAGTCCCTATTACTAGTCCCTAGTAAGGTGCACCCTGTGTGCATGGGGCTGGTAGATTAAATGCTACTAGTGGGCCTGCAGCACTGGTTGTGCCACCCACTTAAGTAGCCCCTTTTCCTTGTCTCAGGCCTGCCATTGCAAGACCTGTGTGTGCAGTTTCACTGTCACCTCGACTTGGCATTTAAAAGTACTTCCCAAGCCTAAACCTCCCCTTTCTCCACATATAAGTCACCTCTAATGTGTGCCCTAGGTAACCCCTAGAGCAGGGTGCTGTGTGGGTGAAAGACAGGACATGTACCTGTGTAGTTTACATGTCCTGGTAGTGTCAAACTCCTAAATTCGTTTTGCACTACTGTGAGGCCTGCTCCCTTCATAGGCTAACATTGGGGCTGCCCTCATACAGTATTGAAGTGGTAGCTGCTGATCTGAAAGGAGTAGGAAGGTCATATTTAGTATGGCCAGAATGGTAATATAAAATCCTGCTGACTGGTGAAGTTGGATTCAATATTACTATTCTAGAAATGCCACTTTTAGAAAGTGAGCATTTCTTTGCACTTAAATCTTTCTGTGCCCTTCAATCCACGTCTGGCTAGGTTTAGTTGACAGCTCCTTGTGCATTCACTCAGACACACCCCAAACACAGGGTACTCAGCCTCACTTGCATACATCTGCATTTTGAATGGGTCTTCCTGGGCTGGGAGGGTGGAGGGCCTGCCCTCACACAAATGACTGCCACACCCCCTACTGGGACTCTGGCAGACAGGATTGGACTGAAAGGGGGCTTGGTGCATTGCTTAGACACTCTTTGAAGTCACCCCCACTTCAAAGGCACAACTTAGTATAAAACAGGGCCTCTGCCCTACCTCATCAGACACTTGCTGGAGAAGAAACCTTAACCAGAAACTACATCCTGCCAAGAAGAACTGTCTGGCTGCTCAAATGACTCACCTGTCTGCTTTCTACAAAGGACTGCTGCCTTGCTGTTGGCCTGCTGCCTTGCTGAACTCTTGTCTGGCTGTGAAAGTGCTCTCCAAGGGCTTGGATAGAGCTTGCCTCCTGTTCCCTGAAGTCTCAGGACCAAAAAGACTTCTCTTTTTCACTTGGACGCTCCGTGCGCCGAAAATTTCGACGCACAGCTTGTTCCGCGGTGAGAAAAACGCCGCACACCGACGCTGATCGACGTGACGCTCTCGGGACGACTGGAAATCCGACGCACGGCTTCGCAAGGACAACGCCGCCCGAACTCTAGAGGAGAAATCGACGCAACGCCTGCCGTGAGATCGTAATTTCAACGCGCAGCCCCGCAGACCAACGCGCAGCCGAAAAAAAAAAAAAGGAAAATCCACGCACAGACCCGGGACATCTGGTAATCCCCGCGATCCACAGAAAGAGACTGTCCGCGCGCTGGAAAACGACGCCCGACTTCCCCGAGTGGAAAATAACGACGCAAGTCCGTGTGTGCTGGGGAGAAATCGACGTACACACCCTTTTTCCACGCACCTCTTCTTTTGTGGCCCTCTGAGGAGATTTTTCCACTCCAAACCAGGTACTTGTGCTTGAAAGAGACTTTGTTCATATTTTAAAGACTTAAGACACTTTATATCACTTTTCAGTGATATCTCTACAATTTCACATTGCAACTTTATTCTTTTTGACCTACAATTATCCTGATAAATATTATATATTTTTCTAAACACTGTGTGGTGTATTTTTGTGGTGCTATATGGTGGTATTGTATGATTTATTGCACAAATACTTTACACATTGCCTTCTAAGTTAAGCCTGACTGCTCGTGCCAAGCTACCAGAGGGTGGGCACAGGATAATCTTGGATTGTGTGTGACTTACCCTGACTAGAGTGAGGGCTTTTGCTTGGACAGGTGACTGCCAACCAAAAACCCCATTTCTAACACCAACCAAGGTCTTTTGTTCCATTTCCTGGGAGGCATTCACACCTTCAGCAGACAGCCAGGTGACAGCTGGGGGGATGGACCATGAAAAGGCTACTAGAGGATTCAGTTAGTTTAGTTAAATGCCAACTTTTTTAAAGTGGCATGTTCAAAGTAGTAATTTAAAATCTGAAGTTACTATTAGATTGGATTTTAAATTACTATTAAGTCTTTGAATTGTGGTTCTAGCTATTTCCAAACTGGATCTATGTCTTATAAGTTGCTCTAATGTAATGCAATGCTTTTCTATAGGGGTGCCAGCCTTCTCACAGTGAAAAATGACTTGAGATGTAAAACCTAAGTACACACTACTTACCTTTTAAATACTTTGCACCCTGACTTATGGGGATTCAGGACCTCCCTTGGGGGTGTTAAAAAGCTTGAAAAAGGCAGGTTTAGAACTGGAAAAGATTTTGCCAGTTTGACTTTGCAGTTTTCAAACTGCATACCCTCGGCTGCAAGAGCAGGCCTGAAGACATGCGTTGAGCTGTCACTTTAGTGGTGGCACAATAGGTGCTGTAGTAAACTAGTGGCACGTAACGTACATGGTCTGAGTACACTGTGTACCATACACTAGGGGCTTATAAGTAGGTTAAAAGTGTGTAAGTATTTTTAAACAATTCAATACGATTCTAGGAATCAGAGCCCATGCACTGGGGCCTTATTAGTGGTGTCCCAGTGTAGAGAGTACAACAATTAACTGCATCAGTTAAAAGAGGTGATTATACAAAAAGAGGGATTTTCTCAAAGTGGCTCATCATTTTCCTGTACCACTGAAGCTGTCAGACTCTGTATGAAGAGCCACAGGCCAGGAAAGGGCTACTCGGCCACAGCTATTATGGTTAGGGTCATTTTACAATAGTGTCCTCGGGGGGTCACCCGCTATGGTTCTGAAAGCTGGGCCAAGTATTTCCTTTCCATATTTGACTCTCAAGGTAGCAAAAGCATCTCAGGGAGGTTGAGACAGGAGCGAGAGCTCAACAATCAAACATTAGATACAACAACATTTCATTCCAGCCCAGCGCTTATTTTTAGATAAAAAGAATATACTTTTTAACCAATTACGTCCTCTAGCCCCCACCGCCAACACTGATCCATTTTTTTAATATTTGAGGCAGTTTGCACCTAAGCCTTCATAACTATTTTTCACAGATGATATATAGGCACAATTCATTCATTCTTTTTATCCCACATGTTGGAGATTCTCATGATGACCAGGATTTGTTAAGTCTTCTAGAGGAACATGAGAAAACAGACAAAATATAGGCAAAATATTGCAAGGACATATGCATTTGTTCTATAAACAGCATCAACAAAATGTTTGCTGTGCTAAAGTTGTAAGAAGAAACATTTTTGATCACAGGTTTTGCAATATTTTAGGAGTTATTCATTGCCCCCCTCAAGCCATCAACACTGAACACTACATCTTCCTCAGGGACCTCAATTTCCACCTCGGTGACCGCAACAATGCCAACACCACCAATCTTCTGGACAGCATGAACATCATCGACCTAACTCAGATAGTCACCGATCCAACAGGCATTGCAGGACTCATGCTAAACGCCATCGTCACAGCCAGCAAATACAGCCACACCTCCAGAGCTCACCTGGTCAGACCACACCATCCTCTGCTTCACTTACATAATGGCACCCAGCCACAATAACAAACCGTTAAGGAACTCTCATCACAGCTGGACCAAAGTATCTGAAAGCCAGTGATCTGACACCCTTGACTCCTCCCCCCTTACTGCCCCTCTCCCTCAGACATCAAACAAGCTGTCAAAAACTTCACTACCTGGATCTCCGACAGCACTGACAAAGTCGCCCCCAGCCAAACCTCCAAACCCAACAAACCCTCTAAACAAACCAATAGGTACACCCCAGAACTTAGAACCACGAAATGCAACTGCAATCAACTGAAATAAAATGGCGCACTACCAAGATTCCACCGTCTGAACTCACTCAGCGAGTACCACAAACTCCTGAAAGACACCAGAAGATATGCCTTACCAAACTGCATCCAAACCAACTCCAAATTATAGCAAAAAACTCTCAGCGTTGTCAAGGAGCTCCCCAACCCCTCAGCAACTGAAAGCAGAACCTCCCCTTCCCAGGACCTGTGCTACTCCCTTGCTGACTACTTCCACAACAAGATATCCAACATCTACCGAAACTTCCCACCCCAACCCACCACCGCTGGCACCCTCAGCCTTCTATGCTACGCAGATGCTCCCATCAATAACAGACTAACCAGATGGAACCAGCTCACCACGTAAAACAAAGCCAACATCATGCACTCTGTCCACGCATGATCCCTCGTGGACCCTTGTCCAAACCACATGTTCAACCTCCGCAATAGCACAATCAGCAGTATACTCACTCACATTTTTAATGCATCCATCACCTCAGACATCTACCAGGAGGATTGAAAACACACGAGAATCAAACCTCTCCTCAAGAAACCCTTCGCCGACCCCAATGAACACAAAAATTACCATCCAAACTTCCTGCTCCCCTCCCAGCCAAAGTACTTGAGAAAGCTGTCAACCAACAATTAACAGCATACCTAGAGAAAAATCTGGACACTAGCCAATCCGGATTTCGCTCTAACCATAGCACTGGAACCACCCTGATTGCTGCCACGGATAACATCAGAACCCTCCTGCAGAAAGGAGATTCATCAGCCCTGATTCTCCTCGACCTCTCTGAAATTTCAACATCATTTCCCACCACAGTCTACTCAAGAGGCATTCAAGACGACGCCCTTGACGCACACCTATAATCCTAGGGTCCCTGAGCTTCCACCATGCCTCTAGACCTCCATACTTTGCTTCCCTTTCTCACAACCCCTGCATTCACTACAGCAAGAGTGAAGGAGTTGTTAATATTTGAAAAGTGGAAGTCAATGTGGTCCATTATACTTCACATATAAAAGAGAAATGGCATCAATATTATCAAAATCACCCATCATGAACTCTTCACCTACCCGACTTGGAAAAACGTGGTCAGGCAGGCTCTGAGACCTAGGTGTTAGAACTGGCATCCTTGGTGTAGTCTGCTCTGGTTTTTTTGCCTCTGCTTTCTCTGATGTGACTGTGTGCTGGACTTTATTTTTGCTGATTTTTGGTACTCTGGGCACTTTATCACTGCTGACCTGTGCTAAAGTGCAAGGGCTCTCTGTATAAACTGTATGTGTAATTGGCTTTTTCATGATTGGCATTTTTGATTTACTAGTAAGTCCTAGTAAAGTGTACTAGAGTTACCCAGGACCTGCAAATCAAATACTACTAGTGGGCCTGCAGCACTGATTTTGCCACCTACATGAGTAGCTCTGTAAACATGGCTCAGGCCTGCCACTACAGCGTATGTGTGTGCAGTTTTAAACTGGAAAGTGTAACCACTTGCCTGACCCAAACTTTCCCTTCTTGTACATACAAGGCTCCCCTAAGGTAGGCCCTAGGTAACCTAAAGGGCAAGGTGCAGTGTATGTTAATGGTAGGACATGTACTGATGTGTTTTACATGTCTTGATAGTGAAATGCTGCCAAATTCAGTTTACACTGTTTCAAAGCCTATCTCTCTCTTATAGGTTAAAATGGGGGCTGCCTTTAAATATCTTTTAAGTTAAATTTCTCACTAGGAGCAAATAGAGATGTTGAGTTTGGGGTCCCTGAACTCACAATTTAAAAATACATCTTTTGGTAAAGTCAGTTTTTAGATAGCCAGTTTGAAAATACAACTTTTAGAAAGTGGGCATTTTCTTGCTTAAAGCACTCTGTGCCTCTGCCTGCTTTTGTATTCCATGTATGGGTCAGACTGACACTTGGGCTGTGGGAATTCCTTCTAGCCAGTGACACAAAGGGAGCTGGGTTGTAGCCTGCTTAGCCTGATGAGTCTCCTGGGCTAGAGTGGGGAGGGAGGAGGTGACCCTTACACCTGAATGGGCAGTGCCTGTTCTCACATAATGCAGTCTCCAACCCCCTGGTGTGTGTCTGGGGCCAGGCCTGGGCAAGGCAGGATCTTGTCAACAACAGATACTTTCCTTTGAAGTTTGCCTACTTCAAAGGCTAAAAGGAGCATACGTAGTGGTCCCAAGACCCCAGACATTTAGAATCATTGGATCAAGAGGAACCTATGCACAGGAGAAGAGCTAAAGAGCTGAAGAAGGAGCACTGCCCCTTTGCTGGGTGTGCTTTGCTGGGTTGGCCTACAGTTGTTGCTTCTGCCTAAAAGAGGGTAAAAACTTGACTTTGCTGTGTATCCTGTTTGAGAAGATTCTCCAAGAGCTTGGACTGAGCTTCTCCACTGTTCTGAAGTCTCGAGGGCATCACAGACATCCTCTACCAGCATCTGGACTCTCTTGCTGAGACTCCTACCCTGCGAAGTGGTGTCTAATCCAGTCCCTTGGTCCTTGAAAGGAGAAGCTGGTAAAAAAACAATAAGAATTGAGTGCACTGACTTTGGACAACGCCCGGACTGATGCTGCTGCCAGATCCGGTGACTTTGCTTGCAATTGAAGATATAGTCCCCACTGGAGTGTGATGGCCCTGCAGGCCTAATGGTGCCACAGCCTCGCCAAAGTCCACAAATCCATGAGTAACGAAGTTATGTGTCACCGACATTTGTGACACCCTAGTCTGCCACGGCACCTGCAGCCTTGTGGCGTGACCGCGACCCCGTGAAGTCGCTGAACCACATTGTGACCGCCGGATATCTACCCAGCAGGAAGTGCAAGGATCCAATGCTTCATACCAACGCCATCTCACTTCCAAAGCTCTACAACAAGGACCCAGTGCCTCATACTGACACCTCCGCTACTTCAATCCACAGCACCAGAACCGATGCCGCCCCAGATCCCGCGACGCCTAGATCCCCGACTCCGTTCTAGGAATTTAGAATGGATTTAAGTCCAAACTTTTAGACTGAAGCCTAACCCAGCGCCTGGATACCCTCAAGGGTTATAAGTGCACTCTCCAAATCCTGGTTGATTGACTCTGAATTTTTGGGCTACCAATAAAGTATAATTAAACAGGAGGCACTTATCAATATGTGTTTCTCCGCCACCCTGACTTACACTAGGAAGTCAAAAATGTTGAAAAATGTATTTAATAAAAAGAAATGTTCTACCAATCTGTCTACCAACACTTTTGGTTCAAAACATAGTACTCGACTCACCTGCAAGAGAAATGGCTGCATGCAACGTGGCAAAAGCAATAATTTTGCATGTAATTTCAATCTTTCTGACAATCAAGGTAGCTGTGGTATTTTGACTGATAGTTTGTCAGCACCCAGGGCAACATACCAACACCAGTCAATTACATTTTTTTTTAGATATATAGAGAAGATCATTGTAGCATAGCATTACCACCAGAAAACATCACGCTTGACTAAAGTCACTGAATCGTCTCACATCTCCAAAAGGAATAATTCTGGAATGTGTGGAGATTATCAAAAGTCCTGCCACTTTACATTAATACATTGCGTTCATCCAAGACAGAAAATGGCAAAAACATTGACCGCATGAAGTGCATGTAGTGTAAATGTGGTCTTCACGGTTTTAGTCCTATTCCTTCCTATGATGTGCATTAGGTGCACCCACACATGTGGTTTAGGGCAATGACTGTCTGGGAAGCCCTGTGCGTCTTATTGCATAAATGAGTAGAATTTTCTTTATGACCCATTTCTGAAATTTGCAGGGCTTTCTGGGTCAGAAACTTCTAGGATTCATGCAAGTGACACCAGCCTGGATACTCGTTGTAGCAATATTTTAGAAATGCTCAGGGTTTGTGGGTGCTAGCTGACCATGGGCCAAAATGTTGCAGCCATTTACTGGAGGGAAGACATTGTGTGTTTCAGGTGTATGTTTTAAGCTTGCAGGGATTACTTGGTTAGGAACTGTGCTGGAAACCATGGAAGCAATACCACCCTGAATTCCCATGTTTCTCTATGTTTAAGAAATGCCTTAGGTTGATAGGGATCACTGGGTACCAGCTGAGGGAAAAAATAGAAATTTTGTTGGGTGCAGTTTACCCTTTACTACCTATATGTCGAAGCTGTGCCTCAAGAAATCTAAATTTCCTCTGCAGCATTTGTGTTGTAGCCTGATGGCCTTGAAGTGTAAGAAATCAGGGTATTACCACAAAAGTCACTAGATAAACATGAGGTCAACACTGTGGTGGCTGTGGCACAGACCAGATAGGCTTAACTATAGAGGCAATGTGCATAGTATTTATAACAGTAATGAATTTAAAACATAACACACAAAAAATCAAAAACCAATTTAGAAAAATAAAGAATTCTTTAGCAAATAAAATAAAATGAAATGAAATCAATAAAAATCCAATAAATAGAATCGTAGTATGAATGTTTAAAGTTTAATGGAACAAATAGAACCAAAAAGCATTAAGCACCACCCGGAGTCATCCCTGTTAAGGTTAACCATAAGGGCACACTGGTCAGACAGGATCCCCCCCCACCCGGTCAAAAAGTTACCTTTGCACCTATAGAATGCAGTGACAGCACAAACAATCAGGAGAACAAGGCAGCAGATTAAAGCCAAGGGAAGGGACTTGGGGCCATATGTACAAACACTTTTTCCTATAGACATAGAATGGGTAAAAACCTTTGCTACATCTGGCCCTTGATGTTGACAGATTCAAGGGTCAGGTTTGAGTCTTGGGGAAGCTGCTGAATTAGGATAGTGGGAAAGGTTCAGTATCAGCAGATTTCAGCACTGAGAGAAGAAAGTAGGATGAGTTACACTGTCATGAGGCCCAGGACGATGCATCCTCAATATTTTGGCAGGGCAGGATGTTCCCGGGCTCCCAATGGTTCGCCAGGTTAGAGACTTAGGTAGGAGGAGTACACATTGATACTAACCAAGGGTGCAGAACTTTGAGCACAGCACTCCAGGGCCAAGATTCATGCCAGCAGAAAGTTGGAACTGGTCAGCTAGGAATGCAGGTAGAAGGCTTCTTGAGGTTTTTGTGTCCCTGTAGCTTTTGATACTTGGAGTCACTTCTGAGGTTATTAATACAAAGCAGATCCAGTCTTCTCAAGCATTGAGACAGCAGTTCCCTTCAGGTTCTGACTGTGGTCCAGCACTGTTCTCTGAAAGGTACTTTGGGTGCCACATATATTCCTGATACCAGCCTATGGGTAGAGGCATCTCCTGGCTACTCCCTACCCAATGACATAAAAGTTCCTATGGGTGGTCCTACTCATGTTTGCAACACTTCCTTTGGTTTTTACTGTGAACTAGCCCACAGTACCCCTCTTTCACTAAATCTAACATGGCAAAACATTTCTACCTGTTCAGAGGTTACTGTGCCTTACCATAGGTGTGGCTTTGGAAATGGGATATCCCTCCCTTGTTTTGTGTGGTCAGTGTCACTCTAAGCCGGTTCAGGGGGCAACTCTCCCTCATATAGGGATACGTGCAAGCCAGACAAAAGGGCAACTGAGGGGGCTGCCCCAAGGTGAGGTACATCTGCCTGTGACAGAGTAAACTTAAATTAAAGTGAACAAAGGGCCCCGTCCTGAGACCCCAAGGCAATCCTATCAATGAAAGTACAATACCTCCACACAGCAAGAGGGCATATTTAAGATGTCACCATGTGCACGTCATATTTCCCAAACGGCACACCATGGCATGAGTTAGGGAACTAGCGTCAACAATTTTTACGCTAGCTTGGCGCTTTGCCGGATAAGCGTCAAAAATATTGACGCTAATCCTGCAAAGCAACTAGAGGCCCATTGAAAACAATAGAAGCCTAACTTTAATGCCTGCTCTGTGCACGGAGGAATGCTCCCCTTGCACATATTATGCCTGGCGCCAGCATAATGTGGTGCAAAGGGTTACAAAGTGGTGCAATGCATGCATTGCACCACTTTGAAAATATGCCTCAGTGATTTTGGCCTCGTTGGGCCACATTAGTATCAAAATAAATGACGGTAATGTGGCGTAGGGAGGCACTAAGGGCTCTTAATTATGCCCCTAGGTCTTCCTGCCCTCCTCCAGGATTAATTCACACTTCAAAACAGAGGAACCATAATCTGCCCAATGATGGATGGAATACTTACAGAAAGGCCTTAATGGGTTTAGGTAGAGAACATATACCTTAATAGTTAAATTAAAGTTGACGTTATCATTAAGTTGTATTTTGCATAACTATGAAAAAGAGTTCTTGACATATTTCTCTAGCTGTTTCCAACCCAAAATTAGCATTATAAGGTTGCATCATGATATTCAGAGATTCTTTATGGAGGCAGACAGCATTTCTATAGTGATAATAGCTTTTAGCCTTTTTACTGTAAGAAAAGTGTAACATTATAATTTCATGCCCAACTTTTTAATACCATGCAGCCTGCCTTATTGCTACTAAGATTTATGTTTATCAAAAGGTTTTAAACTGTACTGCCAGGCCACAATGGCAGGCCTGGGGCCAGGATTCCTGTGTCACTTCAGGAAGTAGCATAATGGGTGCTGCAGCACACTTTTGAAATATCACTGACAGGCAAAATAGGGTTCAAGAAAAAAAGGCAGGAAATCTGGCATGGTCCAGTAGAAAAAGACAAGTCTCCAGCAGTCAGTCTCATCAACAATTGTCTCCACTGAGTGCAAGACAGATCGGCCCCCTGCCCCATTCCTTTAGAAATAAAGAAAAGAAATCCTGGGCCTGAATAATAAATTGATGCACTATCCACATATATGATGTGGCACACCCTTACCTATGTGTGCCTGGTGAAGGCTAGTATTACTGACTGGGACATGGTACCAGATAACAAAAAATGCCATCTTTAGTGATGGTAGGTTGAATCTCTGACAGAGTGTTAGTGAAACACGGGTTCACCTGTTTAAACAGTAGTTCTGTTTATCACTTTGAAAGAGACCAGTTTTCCTTTGAAGTGGAAGAAACATATCTCTCTTGAGGGAGGTACACTGTGTTACTAGATGGGTCCATGTGCTCACCTCCCAAGGGTCACTCTAGGAGGTGCACTGACTGTGTTGTATCTCCATGTGGTGCACATCTAGTATGCCTCTACATGTCTGTGTCTGCATCTGTACTATGCTGTGGGTGCAACGGTAAAGTGTTAACCCATTTGCGTGGTGCCCAGCTCACATTAAAATGAGGGAATGTGATTGAGCTTGTGCAATATGTGCGCCACAATGATCCATGTTATAGAAGGAAATCTGTGACCTTTGAACCAAACCAAATGCCCCTGGGGCTCACTGAGCAGGTGCACACACTTGGTTAACCCCTAGGGCATTTTCTGTAATATCTCCCATGTATCTAGTGTAGTTTCCGCTCCCTTAAAGAGTCCATGTTAGGTTTAAATCCACTAATGTACTCCTCAGAGTGGCAGAAAGACTCTGTGGGATGTATGCGTGGGGGTGAAGCCCAATGCTAATGAATGGACCCAAAATTAATTATTTGTTATTGAAAAAATATCTCCTTATGGCTAGTGTGCTTTCCCTCCCAGGTTGACAGATTCGGGGTGGAATTCTACCTTTCTGCTCTCCTCCACTGGATAGAAAGACCATACAGACTTCAGGAGTAGGTGTGCAGTCCAAAAGCAGGAGGAGTCATTCCCTAGCCAATTCTTTTTTCACGTAAACACTTCCTGTTATCTATGTGAGTTTTCAGTTCCTCATGTGGTGTGCAGCTGGGGTATAATTACATTAATTATTCCATTGCAGAGTGGCAAAATTAATATGAGGGACCCTGGGTGGTGTTGGGAAGCAAGTGAACACTTCTGGAGGGCTTCTTCTCCCTCTCTCCCTCATATCTAGTGGGTAGATCCCTGCGTGGGGATCACCTTCCTGTATCACCCCTATGTATTGATCCCTGCTTTAGGATCACCTCCTGCATCACCCCGGAGTGGTATCAATGGAAAGTTGACTACCTTCCCTTTTCAATGAAACCTCATTTGTTGTGATTGTTGCTTTGGCTGGCTCAATCACAGTGAAAACAGAATGCACTTTTTACTGATTGTCATTCCCAAGCAAATGGTCAGGCTGTTGGGAAGCTGTCCCCCAATAGCATGAGGTGAGTCTGTATTTAGTGGGAGGATGTGATGTTCATGTACTCTGAACTACAGAAGTAGTGCCAAGAGAGAGAGCGTCACATCCTCTGCACTGTAGGTGTTACTCTCAGAATAAAAAACTACAAATTCCAAAGGTGGTTGACTTATAAGAAGGTAACCTCCCCTACAAGTTTTAATGAAGCGCTAAACCTACTGTGCCCTCTGCCCACAGCAAGTCACCAACATTTAAGGCGAGTTAGGCAAAGATAAAAGTATTTGCATTGAATATACATCTTTGCAGGTCACTATTAATTATCAAAAATGGATGTGTCATAGGTAAATGTTGATAGTGTATATGCTCACAGAGTCTTCACAATGGCAAAGGTTAGCATTTTGGCAGCAGGATTCAATGTTGCGTGAGCTGGATATGGTCTCTTAGTTCTTCTGAGTTCAGCCCTGTGTTGTATATTCCACTGAACTGTGCATCAGTGGTGCGAGTCAGCAACTTCACACCCTGGGAGTCAGCAACAGTGATGTAAAACCACAGACAGCAGCCTCATTTCACCACTGGAGTTGAATAGTGTAGTAAGCCTGCTCGGCTGGATTGGGGCATATAGATCCTCACAAATAAACATCACAGGCAGCAGCAACACTAGTCCTTTTAGGACAGTAGGAGGAATGAAGTTCTGATGATTATCATTCTAAAATAGCTCATTTTAGGGACTGTAGATGGAGACCAAAGAACCACTCATTATTTTTTTGGACACTGGGTTCACTCTCTGAAGGCTGTGACTTCTTTGTGTTCCACACACTAGGGATGGACTGGGTTTTCCCTTCAAGACAGTCTCTCCTTCTGTAGGGCCAGCAGATATTTACTAAGCACCAATATTACATCAACCTAATACTTGAAAGGAGTATAATATGGGAACATATGCCTCTGAAACCACAGTTGAGGCAGTTTGTAGAAAGCACAAACATTCTTTTATTGCTCCCTTGTTTTATCAGACCCTTGAAAGAGAACTCTTAGCCATTAAGATGGCTTGTACTGAGTGGCAACAAGTATTGATAAGACCTAAAGAGCCTTTTAAATGGTTCTTTGGAATGTACAAAATTTTTAAACTCTTCAGTGTAGAAACAGTAGTCAATCTAGACAGTCATTTCTCTTTGCCTATTTATCACGACAAGAGAGTAAAATGGACTAATCCACAAGCATACATTCTCCAAAACAACAACAATGCACATAACAAGTATAATAGTGGGCACAACACTATAGTGCTTCAAATGAGTGCAAAGTATTATAAAAACAGATGAAAAAGCCTCACCCATATTATTGTGGCATCATTCATCATAGGTAACTCTGCCCCACTTTGGTTGGATAAGACAACCAAAGTGGTCTCAAACTCAACAATGCTGAGATTATATATTTTCTGGATCAGAGCGGGTTCTAGATTCAGTGATATAACTACCTCAGTTTTAACACCAAAGATATTTCTTTGTCAAAGGGAACACTGGGCAAGATAAGGAGGATACAATTTGTTGAGATACATGTCCCCTTCACCCTTTCAACCACCATGTGTTGGTCCTCTATAACCCAGAAAGGTCTTGGGTTTTCATTAGGGTTAAGAGGATCCCTAGACCATCATAGCCTTTTGGAGTTGGTACTGAGGTAAATACCAAACAGGATTTTTAGGGGTAATTAGTGATAATTCATCCAAGCATCCCTGTGGTATTTTGGCTGAAGTTGCCTTTGAGTATTCTCTCTGCTCTGTATTAAGCTTAACCTTATGTTTGTAAGCCTCTACTATAATACAAGGCAACCTGAATATCAGGTTCAGAAAAGTAATGATTTCGGACCTTCCAAGTTGTCTCAAATTTGTGATTTTCTTGGAAGACTGTCCTACAATTGAATGTTCTTGGAAAGATACCTCCTCCTTATTAGCTTGTTGATATCTTTCAAACCCAACTGATAAGTCTGGATATTCAGGAAGAGGCATACTATTATATCTATGCCACAAATCACTGCAAGATTGTACATTTTACACAATAAAGAAACAAAGTAGTTCTTGGGAAATCTAATTTGCACTGGTGCAATCCTCTACAATTTTCTACATTTAACATTATGATTGTTATTCAAAATGCTTAACGTTATGCATATTCCCTAAAGGAGATTTTAATTTTTAAAAATCCTATCACAGGAGCACTGTAAGAATTTAAAAAGGAAGCAAATGTGAGTTGCTGCTGTTTTTGTTATTAATATATTTGTTTTTTTTCAGAACAAAGTAAGTCCTTCAACCAAAAATGTATACACAGACGCATTTCACTAGGTCTGCACGTATGATACTATTGCCCTGTGCAGCACAGTAATTGTACGCTGGTAGCCTGGTGCAGAAGGGACTCTGCAAGATGTTGACCAGAGGTAGGACTTATAATATTAAATGGCATTCATAGGAAACTAGTAGGGTTTATTATTGGATTATCATTGGTGTTTCTGAATTGCACACTTAAGAAAATCTACCTTAAAGCACAGTTTTCCTTCACTTAACCCTATGCAGTCCAGTGAGGTGTCAAACTGAATTGAAACCTGCACACGAAGTCTGAACCTGCAAGTATCAATATTATATGTGTATCTCTTAGGGGATGCCAGAACTTTCACACTTTCTGTCTCAGTTCAGAATCAGATTTCAGGCCTTTTGTTCCCCTGTTCGGCTTGGTTGATTTCTCTCCTCTCCAACAAAAGCCTCCCCACACAAAAGGAGCAGTTATCAGTGCTTGACTCATTTCATAAGAAGAAGAGGTGGGGTAAGAATCTGGATCTGGTAACTAGCTGCCACACTGAACCTGTGTTGGAACAGGCCAAGCCCAATGAACAAAGGATGAAACCCAGACATTTTGAGTCAACATAGGAGGGGTTCACTTTTGAAGTTTTGGTGGAAAGGTATGTGAGAGTTTTTAAGCTAGTGTGGAGCTGAGGCCCTCAGAGGAGTTCTGCACAAAGACAACTTGATGGCACCAAATTGGATTGTGCCTGAATTTGGGGAGAGGGGTGAACATGGCTGCCCTCATTAGAGGCTCTTTGACCCCAGAAACCCCATGTCCTGTGGCCTGATGCAACAGATATGTGGGTCGCATGGTGGCCTGCAAAGTGCATGAAAAAGGACCCAGAAGACAGACCTTGAAAACAACCCCTACACAAATACAAACACATTCTGGTGGGGCTCTGGGATCCCATCCCCTGGGTCCACAACCACAAAAGACGCCCATACAAGAGGATGCGGGTGGAGAAGTGCACCTGCTGCCTCTCGCTACGCTAAAGAAACAAGGTTGGCTGGGCAGAGCACTAGCTGAGCAGTGAGGGAATGGGCTCCTCATCCTGCCCCCACAACTATCACTGCTGTGGGGGTCCCGGGTGTAACTGAGCACCTGATAAAATGGAAAAGAAACAGAATCAGAAATGAAAAGTTGGGTGAAGCCCCATGTGTAAAGAAAGCAGACATAGCTGCTAATTAATTATGCACCCTTCCTGGACTTATTACCCTGCGCTGCTTACTTGTGGTTACTCATGGAAGGACAAGGGCACCGCTAAAACAACTGTGGGGCATATTTATACTCCGTTTGCGCCGAATTTGTGTAGTTTTTTTCCACGCAAATTCAACGCAAAACTAACTCCATATTTATACTTTGGCGTAAGACGCGTCTAGCGCCAAAGTTCATGGAGTTAGCGTCATTTTTTTGCGTGGACACCTACCTTGCGTTAATGAGATGCAAGGTAGGCGTTCCCGTCTAAAAATATGACTCCCAGGCCTGTGCGCTGTATTTACACTCCGTGCAAAAACGGCGCACAGGAGTGGGCGGGTCAAAAAAAATGACGTCTACCCGCGTTAGCGTCATTTTTTAACTCCTGCTCAGGGCAGGTGTTAAGGGACCTGTGGGCTCGGAATGAGCCCACAGGTGCCCTCCCATGCCCCCAGGGACACCCCCTGCCACCCTTGCCCACCCCAGGAGGAAGCCCAAGGATGGAGGGACCCACCCCAGGGACATTAAGGTGAGTTCAGGTAAGTATTTCTTTTTTTTTTTTTTTGGCATGGGGGGCCTGATTTGTGCCCCCCTACATGCCACTATGCCCAATGACCATGCCCAGGTGACATAAGTCCCCTGGGCATGGCCATTGGGCAAGGGGGCATGACTCCTGTCTTTGCTAAGACAGGAGTCATTTCAATGGGGGTTGGGAGTCGGAAAAAATGGCGCAAATCGGGTTGAGGTGAAAAATTGACCTCAGCCTGACTTGCCCCATTTTTTGACGCCCAATCTCCATATTCCCCTACGCCCGCGCTGCCTGGTGTACGTCATTTTTTTTCACGCATACCAGGCAGCGCCGGCGGCTAACGTCGGCTAACGTCATTGAATAAATACGACACCCGAATGGCGCTTCAGAATGGCGTTAGCCGGCGCTAATTTTTTTGACGCAAAACTGCGTTAGCGCAGTTTTGCGTCAAAAAGTATAAATATGGCCCTGTATGTTTTGGGGGACTGCAGGAGGTGCAGCAGCCTCCACAGAAGTTACATACAATTTTTTACTTATTTCCCCAGATCAGAAGACACATCAGCTGGGAAGATCTTTTCATCATTTGCATGGTAATCCCTAGGATGGAGCTTTTTTTGTACAGCTTGGAAATACAGTGACCAGTAGAGGTCGGTCTAGTGGCTGCATAATATGTGGCCTAAAGGTGTGAAAGGAAGAACAAGGCACATGTCATATTGATTTCCTTTCATGCTTTAATTAAGGTATATTGCTGACAGTGATTTTTGGTAACATCGCAAGGTTTAGGTTATAATAACAATATTGAGTGCCATTAAACATGATTACTTATTCCAGTCATGGATGGCAATTTTTAACATGTGATTATTAGTCTTATAATGTGGGGGGGGCTTGACAGAGCCATTAGGCTTGCAGTATATATTGATGTGGTTCCCCTTTGAATAAAGCCAATAGACTTGCCTCATATGTTGTTATAATCACCCCTGAAAAGCCTATAGGACTTTTGTATTTAAAATTAAACTTTTTAAATTGTGAGTTATAGATAGCATAAGGGTAGGGTATTGTGATTATACCCTTAGGGATCAAATGTGATTTCAGAATGTCCTCAAAGGTATTTTCACTTACCCAATGTATATTTTTATAATTTAATGCATAGTATTTAGTGGTGTGGTGTGTGTGCATATGTGTGTGTGTGTGTGTGTGTGTGATAATCATACTTGAGTGTTGTTATTGCGTTACAGCGATTGGAGATTACTAGCCCACACCCCTCCCCTGAGTAGTCCTTAAACTGCTGTGTTTCTCTACCCTAAGAGAACCAAGTGCTATAATGGTGTGCTTGCTTCTCAGCAAGGAGACAACTGTGGACCTGTTACTTGTGAAGGCCTGACATCCTGCAAACTAATAACACAATTTCTTCTAATTTTACATATATTTGATAATTTGTGTGAAGTGTATAGTTGGCATGAAATAATATATATTTTTATAAAAATAGGTGTTAGCTGGACACTGAATGGTCTTCCTTGTGTCGTCGATCACTGAGTGTCCCACAGCACCTCCCCTGAGTAAACCTTGAACCTCTCTGCCCCACTACTCTTGAAGTGCTAACAAGGGGTACATGGATCTCAGTTATGGGCCCAAGGACATCAGTGGTGAAGACCCTAGTTTAGATAAGTGGAGCCTTGTACCCCCTGTCTGCCATGGGTCCCTCAAATCAGAAATCCCTTACTCCCCTGTTGCAACTTTTTTGTCTTCTAGATTTCTTCCCCCATGTGTTCTTTATTCTTCTGCCTATTGTCAGGAAGGACTTGGAGCCAGGCAGAGTTATCATTTCTTCTTAATCTTTAGTCAGTAACGTAAATGTTGTCAAGGATGATTTTTCCATGTCATTGTATTTCCTCGTCATTGATAAGCTCTTAAGGAGACAGATTGTATTCCATTTAAAATATTTTTACCCAGTAGCACTGTGGCATCTAGGAGAAATTGCCCTTTCTTTGTGCAATCAAGAAAGGGACTCAGCAGACCTCAACATTCCATTGTTAAAATAACTATTACACATGTGCCTAAGTCACTTGATATGTATTTAGTATCCTCGAACAAATGACTTTTAGTACTATAGATAATTTCATCAGAGCATGTTCTTTCACTACTTGTGTTATTTTACACTCTACATGCAGTTATGAACAAACAGACACCGTTGGACAAACAGATGCAGTTCAATATGCCTTTCTAATAACATTTATGCAATCACATTACCACTGCAGACAATAATGTAAAAGCATCTGCTTCTGCAACTCTTTTGTTTGTCACCTCCATGCTCCAAGCTTTGGTAAGAGTTTTATCCAGCTTGATTTTTTTCACCACAAATTCCAGTCTACATTATCCGTTAGATACAAAAGAAGAATGCTTTAGATGCTTGACAACTCGTACTTGGTGTAGATACTATTGGTAAGAGAATTATATATCTAGTTACTGGCAATACAATGTTTCTCAAATACAGTTAGTGGAGTGCGCTTCCTATGCTTAACATTGCAGCTAGGTTTGACAACCTTATCCTTGCACCTGTATATTTTGCTAGCTTCATGCGTGACATGTTGTAGGAAAGTGGAGAATTATGCAGTGATGCTGTTTCGGCTTCACTCTATAATACTCTCATAATATTCCAGAGATGGTCCTAAAGATTCACATTAATAAATTCTTAGCTCAGTCCCGGTAGTGTGGCAAAGAGCGGTCTGGCTTCATAAGAGGAACATGTGTTAAGCATTTTAGAGTACCAACATGGACAATATTGATTGACAAAACTCAAAAGAAATCTGACACCAATTTATAAAAATAAAACAGATTTTTTGTTATAAATTTAGAAACCAAAACAAAGTAAATCAGATATATATAACCAGAGTTATGGATGTTAGAGTGAAACTAAAATCAGTACATTTAGAAGCTGTCAAAATATACCATTGAGGTCAATGGGGAAAATCACTAGTGACACTCAGTCACTTGCATGGTGAGTTCAGAGGGACCATCTAGTAGACAAGGTTGTGTGGGTCCCAGGACCTAGCTCCGACAGTCAGACCAATTTTACCTGGCTAATGTGGCCAGGATGCAGAGGTGTCTTAACTTTCCTTGCTGTTGAATGCAATGGCTGCAGATGATGAAAAAAGGTAATAGTAACACTTGGTCACTTGCAAGTCGAGTCCGTAGGGACCCACTGGGGGCTAAGCTTATGTGGGCCCCTTGAGCAGGATTTACCAGGCACGACAACTCCACCTAGATTGAGCATCTCTTTTGCAGAGGTGTGCTTGGTTATCCTTGGTTCTGAATGGGACCTGACATTGCTGGTTTTATCACTGTGATAGTGCAGGCAAGGAAAGAGATGCAAAAATTCAACAACGGAGCCACTATTGATGTTGGATGAAGGTGTTGCAGAGTGCCTTCAGGTTGCAGCATCAAGTAAAGGCAAAGATGACTGGATGGGCCACAACAGCCCTTGACAGTGGAAAGGTGGAAGAGAAGCTATTTCCCCTTCCAGAGGTTCAGTGGTAAATGGTCACCAGCTGTAACTTGGAAGAGAGCTGGAATACACTTCTCACAATGCACTAGACCACCTGCTTCTGGGCGATCCATTGGAGGGCCCGATTGACAGCACTTCTTCAGTTCTAGTAGATGTTTTTTACCTGTAGTGGGCAGGGGACTAGTGCCACTAGCCAAAAGGAGTCTGGTCTTGCCTTTGGCTCACAAAGAGTTCGGTCCTCCTGGGGGGAATCAGTCTTTGGTCC
Source organism: Pleurodeles waltl (assembly GCF_031143425.1). Taxonomy (NCBI): domain Eukaryota; kingdom Metazoa; phylum Chordata; class Amphibia; order Caudata; family Salamandridae; genus Pleurodeles; species Pleurodeles waltl. The sequence continues at coordinate 1,420,667,194 of NC_090446.1, forward strand.
AGGAAAAGCCACAATCGACCGGTTCCAGTACGGTTGCCACACTTTCAAGGTATCACACTTTTGGTAGTGCAGGTTCCTGTTGTCGGTGATGAAAGTCTCTTCTTGACCTATCTTCCCAAGTTGTTGCGGATCTGAGTTTCTGGCGCAAGGGGAGCACCTCAAGTCCTAGATTTAATGGCATTTGGGGTATGGTTGCAAATAGCAAATGGTTTACTAGCCCCAGAGGCTAATCAGCCACTGAGGTGACCACATCTGATGGATTGTGGCATCTTTTCTACCCAGATCCCTCTAGTGTGCCACTTTTCAAGATGGCAGATGTCTTCCTTGGCTGTACAGAGAATGCTGCCCACCTTAGAGGTGTGGCTAGCCTTCTGGTTGTGTACTACTCCTGAATAACTAATTTTCCTGCCTGCTCGGGTTCCAAAGTGCCTCGAGTCAGTGAGACAGCTTTGTCCTCCTCATGGGGACAGCTTGCTTGCATGTCAGAGGCGGTGTGTCTGTGAAGCTCAACACCTTGATTTGGCACTTTACTAGCCTTACTGGGGGTAGTGATGTAGCATGCAGCTGAGACGCTGTTGCTGCACAGCATGGAGGAGCAGGGAGCCATGTAGACTATGCAAGATGCAGAGTGTGGTGCAGGTCTGAGCCGGAGGCTAGGACAGGAGCAGAGAGCAGCCATGTGCAACAGCTGCCCATGAACCAGGAAGAGCTTCAGGGGGGTGGAGGAAGGGCTGTGGTAGGTGACGGTGAGGGTGGGTGCATCGCATGTGTGTTGCCAATCGCACTCATCCCGCTGTTGCCTCATCTAAAAAATGCCCACAGCTCACCGCAGGTGCCCTCTGTGCTTGCTGCCCTCTCTGCTTGCAGCTGTTACTCTGTTCTGCACCTCCAACAACAACAAGCCCACTGCAACTGCAGCTTGCCGTAGCACAGGTCCCTTTGTTGCTGCTGCTCTTTTGCTCGCCACACTCCAACAACAATAACAACAGCGTTATATTAGTAGCTAACAAAGCTGAAAAAACAGACATACATAGGTGCGAGGAGGGGCTCGAGACCTGGAACAATCACCAACAATCAAGTGCCAACAGGACACATGTAAAAGGGGCCTCAGCAGCTGCGCAATAAGTTTGCAATTACTCCCGGAGGGCCTATAGTGGGACCTACATTTTAAAGAGATTCAGGTGTGCTGAAGGGAACCAGGGAGATAGAAGGACATCTGGAATCATAGCAGGGCAAAGGATTCAGGCGTAGGCCCTCTATATTGTCAAGCCCCAGGTTTGTGGAAGAGACCCTACTAGGTTAGGGTGCGGCTTGCATCCTGAGTGCACTCCTGCACTGCACTCTGTGCTCTACCTATAAATGCTGGAGAATTCAGTGTGTGTCATGTCCCACAACCATTTACTGACTCTCCACCACTGAGACACGTTAAATGAACAAGCTGACAAGACATGCTTGTGCCCCTCTGGGTAATTCCTTTGTAACTCTGCATATAGGTGACGTAGTCCCTGACGCTTCAAGTCACCAATACTTAAAGCATAAGGAAGAACCATTGATCAAAAGGCTTCCCAGAGGTGATGGCTCAAGGTGATAATTTTACGGAAACAGTAGAGAAAGAGAACACAAAATGCCACATTATTGCAATTACAAGCGCGTCAGCACACTCATAGGATGGCCAAAAGGCAAAAGGATAGCTTCTCTACCCCAGAAAAGGGGGGTGGGGAAAACCCCAAGTATCACCCAACATTGTATTAAACTACAGACTGTCTGCAACAACAGACACTCCCCCTCGGCCTCATGCTTGGGACGGAGGAGGTAGCACACCGGCAAACCACAAAAACAATAATAGAGCCTACCTGGCACCAGCTGCCAAAGAGGGCCAACTTGCTCTATCCCAGGAATCCCCAAGCTTTGCTGTCACCAAGACAATGACAAAGAGGAGCCAGACAACCCTACAACAGACGCCTCTAATTTGAAATGTAAAAAAACTGCCAGGACTACTCCAAAAAACAAGAAGTCCACCCCCAATCACACATACCACTGAAAAAAACACATTGTAAAGTTGCAATACGGCAAATGTGCTGAAAAGCCTTCAGAGTAAACGCAAACAACAGATACCCAAGTAGACACGAGTAGTGTAAAAGCAACTGTCCAGCGCCACATGGAGCACAGGAGGTTAGGGGAATGCCTTGGCACCACACAAATACCCTGGCGCAACCCCATGACACAAACCTCACAAGGCGACCCCATTGATTCCTTACTGCAGAACATCGGCCTGGATCCAAATTGCAGGGAGCGAGTGATTAGACCATCCTTCAAATCAGCTGAACAACAGGACACTGCACAGTGAATTGACCAGGCAACAGTGAATTCCTGTGACCTTAAGATCATATTATAACCAAAGTATGCCTTGCAAGGGAAGTGGGACATTCTTAAGAGATGGAATATTGTGAAGCTTTGTGCCCCTGTTCCAGAATTTCAAAATATTACTGTTGGGTCTTTAAGTTAATGGGTGCCGGCGCATAGAATTGAATGCACGTGGCAACAAGAAGGGACTATGAGGTAATGGAATGTTGGGGTGGAAGAGGAAGGAAAAAATGGTTATGGGAGGCTACCGGGCCGGTCGTGTATAATGGTGCTAAATAAACATACTGTGGGAATTCATGTAGTGAGGCCTCATAGTTTATCGGAAGGCAACGTTTCAATTACCTCTGCCGATAACGATTAAGTGGCCTTCCTCCCCCAGATATCAGGGAGATAAATGAGTACCTCAAAATTACCTTCACCAACCCTGCATTAGTAAGCACCCTAAGAAGGAATAAAAAGCATCTTAAAAACTGGAGAACACAAGTTAGAAAAGTGGTCCCACTGAAACCCTGTTCTTCTAACAGAGATCATGATGGCCCAAATGAATCCAAGTGCGAAGGGAAGGGAAACAATTACAAGTCAAGGTCCATGACTAGTTTTATACTAAGGAGCACCAATGAGTGAATTGGATCTCCACCTAGGGAATCTACTAATAACAACAAACAGAAAAGCGGGTGCCTCTTATTGCATCATGCAAGCACAGAGAACCCAAATTTGGGCGTGGCTCCCAAATGTTCTCCGTTTCAGAGCCAAACCAAGAGCCATTGGCAAATCTGAACCAAGCAGCAAGCCCTAGCTTGAACTCAGCTCATGGAACATAGCGGCCTAACTTACTGTAAAGCAAGCCAAGATGGCACCCATTAGCGAAATAAGGTACTGTGATTTTATCACCTTGCTGGAAACCTGGGCTCTCCACTCGTCCCCCTGGCCTGACTTCACAGCCTACGAATCATCAGCAATAGCTACACAGACAGGGGCCACGCCTCCAGAGGAGTGTCAATTTATGTGAAAAATGACTTGGCTGCAACCGCCACAATGTTTTTCAAAAGAGAGGTGACTATGTTTCTATCAAACTCTCTCTGCCAAAGACAGCAATGTAAAAACTGGGCTCACTACTATTTTTTTAATGTGTATCTATCTCAATCTACCAAGGAGAGAGGCAACAATAGCTACACGTTTTCCTATTTTGAAAGATGTATCAGCCTTACACCCAAATGATATGTAGGTCATCCAGACCTTCCAGACCATCTGGCACTGGTCAGGGTATTTCCTCCTAAAATGGCCTGCCTCAAAATGTAATCACTCCAGTAAGCAGACAATATGGTTCTTTTAGTTCAAACACCCATTGGTCTCCAGAGACTTTTCACTGCGCTAACTGCCTACTGTAAGGCCAACTGCCTGAAAGTGAACACAGTGAAAACAAAGGTGATGATAATCTCCAGGAAGTTGGTAAAAAAAAGTGGTCATGGTTCATCAAGGGAAAGGCCACTAAGGTGGTGACTACCTATAAATACTTGTGAGTCTGGTTGGATCACAGGAGCCGTTTAGCAGCACACATTACCACCCAACTGAGGGTGGCCAATTCCGTAAAATGGGCCTTTTGCATAATAAAAATATCAATGAACGCTCCAGATTTATCCTTGCTTCTGAAGGTGATAGGATGCAAATTCCTCCCCCTGGTAGTCTATGGGGCATTGACTTTCAGCGACAGAATGGCAAAGTGCCTGGATAGAGCACAGTCATCTTTCTTTCGAAGAGCATTTTTGCTTCCAAATTGCACTTGCTCCAATTCATTCGTAGATTTTGGGTTAACCTTGCAGCACCTATTACTAAAAAACAAGTTCCTAGCTTAGAGCCTGAAAGCTAAGCAGGCACAGGAGCACACACTGAAAAACTTAATCTAGGAACTAATAATTTAATCACGAACAAACTGACACCATTTTTTAAACAATGCTCTGGAGGCTGAAGAAGCATGTGCAATCTGGACAAGCGGGTTCCCGGTTCTCGGGTGACTAAGCTGTTGATCAAACAAGCTAGGCTAATATCAGCAGACCATGATGAGCAAGCCATGAAAAAACTGTAGCATGGCAGTCTGACTTTGATGCTCTATGAGCCAGGGTCCCTTCCATGTTACCTTCCCTGCCCCTCAATCTAACCATAACACATCAGCTAATAGGCTTGTGCTTTGGTAGTATTGCCCGGGGTGGAGGCACCTGGATGAGATTGACAGACAATGCCGCCTCTGCGCTAAGGGAGAAGAACCACTGACCCATGTGATCTATATCTGCGAGGAGTTGATCCTGCAACGGAAATTCTGGCTTTGACCGCTCTGGCGCATCTTTAACATCCAGACCTGCCGTGGAACTACAGAGGTGTACCTGAGAGGGGAATCCGCACAGTTCGATGCCTGTTTCATGAAATTTATCAAAGCTGCAACAGAAGTGCTGCCTTCTCAACAACCACAAGAGACTGTTTGTAGGCAGAACTTTCTTAGCTCGTAACTCTCAACCAGCCACTAGTGAGAAAACGGACTCACTAATCCCCCTTACCCAATTCGGAGCAGAACAGTTATAGACGGGGTGAAATGGGGAATCACAGAGGTTGTGGGGAACCAGCACTCCCACTATTGCCTCCTTTCCGAGGTATTCGATCTTAATGTATTAACCGTTTTATTATTGCTCTTACTTAACCTATTTATATGGCGCAATGACTACCAATGCACCACTATCAATATTAAAAGGTATGGAGCAAACCTTATATTTTTAGTGTCATTTTTAGACTGTGTTTGATGACTTTCATGATTTTTCTCATCAAATTTTCTTTGACTCACATTCTTCACTGCATGCGGCCAGTCTGACATGTGCACATTTTTGTGAGATAAACATGGACATTGCATATCCATCTTCCTCACTGTCACTTGACAATAAAACTGAGGAACTCTTGAATGAAGATTTAGATGATAATCAACTCAATTTCCCTCAGCTGATGTTACAGCTTGACTTTGTGGGAGCAAGTAGAACATCTTACTGCTTGACTTTGCAGAAGCAGTAAGAACATCAGTTTTGGAACACTCGGGCATCAATTTTGTTTTCTCAGCAAATGCTGTTGGAAGGTGGGTTATTAGTAGTGTTGAGAAGGAACCTACCACTAGTAATAAGGTCCAGTCAAGGTCTCTGTAAATTAATTCCTTGCTTAACACATGCTAGTTGGCAATGAGCAGGCAGGTCTACCTTAGGAGACAGGTGTGTGAAGCATTTAAAGACAGCAATACATTAAATATGTAAGATACAACACTTAATAAAACTCCAACACCAAAAAAGGATATTTATATGTTTAAAATGACACCAACACAACCAACATCCAAAGTAGGGAACCAGAGATATGATTATTTAAAGAATAAATAAAAATAATGTGCTTTCTAGTGCTTAAAAACCAATAGCACCAACCGGGGACACCTGGTGATGCTTGACCGGGACCAAGTCACAATTTGATGCCAACCGCGATGGAGGCCTGCTATGGTACACTGAACAGGAGGCCTTGAGCTAAGATTTACTGTTGGACCTGTCAGCCCAGTGGAAAACGTGTGGCAGCATTGGAGTTGACCGAGCCCAATGGGGTCACACAGGAAGCCGCCCTAGCACCCTCAGATTGTGCAGTGTTTGCAGAGCAGACAGTATGCATTCTGGCCATGGTGGGGAAGGGGACCCCTGCACTGCCCACAACTAAGTTGTGGGCAGTGCAGGGGCGGCTCTGTGGCCCCCTGCACTTTTTCTCCCCCAGACTTCTCATGGAGGTTGAACCACCATAAAAAAGGCTGGTAGAGAACATGGTTATAATCAGCATGGAGGCACTGACGTCCGCAGTGCTGTGGCTGATTACAACCACGACCACCGTCATACCATCGGGATCAGAGATCCTGGCAGAGAAGGTGATCTTTTGGCATCACCGACTGCCAATCTTGGAATGTGGCAGTCAGACTGACACAGCCTCAGCAGTCCGACCTCCATCAAAGTCAGGCGATCTTTGGACTGCCAAACTCCTAATTGGGCCGGTTTTCTGGAGCTTTTTCTCTTGTCATCAGGCAAGGCTCCTCATCAGGCCATGATCCAATGCAACATCATCGGCTGGGCTCTGTGTGACCTCTCGGTAAACTCCTGGAAGCCTCGTCTATGGAGAAAAGCTCTGGAGCTTCATCATGAAAACCCTGAATTTAAGGCTGGGTCACAGTTTGAGGTTGGCGGCTTGACTCTCATCGAAGGGTCGGTTACCTGATGGAGCTTTTTTCCAAACATTCTCCAATCTTCTCCAATTGTCTTGACCTCCTCCCAGAAGTCCTCCTTTAGCTTTCCAGTGGTCCGCAAAACCAATCCAAGGTTCTAGGAGCTCTGCAATGGTCCTTAGAATGCTTGGACTACGTTTCCCAGAATTCACCTGGTGAATCCTCAAAAGTCCAGCTGAATGTGGTGAGCTGGGTCCTTCTTGGTGGGGATTTTGCAGGGGGGAGCTCTTTTAACCTGTTGCTGTCAAGGAGTCCTTCTGTCTCTTGGCCAGGCAAAGTCCTTGGAGCTGCAGTTCATCACTGTGAAGCAAGTGCAGTCATGCGGAGTGAAGTCCTTTGGGATGCAGGCTAGGGTTCCAGCAGGGCAGTCCTTCTTTTCCTTGTTGTTCGGGCAGTGTTTTGAGTTGCTGGGCAATGATCCCATATTCATCCAGTGTTCCTGGGCTGACAAGCAGGGGGGCACCCCTGACCAATGATGTGCGGGTGCCACTCTCTGGGATGACAAACTTCCTGTGAAGTGTTGTAAAAATAAATCAGAGTAAGCACTATTCTTACAAACTCCAAAATGGAGAAAATCTCTCCTTGAGATCAGGATCTGGGTAAGCCATTGCACTGGTGTGACGTAATCTCCCTAGCACTCCCCCTTCCAGCCTCTCTGTTAATCTAATTACCGGATGGGGTGGCAGGATTTGGGGTTAGCCTGGGCCCTTTCTTAACTCTCAGTCCCTCTTTGAATACCAATTTGACTATTCAGCCACTTTCCTGCCTTTTGCTGTGCAGCTTGCTGATTTCCACCTGATGTCCCATTGTCTCAATGCAGGCCACTTCATTAAGGCAGCTTGGCTCAGTCTGGCAGAGGCTCGCCAAACAGAGACGAGCTGCTGGAAGGCTAGATTGTGGCTCACAGAAAGTAAAGTTCTAAAACTTCTTTTCTGTGATAGTTATAATAATAATAACAGTGGCAAATTCTAATATTTTAATTTTGAGGAGGGCAGTTTTAGCTCTTTCCTATCAATAGTTGTACTTTAATAACGTATTCCCATGTTAGCCGATGGAGCTACTACAAACAGGTAAACCATGATTGCCAGATTTTCCTCCTCATCAGCATATAATACATCTTTTATCTTGCCTATGCTTATACTTACAAGGTACCTTAGCCTTGGGCCACTTAGGGGAGACTTTAAGGGCGACTTACATGCAAAAATAAGGTAGTTTCAGACTTCGGAAGTATTTTATTTCCAAAGTCTAATTTGCAGATAATTTACTTTTAAAAGCAACCTGCAAAGCAGGATTGTCATTACAATTACAGCTCAAACTACAGAAGTGCACCCTAGAGTGCATTACATCAAATGAGTTTCTAATCCTTTATGCTCTATTATATACCATGAACATTTAGGTAGCTGTCATGCCAATTACAATTGGGCCTACTTTGTATACACTTTTATTTAGAGCACAGGCCCTGGATCTGGTTAGCACAGGGCACTCTCAGAGTCAGAAAACCAGCAGCTAAGGGTCACAAATGGAGAAAGAAAGTGGAGGGACACTGCAAAAAGACCTGGTTTCTCACAAATGCACGTAGGGGCATATGTAAGAAAAATGGTGGTGCACACAGTGCTGCGCCACTTTTCTTGAACCCCTTAGCTCCCCCTACTGCCACCATGTGCACACCCTACTTAAAATGCGGCACACCATGGCCATAGTTAAGGGGCTAGCATCAACAAATGTTATACTAGTCTGGCGCTTTGCAGGATTATCATCAAACATTTTATGACCCTAATCCTGAAAAGCACCCAGAGGCCCATTGTAACCAAGGGAAGCCTCCTTTTAATGCTTGCCCTGAGCAGGCTTTAGAAGTGCTGAAAGAAATGGCACAAGGAAATCTCTTAGATTTCCTTGCGCCATTTTTTTGCCCCCCTTAATGGGGGAATACCCCTTTTGCATACATTATGCCGGGTGCAGGCATAATGTAGCCCAAAAGGGTTACAAAGTGTCAGAATGCATGCATTGCACCACTTTGTAACTATGACGCAGCGTTTTTGGCCCTTTAATGCCACATTAGTGTAAAAAGTTATGCTAATGTGGCATTGGAATGGCCCTAGGGGTTCTTAACTATGCCCCTTAGTGTTTCCTCTACCTTACAAAGCATTGCAAAATGTTTTTCTTTTCTTCAGATCTTACATGCTTATCCAATGGCCGGACTTCACCTTCATGTGGAAATGAAAATCCGCATTGGAATCACAGTTTCTTTTGAGACATCACTTTGTGCCCTTAAGCCTTGTTCATGACTGATTCACTCTTGGCACCTCCCTCCTCTATGTCAGCAGCTTATGGATCCGCATGTTCTTCAGCTGTGGCATCCATGAATACTCAATCCAAACTAAGGCCCTCATTACAACCCTGGCGGTCAAAGACCGCCAGGGTTGTTTTGGCGATCGTACCGCCAACAGGCTGGCGGTACAAATCGCCATATTTTGACCGCAGCGGTAGCGCCGCGGTCACACCGCCGGGACCAGCAGTTGCAGCGCTGCCCAGGGGATTATGACTCCCCTTCCCGCCAGCCTGTCCATGGCGGTAGAGACACTTGGCATGGGCAGTGCAGGTGCCCCCAGGCACAGCCCCACCCTTCTTTTCACTGTCTGCACAGCAGACAGTGAAAAGCGCAACGTGTGCAGCTACACCCGTCGCAAGCCCAAAACACCGCCGGCTCCATCAGGAGCTGGCTGCAATGTTATGGCCCAGCGGGGAGGTTGTAATGCGCCTGGCGGGATTGCGGCCGCATAGGCGGCTGCTCGGCCGTTCAACCTTGGCGGGCGGCCTCCGCCACCCGCCAAGGTTGTAATGAGGGCCTAAGTCTCTGATTTAAGAAAAGTGTCGCTAAACCCAGTGCAGTGCCACTTTTCTTGTGCCCCTTACCACCCCGCTAACATACCCATGCGTGCACCGTATCTAGGATGCAGCACACCATGGCAGTAGTAAGTGTAACTAGCATCAACGTTTTTTAAGCTAATTCTGAGTTTTGCAGGACTAGTGTCTAAAACTTTAACGCTATTCCTACAAAGCCCATTGAAAACAATGGTGCACATCCTTTTAACACTTGCTCTGAGCAGGTGTTAAAAGTGCCAAAAAAATGACACTTTTTTCTTAGATTTCTTTGCTCCATTTTTTTGACACCCTCCCTAATGGGGGAACACCCCCTTGTCATACACTATGCCTGGCTCAGGCATATTGTAGAGCAAAGGGTTACAAAGTGGTGCAATGCATGCACTGCACCACTTTGTAAATTTGGAGCAGTAATTTTGGCTTTGTTGAGCGTCATTAGCATAAACAATGACGCTAATGTGGCACAAGGAGGCGCTAAGGGCTCTTGAATCAGCCCCAAAGTGTTTCTCTCAGCATTCTTCATCTGAATGAATCCGACAATATCCTATGGCTCTGTGTTGTGATGCAGTAATTTTTCACAACCTCACCTGCAGGTTCCCAGCTGATAATACACACATTTAAATGTATCTGTAAGGCGTTTATCTTCTTCAAAAGCTTAGCACTGGCTGGAGAGGCGCTTTGACTCCACATATGCCAAACATCGACCTTCAGTTCAAAGGAGGAACGTGTGGCATACACAAGCAGTTTGCTGGGATATGGCAAACGCTCTAGGAGAGGTCTGTCGGTTCTTCAAGTTACCTATCCCCTATCTCGTCACCAGTGTAACATGCTCCTGAGCCAGGGTACTCATAAATAAATACAGCACACACAGAGTAGTTATTCCTCTGCATACCACTGCAAACTCAGCATTCCAAACATGAAATCTATTCGCCACACTCAAACACTTATGTCACTTTTCTTCAGAGTCTATCAGGATTCAAACAAAAAAGGATCCCATCATCGCTAACTCACAAGACACTAGTCTCCTTGGTGGATTTTCCAAAGGATTGGATTCGATCAATCGATTGGTTGAATGTTTTAGTTTATTTTAGGTCAGGGCACAATGTAAATGCAGCTTTAAACATGTGGACACTCTTAGATGTATGGGGAATGACCTATAAAATCAAGATTACCTCTTCTAGTCCAAATGTAGGTCTTAGGGTTTTCACAAGGTTTTATATAGCAAGTGGCTGTGATATATGATCTCCAGGTACAGATCCCCACATAGTCATAGTGGAACGAATGACAGTAAAGTGGTCAGAAACAGGTAGAGAAATATTTAAAAATTTCCGTGGGTCCTACAATTGGAAAGATCTGGACTGCAATTGGATAGCTTTCAGAGTTCAACCAATGAAGCAGGTTTGTAAACCCCACTGTTGTAGATGCCTACAGCAAGACTTTTGATATCCTCTCCTGAAATATAGCTGGCTTAAAGAGGAATTAAAAACCTTTAACAACTATGTTGCATGAACATGATATTATAATTGTCACACTGCTAGAAATTTGGGTCACAGAAGTTATTGTGATGAATGACTTCCGTGTAATTAGTTGAAGGCTGTTAGGGGCCATCTTGGTAGAACAGCTGAAGAACTTCATAACCCTAGTGACAGTAAAGTTTATAATTGAGACAGTACACGTTGGTAGTGAATTTACTGATTTCATGACCATTGCCTCTCTGGTCAGGACAGTAAGAACCTTCATAGCATAATGACTAAAGTTACTGATATGATAATTGTGAATGTATATTTTGCACTTAAAAAAACACAAAATATACTTTTGAGAAATTTGACAATTCTACTCAAAAGAACCTGTTTCTAACTTTTCCGATACTTGAAGATTTGAATCCTCAAATTTATATTAGAACAAAATCAAATGATTTCTATAGTATGAAAGAAAATGGGGTTGAGGTTTCCAGCTCAAACGTTCCATGATTTCTTTGTGGGACGCCAAAGGTAAATTGCTCATTGGGGATGCCATAGAAAACAATTTGTGTGATTTTCTAGATGCATGACACATGATAATAATTAAGGGTGGTAAAAGTGACCAGCCGGGCCAATACTCATTCAATAATGGTAGATGCTCCTCCCTTGTCAACTATGCGATAATACATGATAAAGATTTTTACTTCACGGTGGATCTTGTACCAGGGGCTAAGAGTTGTAGTGATTACAAGCCACTGCATCTATTCTTAACATGTGATATATTGCAAGGAAAACATGGGAGAACGCAAACCTGATTAGATGCTTAAATAATTGTAAGCTGATTTACTCAGCTCTCTCACATTAAAATAAAGCCCAACCTCTAGAAGATGCTCTGTCACAATATCACAAGTTTATAAACAACGTTCAGAATTTAGCTGTCTGTCTGTTTATAGGCAAATTAAACTCCTAATATGAATTTGTGAAAAAATAACTTAATAAACGAGTTAAACAGGGGGTGGCCTCTCCATTTGAGTGGAGGAGCGTCACCCCATCCTAAAAATGTCCCCCATAACAGAAAAATAAAATGGTAATTTTTCGTTTATTACCATTTTATTTTTCAGCGCCCCATCCTGAACCGAGTGTCAGGATGGGGCATGGCAATTGCTGGCGAGTGGCAGCAGCAGGGAGATGTGCACTTTTGTAAAGTGCGCGTGCCTCTTTAGCCGGCTGTCTTGTGACATTCAGACAGACATGCACACTTTAAACATCCCTAACCCAGCTGTCTTTAGACAGCTGGGTATAGAAAGTACAGGCCTCCAGCACTTTTGTGAGCGCTGAGAGAGCCCGCTTCCACCAATCCTGATGCTGCTTTCATGCTGGTTATCAGCATGAAAGCAGCGACAGGATTGGTTAGTGGTGTTTCCTGGTCCCGAGTGTTGGAGCTTCCAGGAGCAGGAGAACGCTGTGTGGAAGAAGCCTGCGGGTAAGTGATTTTTTTTATTTTTATTATTATTATTGTGCCCCCCCATTCCCCTGCTGTAAACATAAGCCAGCCACCACTACTTTTAAACACAAGCTAGGTGACTGGGACAAAGCTAATAAGAGATTTAGGGGAAAAAGGTAAAATACACCATATGCATAATATGAACTCTGGCTTATATCCTTCATCAGTGATTTGTTATCATGAGCAACTCAATCCTGATTTACTGAACATGCCATTCCTGAATTATAGTACATGCAGAGGGAGCACGCAACTTCTGTCCAATCAAATGTTGTACTCAAGGTGATCAACATTTGAGTTGACCGAAGCCCTTCTCTCCGTGGTGTTTCCTAAAACTCATTTTTTGTCATTTCTATTAGGTCAGGTGACTGTCAAGCCAATGTATAAATCTACAGACACCTATTGCTGTGGTGCATACGCCCCAGCCCTTCCAATGAAACGCTGGTGTATATGCAAAAATGGTAAATCCCATGACTGTTAGTTATAAGACATCGCTGGCTAATGAATTTATGCTGGCTGACCAGTTGTTTGTCTCTTGATGTATATTTTAAAGGACGTGCCTGGAAATGTCAACTATCATTAAGGCAGACCTAAAATTTAACTAAAAATAGGCCGCAGTTACACATATGTTGAACCTACTGATGGAATTAAATGCATCCAAAATAACTCGATCATACTTCTAATGCTGACAAACTGGGAGTCAAGAAACCATTCAAAATAGTTAAATAAATACTGTTCAGTAAATAGTCAACAAGCCTTCAGGTAAAAATATTTGGGTGCTAATTCTAAAGAAGTCCAAGGCTGTGTATATCTTGCCAGAGTGGCAATTTTAAATTCCCAAAACATTGCATTGCAATCCTTTTTCTGAATCTTGGGCTAGTGCAGAACTTTCCACATAAAAGTTGGTTTTGATAGGTAATTTTGATAATAATAGTGGTATAAAATCCGACTTTACCATGAAAATGTAGTGTAGCCATTTTTAGTGCCGTTTTAGTGTAGCGTTATGCACGTTAGGTTTTCATATTAGGCCTCTGTGCACTTTACCCTAGACACGTTTTTATTTCGCCTCGCACTGTTATTTTATAATAACTAGTTTTACGGTCTTGTTTTATTCTTTTTATCACACTGTTTAGCCTAGTTCAGCTCTGTGTTCACTAACACTGCATTCTTTCTCACTATGTGCTTCAGTCAAGGCTACAGTCTGGTACATTGCTGGTACACGTGGCAGAAGTTTAGTCTCTGGTGTTCGTAGACGATCATCCTTACGTAGGGACCTCTTTTTAGAACGTCTGCGTGTTAGTTATAAAATCACTTTCTAGTCCTAGTATAGGCAGAGGGAGATTCCGACCGGGAACCTACAACTAGATGCTGACTGCCCCGTTGCAGATGCTGATGCAGCTTACAGGCCTTTGCTTAGGTATGAGGGTTGATGTCCTCCCGGGGAAACCTGAAAGGCAGGATTAGAGCTTCCCATGCTGTGCTCATAACATAACTTAGAGAGAACTTAATATAGTTGCACTATGATAGCCTTATTCTTGTGCTTCACTCTCACCGTTACTATTTTAATCCTACTGTGTTGTTTTGTTCTGGTCATCGCAGCTCATGCCTTACTATATAAAATGCAGTCGTTTTATTAAACCAATCTTTAAAACTCAAACTGCCTTTGTCATTTTTATATGAGACCGTACTATGTATGAGAGCACCAGTTGTGACCTGAGTGACCACGACTTCCCTGGGAAGTAATAAGATGTCATGTGCTCGGCTGCCCAATTGTCCCTTCCCTTCGGGAGAGATAAGGCACTGCTAGTTAGCCGGAGCATAACCCGGATTTGGGGTGAGAAGGTCCCTTCACCGTGGATCAGACTTAGTCCCTCACACTGTAAACGATCTTGCCGCCCAAAAATCCAGTAGTCTCATTGGGATAATGAGAGCCTACGCGACAAAAATAGGCTTTTAAATTAAAATTCACCAGACACCACACCTGACATTTCTTACTTGTCTACGTATATGTAAAAAAGGAAGGTTTAGGTCTGGCAAAAGGTTTAATTTTCCCAGTTCAAATGACACTATAAAACTGCACACTGAGACAGCAATGGTAGGCCTGAGACATGTATTTAAAGGCTACATAAGTGGATGACACAACACGTGGTTTAAGCGCACTAGTAACTTTTAATTTACAGACCCTGGATACATATATGACATGACTACGACCTTGGAAGATGGGATACTCTGTGACAGATATCATGCCCGCCGTTTTACGAGTTCCATAGGATATAACGAAACTTGTAATACCGTAGACTGGATATTGGTCACATTTGTGACAGAGTATCCCGTCCGACAAGGTCGTAATCAACCCAGTAGTATCAATGTACTAGGGACTTACAAGTAAATGGAATGTGCCAATTGATTGTAGGCCAAATTTTATCACGTTAAAAGGTGAGAGCACAATCGTTTTAGCACTGGTCAGCAGTGGCAAATTACAAAGAGTACTAAAGCTAACAAAAACAAATTCAACAAAACAGGATGGGTGAAGGCAAAACGTTTGAGGGGAACCCTGCAAAGATAACTAGGTCTAACAATTCCAAATGTGAATTGGGAACCCCTTGTATAACATAGAAAATCCCAAAACGTCAAAGAGGTCGGCTTGGACAAAATACATTGTGCAGGAAAGGTGTGATGCAAGGCTGTTGATTGCTGTTTTTGTGTAACCACTGCAAGTTATCCATTTGCAGACTTCTCAATCTCTCTCATGTAAGGGAGTGCTGCAAATGTCTACTTTCTTGTGAGAATTCTAAGTTCTTGATCTTCAGGTTTTGAAGCTTGCCATGCATACACTGATGGAATTCCATACTGCTATAACAGCATATGCTCTGCAATTTGATGAAGGTCTGTAAAAGTTTAATTCTACAACCATTAGTAACAAATAACAGAGTCTTTAGTATTGCATGGCCAGTTATAGAACTGTGCAAATGTGCTGGACTTTTGAGGCTCTGAATCATAAATTGTTTGAATATAAATATGTAGGCTATTATCACATGCAACATATGGCAGGATATACAAAATAATGTTGAGTTCCACACATGGCAATTAGCAAAATCCCT
The DNA here is from genome assembly GCF_031143425.1 of Pleurodeles waltl. NCBI lineage: Eukaryota > Metazoa > Chordata > Amphibia > Caudata > Salamandridae > Pleurodeles > Pleurodeles waltl. The sequence goes on from NC_090446.1 coordinate 1,420,682,779, forward strand.
TTTTATAAAGAGCAAATGATTTGCAAAGGAAAATGAAGCCCCCTAGGCAATCAGGGTGGTAGCAACATGGATATTATGCAGTGGTTAAGGCACTGTTTGCTCCTACTGAAGTTTTCAAAATCAGAAAGCTTTCTTGAACTGCCGTGGCACTTTTAGTGGTGATGTGCTACTTTAAAAAAAACTTTCAGTTTCGGATTACAAACATAGGGATGGCAGTCTGCTGTCCCTTTCAAGCCACACGCCCTCCAATTGCCTTCCAAAACAGATGTGAAAAATCGTGACCTGGCTAATGAATAGCTTGTTCTGTGACTCCCTGTGATTTGTTTATTTGTGAAGTGATGTATAATTACATAAGTTCGTTCACAAAATCAAATTCCATAAGCAAAAAAGGTGATGAGAAAAGTATGACCACTTTTTAAGAATGGAATGTACATACATCAGGCCTCTAAGATTTTGACCACCCACATATTCTGTGCTACAGCTGCTGGACTCATTCAATAAACTGTATGGCATACAAAACAGACCTTCAGGAACCCTGACATTGCTACTGAAGCTAAACACTCTCGGCTAAATCATTACAGAGTGGCAGCATGTAACTCTTGTACCACTTTGATATCTCCCTTCAGAGTAAAAGCATAAGATAACATTTAAATTCGAGTGGCTAAAATAGCCAACATTTTAAATACTTTTCTTGGGAATGACAGCACTTAACTTTTGAAAATGTCTCTTCCTGTGAATTATATATTTTACATCACCAAGCCAACTTACATTTTGAGTGGAAAGTTCTGCCCTAGAAGAACGCTTTAGAAAAATGATTGCAATGCAAGTTTGTTTACTTTAAATCATGGTGGCTGTTTAAAAAAAAGTATTCTAAGATCCCACAACGCTATTTAAAACAGAACTCACAGAGTCATTCTCGCATACTGGAATTGCCATAACATATATTACAGGTAGTTTCAAATACCTTCTTGACTCCCAGTTAATCTGATTGGAACCACGGTCAAGTTATTTTAGATTGCATTCCATTAGTAGGTTTATCATATGTGTGACTCAGCCAAAAGTATGTTACATTTTATGTTTGCCTTAATGATGATTGAATTTTCATCCCACATTCTTGAAATAGTCCCAAATAGCTCACATTTTTAATATCTGTTGTTCTACTGCATTTTATATGTATTAGGTCATTTCTATCATGTTTATTTGGATAACTCATTGGCCAATATTACAAGGACCGTTATTGTTATTAGCTGTATGCAATTTATTAACTATGCATAATAAATAAGCTCATAAACGGGTAAACTTGTACATTAAGACATGTGCCGCTGGTCAGCCCCTCTTACAATGATTGTTGTTTTCCTCAAATAAATGCCATACGACATTCATTAGTCATTGTTGTTGTGTAACTCACAATCGTGGTATTTATAATTTTTACCTACACACCAGGATTTTATTGGAAGAACTGGGATGCAGACCACATGGCAAGAGGTGCCTGTACATTTATATGTGTGGCTTGACAGCACAGCTATCGTCTGCCTAATGTGAAAGACAGAAAAAAAGAGTTTTAGGAAACACTTCAGGGAGAAGGGACAGAAGTTGGTTGCTCTCTCTGAAAAAAGGTGCTTTCACCCTTTTCTCCTTGTAGGAATAGTATGCTCAGCACAGCAGGAATGAGTTGTTTGTAATCTTTAGTTTTAGGTTGAGCATAAGCTGTTGACCTCGTGTACACCTTTAGTATACTTCTTATGGCTTAAAACGATTCAATTTGTTGGTTGCAGTTTCGTTTAAAATGTCTTGCTCGCTAGTGGTCAGTTCTGCCTTTTCCTCCCTCCTTTTTCTGTTTTAAGGCAGTGACCGACTATTGTATTATTCCACTTTGATTTCTTTATCTGTTGCTGTGACGGACTATTTCTGTCATTTCTTTGCTGTTCCCCTTTCACTGTTGGTGTTTTAGACTGGTAGCTGCTGGCGTTTTATTGCAGCATTTCCATTCCTTCCAACTCCTCCCATGTCCTTGACTTTTGTTTTGGGGTTTTTCCAGTGCTGTCCTTGTTTATCTCTGGCTCCTAAAATAAGCGTATTTTACAAAAGAAACACCCGGTCATTTACCTCACTGCTCACAAAAGCCACAATATGCCCTTTCTGGTAGAATGCAGTTACACCCTGAAGGAATGAGGAGAAACTTGCTTAGCATGACATCTCAAGACTCTCTTTCGCCCGGGCCCTTCCCTGACAGCACTCACAACATCTCCTTTTTTGGGGCCAAAAATCTTCTCAGGCTTCTCTGCTCCTTGAAATGCGAGGCAAGAATGCTTGCAAGCCTTTTCATTCTGTTAAAATAAAAAGAAAACACTTTTCCAGCCTTATTTTCCAATTTCTGTTCAGATTTCTGATGTCAGTAGCCGCCTGTGACCACCAAACCATGGTAGGAAAAGACAAAATTATGAGACAAGGTTGACCAATTTATGTGGCAAGAAAAGTCTGGTTCTGAATTTACACTGCCAATAGCTCTAACTCAAGAAAATGAGAGACCTATTGCATTTCAAACGCTTGTTTATTGTAGTGTTTGTTTTAAAAAGCAAGCCTATGAGCCAGTTTCAAGTTTTCTTACATTTCGAATATGACATCATAACACAACTGTGATCAGCCCAGGTGTTGTTTCTGTTGTAGACAAGAATTGTGACTAAAAGACTGATTGGCATATTTGGTTTACTAGTAAATCCCTAGTAAAGTGCACTAGAGGTGCCAAGACCTGTAAATCAAATGCTACTAGTGGGCCTGCAGCACTGATTGTGCCACCCACATAAGTAGCGCTGCGAACATGTCTCAGACCTACCACTGTAGTATCTGTGTGTGTGCATTCTTGCACTTCCAATTCGACTTGGCAAGCTTAGACACTTGCCAGGCCTAAACCTTCCCTTTTTATACATGTAAGGCACCACTAAGGTAGGCCCTAGTGAGCTCCATGGGCAGGGTGCAATGTATGTTATAGGTGGGAGATGTACTTATGTGTTTTACATCTCCTGACACTGAAATACTGCCAAATTCGTTTTTCACTGTTGCAAGGCCTATCTCTCTGATAGGTTAACATGGGGGCTGCCTTTAAATGTTACTAAAGCACAGATTCCCTTTGGGAGCAGATAGAAATATGGAGTTTAGGTTCTCTGCGCTCACAATTGAAAAATACTTCTTGCAGTGAAGTTTGTTTTGAGATTGTGTGTTTGAAAAAGCCACTGTTAAAAAGTAGGCATTTTCTTACTTAAACAATTCTGTAACTCTGCCTGTTTGTAGATTCTCTGTCTGTGCCAGTTTGACAGCTGGGCTGTTTGCACCTCTCTCTAGACAGTGACACGAAGGGTGCTGGGGAGAAGCCTGCATATCCTGATGAGCCATCTGTGCTGGAAGGGAAGGGAGGAGTGGTCACTCACACCTGAATGGGCTGTGTCTGCCCTCACACAATGCAGTCTTCAACCTCCTGGTGTGTGGCTGGGGCCTGGCCTGGACAAGAAAGGATCTGACACTTGAGACTTTACTTTGAAGTATGACAACTTCAAAGACAGAAAGGCATATAAGTATTGGACCCAAAACCCCAGACTTTAGATTACTTCAAGGATTCAAGAGGAACCTCTGCCTGGAAAAGAACTGAAGAGCTGAGGAGAAGTGCTGCCCTGGCATTGACTCTGCTTTGTTGGACTATCCTGCAGTTGCTGCTTCTGCCTGTGCAAGGGGATAGAGCCTGGACTTTGTTGCATTCCTGCTTGAGAAGAGACGCCAAGGGTTTTGAGTAGAGCTTGCCTCCTGTTTTGAAGTTTCAGGGATAGCAAAGTCTTCTACAACTAGACCTGAGTCTACTTGGTGTGGACTCAAGCTTGCCACAGGATGCCATCACAGTTCCTGGAACCCTGGAGGTGAATTTCTGGAGAAAAAACAGTCTAACGACCCTGGACAACGCCATGTGACTTCACATAGGATATCGCTGACGTTGCTTGCCCCGAGGCCATGGACCTCGCTGAATGCTGCAAATCCGACGACCCTGTGAGCTGATGCCACCTGCCCTGAGTCCGTGGACCTCGTAGGAGTATGACATCCTGTAGGTCTCACGTCGCTACAGCTGCTGATCCAGCCCGACTATGCTGACACCGGAGTGTTGTTAGCCCATCGTCTGTGACCATCCGATGCCATCGCAGCCCCAGCCGCCCTGTGACATCCTCGCAACTCAATGAGGTTGCCCCGCAGCATCGTGACTCCGCCAGACTTCGAAAAATTCTGGAACCCAGGGAGCAACTTCGCATCTGATGTCCCTTCACCTCCACCGCCCTGTAGTGAGGACCCGATGCACGACACTGCAGTCCTTCTGCCCTGTGGCACCGGAACCAACGCTGCATGGACCCAGCGACGCCGCTCTCCCTGGCTCCGTGCACCAGCCTGCTTGCTACTTGTTTACTAAGGTACTATACCTGGGGTCGAACGACTGTGTAAACGGAGCCATTAGCGTCGCATTGTGGGAAACAAACTCTGTCACTACAACACATAATTCCATCTTGCAGTATTTGTGCCTGAAGGCACTGTTTTCTTGCATTTAAGTGCTAAATTCATATTTTCTAAACCTGTGTTGTGTCATTTTGTAGTGGTTCACTGTATTACTCTGTGTGTTTATACAAATATTTCACACTTTGTCTCTGAATTAAGCCTGTCTGCTATTGCCAAGCTACCAAGGGGGTGAGTGGAGGTTAACTGAGTGTGATTCTCCTTTACCCTGACTCGAGTGTGGGTCCTTGCTTGGACAGGGGGTAACCTGACTGCCAACCAAAGACCTCATTTCTAACAGGGCCTCATTACGAATTTGGTGGTCAGACTGCTAGATTGACATGTTGATGGTCCCGAGAAAAACCAGACCACCCTATGACGAGTTATAAAGCAGGACCGCTGATTGCCAAGCAAAAACAACAAACCATCAGCATTGTAGAGGCTTAGAGATAGGTGGTCTGACCTTCAGCACCATCAGCACCGTGGCCAACCACCAAGCTCATTACAATCATGCAGTTGCTGTGGCAGTCCCGTTGTGGCGGTCAGCCAGTGGTGGTCCGGACCACGGCAAGTCGCGGTCAGCAAAGTAACAAACAACTGCACAATAAATGGATTTAAAAACAACACAGCTAACATACATTGGCACAACGGACACACCTGCAAAGAACATTATCAAACAAACTCCTTTAAAGACTACAATCCTGCATTTCCACAGCAAGACACAGAAGCCCAACCACATTATTTTCCATAGACTACATACGTTTGGCACCCCTTTTTTAACCAGCCCATAGAACACCCTGCACACCCTTCTGTCCATTCACACTGCATTGCACGTCTCCTGTCAAGTAAGACCCTGTCACCTGTAGTTTTGTTCCACCATGCCACATTAAAAAAATCTCTGTTTTCAGAAGATGATTTAAGAGTCATGGCGGATGAAATCATAAGAGTGAGATGCACTCCTCTTAGTAAGAAAATAGAAATGTGGGACAGGATCAACAAAGTGATTGCTGTAGGAACCACCCTGCACACAAAGGTGGCCATTAGGAAGAAATTGATTGACCTCAGGGGCAAGGTCTGTTCCCTGGTCCCCAGGCACCCGCTGCAGGCCAAGAAGACTGGTGGTGGCCCTCACAGTACCCCATTAATGCTCTTTCCCTGGGAGAAGAAGGTATTGACCATTCTGCATCCTCAGAGCTTGACAGGAATACCAGGGGGAGTGAAGTCTGGTAAGTTACAACACAAACAATGTCACAAAAGTGCATTGTCACATCTCACCTTTATCCACTGTCTTTTTCAGGTACCCCAACAACATTCAATACCCGGGGTATCTGAGTAGTAAAACTGTCAATCTGCATTGTTAAACCTAACAGTGTAGCTGCCAAGGACCATCCCATGCCGTATGTCCAAATGGTGTCTGTAAGTCTTACAATGTACAAAGGGAATCTCTGGACTCATGGTATGTTTCAACATGTACAAAAGGAATCCCTGGACTCGTGGTATGTCCCAACATGTAAATGCATGCCCAGACCTAAATGCAGTCGGCATACCAATATGTAATACTCAAGATTTGTATAGTGTGTGTAGTAGAGAGAGTGACCTAACTGCAGCTCCAAGGAGACACTGTTTCTGTTACTGCAAACACCAGCCTAGTGTTCACGTGTCCAAAGGCCCCGGTTTGTCAACTCCCAAATGAAGTTAACTCATCTGGGGGGATAACATTTATCTAGCATGTGTAGTAGAGTGAGTGAGCTGACTGCATCTCCTAGGAGGCACTGTTTCTGTTACTGCAAACACCAGCACAGTGCCCACTTGTCCAATGATCCCTATTTTTCATCTCCCTGTTAGGTGTACTCATCTGGTGGGATAACATTTGTCTACTGTGTGTAGTAGAGAGTATGACCTGACTGCTACACCCAGCAGGTCTTATTTCTGTTACTTAAAGCACCAGCCCAGTGTTCACTTGCCCAAACACCCCTCTTTATTAACTCTCAATTGAAGTTTCCCTACCTGGGAGGATTCCATTTGTCAAGTGTAAGGAAGTAGAGAAGTGGCAAAACTGCAAATCCCAATAGGCTGATTCTCTAACTCCAAACACCAGTCCAGTGATCACTTGTTCATATACAACTGTTTGTTAACTCTCAAATGAAGTGCACTCACCTGGTGGGATAACATTTGTATAGTGCGTGTAGTAGAGAGAGTCACCTGGCTGCAACTCCCAACAGGACTTGCATCTGTAACTTTGAACACCAGCACAGTCTGCACTTGTCCATAGGTCACTGTTTGTCAACTCCCAAATGACGTTTACTCACCTGTGAGTGCTCAAGCACAGATCATGCACAAATCAGAGATGTATCTGTTGACATAGCTCCATCCAGACTTCCTAACCCAAGATTAAGTTATTGGGAACAGGAATGACACCTTACCCAATGTGTACAACAAGTATTCCTAAAGCCTCAAGATGCATTGCCAGATTGGTTGCAACAGCAGACACATTGACACAGCACTGTGCACATGATGACTCCTGTCACATATATAAAAAAGGTCCTGTGTATGCCTGCTTCACAACAGACTAGGCCTCCAAATGGTCAAAGCCATATCTTGCCTAGCCACTGGTTTGCCTGCACTGGTGGCAATATGTCATTTTCAGGCCACCTGGCCTGCACATCTCAGTAGCTTGTTGAGTCAAATTGGGTTGGCATGCCTCACACGTCATGTCAACACACCAGATACAATGATTATTTGGCAAAATTGGATTAGCTACAACTTAACTGTGCACAAGGAATCTGCTTACTGTAACTGGAACAGACTGCCCCTACCACTCTGGATAAAGTCGTCAGTGAAGGCAAACCTCCTGGACTTGAGGATGTGGAGGACAGTTCTAGCCCATCTGGGCAACCTGGTCAGTTGGCAAAGGTGCGTCTGACTGTGCCCACAATTTCATCTCCCAGCCCTGTTGCATCAACATCACAGGCAACCATTCGTCCCCCAACCTGTGCCCCTAGTGCAGTGTCTACCATCTTGTGCCTTCCAGTCCTGGATCCTGTGTTGCAGGACAACACTTTGGTTAATGAGGTTCGAGGACTAAGTTGGAGAGGGCACCCTGTAGCAAAGGCACTGGGCCATGGGGGTAGGGTGTGTTGGACGGATGTTGTGGGTCAGCGGGTGAGGACACTGGGGCTGCTTTTGGCCACAACACCATCAGGCACGTCTTGCGGGTCTATCAGAAGTCCCAAGGTGTGATTGGCCAGGTGTTGACTGAGCTCCACAAAATGAAGCAGCTACAGAGGGACATACATAGGAATATCCAGGAACAATCGCACCATGCCCTCCCTTACAAGGGTACAGAGGGACATACACATCACCCTGAGCAGGGCTTTTCAACAACAGTCTACCCCTTCCTTTGGCTCATCAATAGAAGGCCCATCAACATCTCTGCCAGCCACTGGAGGTGAGGCCATTGCAAGAGGAACAACAAGCTCCAAACAACCCTGCCTCTGTAGCAGCAGATCCCCATCACACGCAAGCGGGGATGCCCAGCAAAGAATCCAGGAGGTAGTGATGGCAATACACCCACCACTGCCAGTAGGAATCTTCTTCCTTACGGACCTCCTTAGTATGTCACACATTGACCCTGTACTTATCCTGAACCACCTACTATTTCCAATGGGAGGAATACTTTGGACTTTGGACTCCCAATGGTATGGCATCTACTCCAATGATTTCATTCACCATAACTGACCCCTTGACATTTTGAATTTATTTTGAGTCATGTCACGTATTTTGTCACTCATAGCTGCACAGCAGAAGCACATTCCACTGACTCATTGTCTGCTGGTTTTGATTTCATATTTAGTCATGTAGATATGACAGATCATGTGAACCATTCAATGGTGATCCAAGATACTTTTCAAGGGGGGATATGTTGCCTGTACACAGTGTCCAGCTCAGGATTACAACTCTCCCACACAAACACATACATGCAAGTGTCTGGTCATATCATAATTTGTATTACAGTGTTCAGCACATAGGCTGTCAATACGTATGAACTATTGAAAATCAAGATTCATACTGAGTAAATTAACATATTGACAGGTACAGACCCCTAGAACATAGAAGACATGGATTTGTCAGACATTGCCCCGTAGAATAGGCAAACATTGATGTGGTTGATATCAGCAGCTTGAGCCTTATCGCATAACACACCAAAGTAGTTCAACATCACACAATCCAAGATACAGACAGATGGCAGTAAAACAGTCGCTACTCAGGGGGCTATCATAATGCAATGCTCATGCATCTGATGGTACAATTCAATTCTACGAGGCATCTTGTGTTTTGGATTGCCAGGCATGGTAAGCAATGCTTGATGATTGCTTACATGAATTAAAGGTTTTCCATATAAGAGTATGTGGAAATATTCGCAAGCCCACACCACTGCTAAACACTCTTTCTCAGATTGTGAGTAGGCACGTACAGTTTGTGACAAAATTCTGCTTGCATATGCCACAATGTGCCTTTGCGCATTTTGGTGTCAACAACTTCTGCATACACCTTAAAATCAAAGTAAGCCATTTCATTGCCATTCTCAATTGCATGCTTGGTTTTCTTAATATTGTGGGCCTAATTTAGCTTTTTGTGGTGGGAAATACTCTGTCAAAAAAACGTGACTGATATCCTGTCCGCTCTATCAAAATTCGAATGATATCCTGTGGAGATCGTAATAAGGTGGACAGGATATCCATGACGTTTCTTTTTGTTAGGTCTCCTAAGGGGGCACTGACTGTGGTCAGGTATATATCTGGAACAATAGCTGACCATGTCAAGGAGTAGCTGTAACATAGTTACATCGTGTGGGAAAGTGGTGGATGGCAAGGCCTGTACTTTAACTGGATCCGGTGTCATACACCCTACAGAAAACATATGGCCAAAGAATGTGAGTTTTGTTTAGTGGAACTCACATTTCACTATATTCAAGGTGATGCAGCAGACAGTTTTGTACTGTCCCTCATGTCACAGTGACCATCTATATGTGACATTTTATGCATTATGTTACTAAATAAAAGCACTAATAGTTTGAATGTAATTTGATGCACTGAGAAGCTTTTTTAGTCTGCATCCACCTTAGACTAGTTACTTAAACCTATGTGGTAGTGAGATTAAATTATGTTTGAAGAATCAATCTGTCCTTATGTTATATTTTAGGGTTTAAACTAATTGCTTACAATAAAACAATATTAGATTTTAGAAGAAAAGTGATTTAAGTTTGTATGCAAAAGTAGAGACATGCAGTTCTGCACGACATCAATGGAAATGTATTAACAGAGTTATTGTAACATGAGTGCTAATGAAAGTTTGTCATTGCTGAATTTATAGTTTGCGTATTAAAATTTTTCTTTATTTGAATGTATTATTGTGCTGTTTTAATTCACTTGCATTAGCCTAAGTGAGGCCCGCTAGGCCCTGCATTTGTGACTGTGCAGAACATTTCAAGTCATCTTGCTAACGTATACCTTTTGTCCAGATTTCATTCCCATGAGAAGGCTAGTTTTAGAATAGATGTCTGTTGTCTTATACATAGTTCAGGAAGTCCTCCTTGAGGATGTTACATTTAGGACTGTGTACTGACAAATTATATATTTGTTGCAACCTTGCATGGAAGAGTATAGATGTATACCGTTCTCATGAAAAACCTGGAAAATCATACCAATTTTTCAATTTGGAGTTTCATGATCATTTTCTATTGGATGCTACCCCTTCAACATAAGGTGGACTAATGAGCTAATTAATCCTTTTGCTCTTTGAACTTCAATATACCGATCCCCAGCTGGACTACTGTCAGATGTTGCGCCAGATGCTGAACCTGCACTGCTACATGCAGAATCCTTTTGTCCTTTATCCTGCATTCTGAACCCCTTTGACTCTGAGAGGAATAATCCTCTTTGCCCTTGCCCCCATGAAAAGCTTTGCTGAGACTTAGAGATTTTTCCATAACCCAAAGAAGAGGACTCTTGACCAAGCTTCTGAAATGCTGATGCTTTCCTGTTTTATTCACTTTTTGCCCATCTTAGTGACTTATTGCCCGAGATTACCTTTTTTCCAAATTCTGTTTGCCCTTTTTGTCCTTTCTGTCAGTTGCCCGCATGTATTCTGCCTAGCACACGTTATTCCATGATTGGCTGATCTGCAGGGTTATCCCTTGCCTAAACTATGCTGAACCTTGATGATTTGACTTGCCTTAATTCTTATAACTGAGCAAGGCTTGTTTTCTGTGCATCAGATAATTTTACTGATGTTCTGTTTTGACTTTGTTGAATGCCTAGTTCTCTTAACATTAGTTTTTTTGAAACTATTTCGTCCCATTGGTCTGCCCTTGGTGATACTCGATCTTAACAACTTTGTATTTAGAATTGTTTACAATACTTTGAGATTAAGTTTGTAATAAAACCCTTAGCATAATTCCAGACTAGGGCTTTCCTTGTATGGCCACATTGGTCATACTGTATAATTGAATTGGCTTGTATTGAAATCCGCTGTCTGTTTTTTCACACCCATATGCAGGATGCAAAGACCCGTCTACCTTGTGATGCTTGACCGGAACCAACTCACAATTTGAAGCCTACCGCGATGAAGGCCTGCTCGGTTATATTGATCTGGAGCAAAATGTTACTGTTGGGCTTGGGGCCTGAATACGAGTTTGGCGGTTGTCAGTCAGCCCAGTGGAAACATGTGGCAGCATTGGACTCGACCGAACCCAATGGGGTCACACAGGGGACCCCCTAGTGCCCTCGGAATGTGCACTGTATGGAGAGACAGTGTGAATTCCGATGATGCTGGGGAAGGGGAGCTCTGCACTGCCCAAAACAATGTTGTGGGAAGTGCAGAGCCCCCCCTGTGGCCCCCTGCACTTGTTCTCCACCAGACTTTTCATGGGGGTTGAACTGCCATAAAAAAGGCTAGGGGAGAACATGGTTGTAATCAGCATGGTGGCACTGACTTTAGCACTGCGGTGGCTGATTACAACCACGGCCGCCCACATACCATCGGGATCAGAGATCTTGGCAGAGAGGGTGATCTTTTGGCAGCACCAACTGCCAATCTTGTAATGTGGCAGTCAGACTGCCACAGACTCAGAAGTCCGTCCTCCACCACGAGTCTGGCGATCTTTGGACTGCCAGACTCCTAAATGGACCCCTAGTCAGTTTTCTGGAGCTTTTCCTCTTGTCATCAGGCGAGACTCCTCATCAGGCCGTTATCCAATGCAACATCATCGGCTTGGCTCAGTGTGACCTCTCGGTAAACACCTGGAAGCCTCGTCAATGGAGAAAAGCTCTGGAGCTTCAGCATGACAACCCTGAATTTCAGGCTGGGTCGCAGCTAGCAGAACCGCCATGGCAAAGCACCGCTGAACAGTCCAGAGACCGCCATGGCAAAGCACCGCTGAACAGTCCAGAACCGCCATGGCAAAGCACAGGTGAACAGTCCATAGACCGCCATGGCAAAGCACAGCTGAACAGTCCAGAACCGCCATGGCAAAGCACCGCTGAACAGTCCAGAGACCGCCATGGCAAAGCACCACTGAACAGTCCAGAGACCGCCATGGCAAAGCACTGCTGAACAGTCCATAGACCGCCATGGCAAAGCACCGCTGAACAGTCCAGAGACCTCCATGGCAAAGCACCGCTGAACAGTCCAGAGAGCGCCATGGCAAAGCACCGCTGAACAGTCCAGAGAGCGCCATGGCAAAGCACCGCTGAACAGTCCAGAGACCGCCATGGCAAAGCACCGCTGAACAGTCCAGGGACCGCCATGGAAAAGCACCGCTGAACAGGGCATGCGCCACTGAACAGGGCAAGCACCGCTGAAGAAGGAAAAGACCGCCACATCAAGCATTATTATCCCATGTGCAGCTGGGACAGTGACGGGACAGGAACTGTCACGGGGAGACTAATCCAGTCTGGGCACCAGTCCCTCTCCAGAACCAGTGGAGAGATCCATCCACTCTGTCTGTCCTTCACAGGATGAAGCACTCTGGGCGCCAGTCCCCCTCCAGAACCAGTGGAGGCTGCTATCTACTTGAGAGACTGTGGCTTTACACTCCCCAGGATGGTCCAGTGGGCAACCCACCCACTGTAGAGACTTGAGAGACTGTGGCTTTGCACTCCCCAGGATGGTCCAGTGGGCAACCCACCCACTGTAGAGACTTGAGAGACGGTGGCTTTGCACTCCCCAGGATGATCCAGTGGGCAACCCACCCACTGTCGAGACTTGAGACTGTGGCTTTGCTCTCCCCAGGATGGTCCAGTGGGCAACCCACCCACTGTAGAGACTTGAGAGACTGTGACTTTGCACTCCCCAGGATCCATCAATGGGCATGGAGCCCCGTCGTGGATCTGGCTTTGCACTCATCCGGCTGAGGTGCCCCCCCTTCCCTTCACCCCGAGGTGCCTGTAGTATTTCTATCTGATGCCCCGGCAGTGTTCTCTCCGTTTGTGGACAGGTATCTTTTGTGGGCCTCGCCCATGCATTTTTGGACTAGTGGTGCACGGACATTGATATGTACATATCTGCACTACTTCTCGTAATGTATATACTTTTGACTGATTTTATGATATATCTGTATATTTTTGAGACATATATATTGATACATTACAATGTTTGAACTGATTCTGTTTTGTCTTTGCATTTTTCCGGGGGGGTTGTGGGTTGTTACTGAGATTTTTGTGAATGCATTGGTGTGTGTGTTGTACTATGCGAGGGTGGGGGTGGGGGTGTTGCATGTGTGTCCCCCTAACTTTTGCCTCCCCCCTCCCCTATTTCGTAGGTGCAGTACTCACCGTTGTCTTCGCCGGCGCAGGCGTTGCTCTTCGTAGATGAGTAGGAATACAAGGGCTGGTAGGATTTGTAATTCTGGCTCAATGGAGTCCTCCTTCCTCATGGGATGTGTTCAGGTGAGCGTTTTCCCATTGCAGAAACTGTTTCCGCCGAGTTTTTATCCACAGTGAATCCGCCCCGGAAAAGGTGGCGGATTGGTGGGTTGTGATACTATGGGCGGTATATTGTCTTCTGCCTGTCTGTTGGCGGTGACCGCCGCGCTGCTTGTCTGTACCACCGTGGCGGGTGGTGTGTTAAAGTGGCTGTCTTTGTTGGAGGTTTCCTCCACGGTCATAATTCCCTTTTTTTGTCCGCCGGCCTGTTTGCGGTATTACCGCACCTTTAACACCGTCCGCAGGGTTGTAATGACCCCCTTTATATCACTTTTCAGTGATATCTCTACAATTTCACATTGCATCTTTATTCGTTTTGACCTGCAGTTATCCAGATAAATATTATATATTTTTCTAAACCCTGTGTGGTGTGTTTTTGTGGTGCTATATTGTGTTATTGTATGATTTATTGCACAAATACTTTACACATTGCTTTCTAAGTTAAGACTGACTGCTCGTGCCAAGCTACCAGAAGGTGGGCACAGGATAATTTTGGATTGTGTGTGACTTGCCCTGACTAGAGTGAGGGTTCTTGCTTGGACAGAGGGTAACCTGACTGCCAACCAAAAACCCAATTTCTAACATTGGTGATCAGCGGTGAGGATAGGACTTGTATTTGTGCAGTGACATACAGTAACTAAGTATTTCACTACCTACCCACAGTTGAAGGTCAACTTGATTTTTATCTCTTTTTGCAAATTCGTTTTTCCTGACAATTTTCAAAAACTAAATCCTCACTCAACATGTCTCTGACTGGGTCTCAGGTAGGAGATTTGGACCTAGCCCTATTGGAGACATATACTGTCAAACAGCTAAAAGGGTTCTGTAGGGTGATGAGAGTACCCACTCAAGGGGCCTCCAAAAAAGAGGACTTTCAAGTGGCGCTGAGGGCCTGGGCAGAAGCCAATTTAGAGGAAAGTGATGAGGAAGAGGAGCCAGAAAATGGCCTCTCAGAGGATTTATTGCCATCAGTGGGTTAAGTTTCCACTGCAATTGTGCCCCCTTCCAGACCAGGGAGCAGTGTCTCTGAGCAAAGCCTGACCGCAGAGGAAAGGAGAGAAGAAAGGGAGTTCCAATTGCAAATGGCAAAACTGAAAATTGAGGCCCAACAGGAGGAAAGGAAGACTAAAAGAGCAGCCAAACAGGTGGAAGCTGAAAGAGCTGAAGCTGCAGCTGAGAGAGCTTTGTCTGAAAAGAAACTATTGTTGGCTCATGAACTGAGTCTCAAGGAGCTGGAGATCAAGGCGAGACAGTTTGAATCCAGCAATAATGGTGGCAGCATACAGACAGGACCTGCTGGAGAAAAGAAGTGTGCCCAGTTTTGTGGTGGGAGATGACATAGATAAATGGTTAGCTGCTTATGAAGTTGCACTAAGGGCTCATGAGGTTCCTGAAGGGCAATGGGGTACAGCTATGTGGGGTTCTGTGCCGCCATTGGGGAGGGGCACACTTCTCACATTGGATCAACGTGATCAAAACACATACCCACTGCAGAAAGCCACTTTACATGCCAAGTTTGGGCTGACCACTGAGGGATATTGTCAGATGTTCAGGGACAGCACCAAACAATCCACACAAACATGGGTAGATTTCTTTGACTTTTCCAGTAAGGCACTGAATGGATGGGTGCAGGGCAACAAAGTAGATGATTATAAAAGGGTTATATGACTTGATTCTGAGAGAGCATATGCTCAATACTACTTTTACAGAGTTGCGCCAGCACTTGGTAGATAGTAAGCTGACTAATCCCCGGAAGCTTGCTGAGGAGGCGGACCTCTGGATTAGCACCATAGTGTCCAAAAAGGTACCTGGGGGGGACACCCACAAAGTTGGTCAGGGTTCCCAACAGAAGAAAGAGGGGGGAGAAAAACTTACAGATAAGGAACTCTCAAAAGGCCCCCAAAAGAATTCCCAGGGAGGGGGTGGCAACCATTCCTTTTCCAGATTTGGGAAAAAGCCAGGGGCATATGATAAATCAGGGAAATCCAACCCCAAATGCATTGAGTGTTACCAGTATTGTCACTATAAAGCCGACCCCCAGTGCTCAAAGAGGGCACCGTCTACTACCGGACAGACACCTGGGTTGACTAGAGTAGCGCTCGGGGGGAGATGGACCCAGATAGCTTTGGGGAGCAGGGAGAGATTTCCATAGTGTCCCTGGGAGAAAGAGAAATGGTGCCCAAAGCCCACATGCCCCGAAATACTTCCAAGTACAGGCAGTGGGTCACCATTGATGGGCAGAAGGTGGAAGCTCTGTGTGACACAGGAGCCAGTATGTCTACTATTAGGAGTCAGCTGGTGTCAACAGAGCAGATAGTCCCTAATACATTCCACCAGGTCATAGTCTCTGACAATCGTGAGAGTCACCTACCGGTGGCTCTGGTTCCCTTTGAGTGGGGGGGGTCTCTGGTACTCTGAAAGTAGCTGTGAGTCCTGCCAAGCCTGTAGATTGTCTGTTAGGCAATGATCTTGAGCATACTGCTTGGAAAGAAGTAGAGCTCAGATCTCACCTGGAGGTGTTAGGGTTACCTGAGTGGGTCTGCATGACCACACGGTCCATGGCTGCCCGGGAAGGGAGTCAAGGGCGTCTGGAGCCTGGAAAGATTGCCCAGACAGCTGCAAAGAGGAAGGGCAAGAGGCGGGGAAACCCGCCTCAAATGTTCCCACAGTGGTGAAAGAGGCCCCTGAGGAGAAGGAGGCCCTGAGCCAACTGGGGAGGACATAGCTGACCTGGGTAACCTACCTGAACTTGCTGGCTGGCAAGTAGAGGGGGGGCCAACCAGGGCAGCATTCTGCAAGGCGCAGAAGGAATGCCCCGCCCTTGAGGGTCTGAGGCAACAGGCCATAGCCCAAGCAGCAGGCGACGCCTCTGGCGCTCACCATATTTACTGGGAGAATGATCTCCTTTACAGTGAGCAGGGTCCTGGGGCGCCGCGGGTGCTGGTGGTCCCCCAGTGTTACCGGAACGTCCTACTGGGCCTGGCTCATGACATCCCCCTGGCAGGCCACCTGGGCCAAGACAAGACCTTTTACAGGCTTGACACCCACTTCAATTGGCCCAGAATGAGGACAGCCTCAGATAACTTCTGCAGAGCTTGCCCCACCTGCCAGGCTAGTGGGAAGACAGGGAAACGGCTTAAAGCTCCCCTGATCCCACTCCCAGTCGTTGGCACCCCCTTTGAAAGGCTGGGCATTGACATTGTTGGTCCCTTGGACCCCAAAACTGCCTTGGGCAACAGGTTTATCCTGGTTTTGGTGGACCATGCCACCGCTATCCAGAGGCAATCCCTCTGCGAAAAGTGACTGCACTGGTGGTGACCAGAGCCCTGTTGGGAATATTTACCCGTGTCGGAATCCCTAAGGAGGTCGTGTCTGACAGGGGCACAAACTTCATGTCTGCATACATGAAGTCCATGTGGGATGAGTGTGGAGTGACCTACCGGTTTACCACCCCTTATCATCCCCAATCCAATGGGGTTGTTGAGAGATTCAACCAGACCCTGAAAGGCATGATTGGTGGCCTGACTGATGCCATGAGGTGTAAGTGGGACGTCCTCTTACCCTGCCTGTTGTTTGCTTAAAGAGAGGTGCCCCAGAAAGGGGTGGGGTTCAGCCCCTTTGAGCTTCTCTATGGTCACCCTGGAAGGGGGCCCCTAAGCATTGTTAAGGAGGGCTGGGAGAAAGCTCCCAAGTCACCACCTGTGGTCAGCTACATGCTGGCCCTCCGCAACCAAACCCAACGCTTCTGGAAGCAGGCCCAGAGTAACCTCAATGCCAGTCAAAAGGTGATGAAGGAGTGGTATGACCAGAAGGCCACTCTAGTTGAGTTCTCACCTGGAGACAAAGTTTGGGTGATGAGCCAGTAGAGCCCAGGGCCCTCCAGGACCACTGGACTAGCCCCTTTGAGATCAAGGAGTGTAAAGGGGAGGCCACTTACCTAGTGGACCTCAAGACCCCTAGGCATCCCCTAAGGGTCCTCCATCACAACCGGCTCAACCTCACTTTGAGAGGTCTGAGGTCAGTATGCTCCTGGTCACAGATGAGGGCATGGATGAGGAGAGTGAAGCTCTCCGCGACCTCCTCGCTGTCAAAGAAGGGGATGGGTCAGTGGGGGGTGTCATTCTCTCTGACTCCCAGACTCTAACCCAGAGAGGAGACTGCTATGACCTGTTAGAGCAGTTCTCCCCCCTGTTCTCCCTTACTCCTGGACTCACCCACCTCTGTGTTCATGACATTGACACAGGTGACAGTCCCCCTGTGAAGAACAAAATTTACAGGGTGTCGGATAAGGTGAAGGCCAGCATCAAGGAGGAGGTCTCCAAGATGTTGACTTTAGCGGTTATTGAGAAATCCAGTAGTCCTTGGGCCAGCCCTGTGGTATTGGATCCTAAGGCTACTGCCCCAGGTGCGAAGCCAGAACTCCGGTTCTGTGTGGACTACCGGGGTCTCAACTCAGTCACCCGGACTGATGCTCACCCCATCCCCCGAGCTGATGAGCTCGTTGACAGGCTAGGCGCTGCCAAGTTCCTGAGTACGTTCGATCTTACTTCAGGGTACTGGCAGATCGGCCTGACTGAGGGGGCTAAGGAAAGATCAGCATTTTCCACCCCTGATGGCCATTACCAATTCCCTGCCATTTGGGCTGAAAAATGCCCCCACTACCTTCCAATGGTTGGTTAACGAGGTCCTAGCTGGTAAAGATGCCTTCTGTGCATCTTACCTGGACGACATAGCTGTCTACAGTTCGAGCTGGGAGGAACACCTGCTCAACCTCAAGGAGGTGCTTCAGGCTCTGCAACAGGCAGGCCTGACTATCAAGGCTAGTAAGTGCCAGATTGGGCAGGGTTCCGTGGTGTACTTGGGACACCTAGTAGGTGGTGGCAAGGTGCAGCCACTCCAGGCCAAGATTGAGACTATCAAGGCCTGGCAACCACCTAGAACACAGACCAAGGTGGGAGCCTTTTTGGGCCTCACTGGATACTACCGCAGATTCGTCAAGGGTTATGGTACCATTATATCCCCCTTGACAGAACTCACTTCCAAGAAACAACCTAGGTTGGTGAATTGGATAGAGGCTTGTCAGAAAGCCTTTGATTCTCTGAAGGAAGCCATGTGCACGGCCCCCGTGCTCAAGGCCCCTGACTACTCCCAGGAATTTATTGTGCAGACCGACGCTTCAGAGCATGGCATAGGGGTTGTTCTAGCACAGCTAAATGAGAAGGGCTCAGACCAACCAGTAATCTTTATTAGCAGAAGACTATTACCACGGGAACAAAGGTGGAGTGCTATTGAGAGAGAAGCATTTGCTGTCGTCTGGGCACTGAAGAAGCTAAGACCCTACCTGTTTGGGACTCACTTCCGGGTTCAGACAGACAACAGGCCCCTCAGGTGGCTCATGCAGATGAGGGGTGAGAATCCAAAACTCTTTAGGTGGTCCATTTCCCTACAGGTGATGGACTTTACGATGGAGCATCGCCCAGGGGTTGACCACGCCAACACTGATGGTCTCTCCAGATACTTCTGCCTTAGCGATGAGAGCTCCCAGGAGGTCGGGTAGCTCTCCCCACTTTCAGCTGGGCGGGACACATGGTCGACCTGACATGCTTTAGGGTGGTCACCCCTAACTTTTTGCCTGCCTCACTCCTCTTTTTGGACTCTGTTTTTGCTGACTCTTAGACTCTGCACACTTTACCACTGCTAACCAGTGCTAAAGTGCATATGCTCTCTCCCTTTAAACATGGTAACCTTGGATCATACTCAATTGGATTATTTAATCTACTTATAAGTCCCTAGTAATGTGCACTGGATGTGCCTAGGGCCTGTAGATTAAATGCTTCTAGTGGACCTGCAGCACTGGTTGTGCCACCCACTCAAGTAGCCCCTTTACCTTGTCCCAGGCCTGCCATTGCAAGGCCTGTGTGTGCAGTTTCACTGCCAATTCGACTTGGCATTTAAAAGTACTTGCCAAGCCTCAAGCTCCCCTTTTTCTACACATGTCACCTCTAATGTGTGCCCTAGGTAACCCCTACAGCAGGGTGTTGTGTGGGTAAAAGGCAGGACCTGTACCTGTGTAGTTACATGTCCTGTCCTGGTAGTGTAAAACTCCTAAATTCGTTTTCACACTACTGTGAGGCCTGCTTCCTTCATAGGCTAACATTGGGGCTGCCCTCATACATCGTTGAAGTGGCAGCTGCTGATCTGAAGGGAGTAGGAAGGTCATATTTAGTATGGCCAGAATGGTAATACAAAATCCTGCTGACTGGTGAAGTTGGATTTAATATTACTATTTTAGAAATGCCACTTTTAAAAATTGAGCATTTCTCTGCACTTAAATTTTTCTCTGCCTTACAATCCACGTCTGGCTAGGTTTATTTGACAGCTCCTTGTGCATTCACTCAGACACACCCAAACACAGGGTACTTAGCCTCACTTGCATACATCTGCATTTTGAATGGGTCTTCCTGGGCTGGGAGGGTGGAGGGCCTGCTCTGACACAAAGGACTGCCACACCCCCTACTGGGACCCTGGTAGACAGGATTGAACTGAAAGGGGACCTGGTGCACTTCTAAGCCACTCTTTGAAGTCTCCCCCACTTCAAAGGCACATTTGGGTAGAAATCAGGGCCTCTGCCCTACCTCATCAGACACTTGCTGGAGAAGAAACCTGAACCAGAGACTACATCCTGCCAAGAAGAACTGCCTGGCTGCTCAAAGAACTCACCTGTCTGCTTTCTACAAAGGACTGCTGCCTTGCTGTTGGCCTGCTGCCTTGCTGAACTCTTGTCTGGCTGTAAAAGTGCTCTCCAAGGGCTTGGATAGAGCTTGCCTCCTGTTCCGGAAGTCTCAGGACCAAAAAGACTTCCCTTTTTCATTTGGACTCTTCGTGCGCCGAAAATTTAGACGCACAGCTTGCTCTGCGGTGAGAAAATCGCTGCACACCGACGCTGATCGACGCAACGCCTTCGGGGCGACCGGAACTTCGACGCACGGCCTCACAAGGACAACGCCGCCCGACATCCAGAGGGGAAATCGACGCGACGCCTGCCGTGAGAACGAAACTTCGACGCACAGCCTCCCGGAACGACGCGCAGCCGGAAAACAAGCCGAAGAATCTACACACACACCCCGGGACATCTGGTAATCCCGCGAACCACAGAAAGAGACTGTATGTGCACCGGAAAATGACGCACGACTTCCCCGCGTGAAAAATAACTATGCAAGTCCGTGTGTGCAGGGGAGAAATTGACGCACACACCATTTTTCCACGTATCTCTTCTTCTGCGGCCCTTTGCAGAGATTTTCCACTTTAAACCAGGTACTTTGTGCTTGAAGGAGACTTTGTTTGCTTTTTAAAGACTTAAGACACTTTGGCGGTCATTCCAACCTCGGCGGTAAAAGGCTCTTACCGCCGGTCAGAAGACCACCATAACACCGCCGTGGCCACGGTAAACCGCCACGGTCATTCTGACCCGCAACAGGCAAACCGTCAAAATACCGACATCCACAAAAGTCCGCACACCAACGGCCAGCGAAAAACTTGCGATGACCAAACCTCCACCGTCACGCCAACAGAAATACGCCCATGCCATTACGACCCACGAATCCAAGCCGCGGTCTTTCAACCGCAGTATTCCATTGGCGGTACACATTGCCGCGCTCAATATACACACACTCTTACAAAACACAGCCACATTGGACAATTTGAAATACACACACCTGATACACATACACACACCACTCCCACACACTCAATACAATATAAACCACACACCCACATCACCCACAAACCCCTACGACCACAAATTCAGAAAGAAGGCCAGAGAGAGACACCACCAGCTAGTACAACAGCATTCACAGGCACATAACACCATCACCCACACAACATCCACGCACAAAACACCACACACCACCATACTCACCACACTCATCACCACAAACACCACCCCACACCTCATCCACACCACCCCATGGCACCGCAAAGACACCCCAGGTTTTCAGACGCTGAACTCAGGGTCATGGTGGAGGAAATAGTTTGGGTAGAGCCACAGCTCTTTGGGACACAGGTGCAGCACACCACCATTGCCAGGAAGATGGAGCTATGGAGCAGAATAGTGGACAGGGTCAACGCTGTGGGACAGCATCCAAGAAATCGGGACGACATCAGGAAGCGGTGGAACGACCTACGGGGGAAGGTGCGTTCCATGGTATCGAGGCACAACATCGCGGTGCAGCGGACTGGCGGCAGACCCCCACCTCAACCCCAGAATTTACAACATGGGAGGAGCAGGTCTTGGCGATCCTGCATCCTGAGGGCCTCGCAGGAGTAGGCGGAGGAATGGACTCTGGTGAGTCAAATCTCAACTACTTCATCCCCCCCACCAACCAGCATGCCAACTCATACCCCACCCTCCCCCCCCACCCCATCACACATCCTCCTTGCTAATGTCTCACCATCACAACCCACCCATCCCAACACCAAGCCCTGCATGCGACCACAAACCATGGACACCCATCACCTAAGCAATGCCCACTGCACATACCCCCCACCCCCCAAACCACCGTCACAACAGCCCCCACAAGGAAATGCCAGCACTGGGGTACACGGGCACCCACCCATTGCACGCTATGGCACACACAGAAGCAATAACCATACTCTTATACCCCTGCAGGACCCGAACGCCACGACACCGCGCTGGAGGGTCCAGAAATATCCATTCCACCCCCAGAAGAGGCCCACAGTGATGACAGCAGCTCTGTCTCCCTGGACCTAGATGACCAGCCCGGCCCATCAGGGACCTCGGGACAGTCGGTTCCCCTCAGACAGCCACAGGCCACAGCAGACCTACCCCCCTCTGGGAACACCAGCTCAGCACCCACCCAGCGGGCCCATACCTCTGTCCCCAGCACACGTCAAGCAGCGGTGTGTCCACCACTACAGGGCACCCAGGTTAACACACCACCCCAACAACAACAGGGCCCTGGGGGCAGTGGTAGTGGGCACACGGTCCAGGGGACAGAGGCCCAGGGAAACAGGGGAACTGGGAGGGCTGCTGTGCGACAGGGGGGGGACAGGCCCAGGGAACCCACTCTCCACGAGGCCCTATCCTCCATCATTGGAGCATACCATCATTCCCAGGAGACGATGGCGACGGTACTGGCCAGGTTCCAGGAGATCCAGCTTCTGCAGGAGGAACAGTACATGGGTTCAAGGAGGAACTAAAACATCAGTTCCGCAATGGGCACCATCGTAGTGGCTCTCAATCAGATAGTCACCACATTGCGGGACCATGTGGCACCACAAAGGGCCCCTGTCACTAGCATGGACCAAGAACAGCCTACCACCTCCGCCGGCGCTAGTGGACAGGAGGCCCCAACACAAGACCAACAGGCCACCAGAACCCCACCCCCTGCAGAAGGAGAATCACCCCGCAAGCGGGCCCTAAGATCCAGGAAGAAGACAGAGTAAGATGCCAAGACCCCCGCCAGGAAAGGATATCTCCCTGATTGTCATCCCACTGTCCCACATTGTCACCCTGTCCAACCTTAAACTGCCCCTTCTCCACTTTCCACAGGCATATGGACAATGCACCTGTGAGACTGATGACCTGGACTCTGCCATGGACATTCCTCCACCATCACCCCTCACTGAATTGCAACCACTTACCAATTTTGAGCACTTTAATAAACACACTTATTGCACAAAACAATCTGGAGTCTGGCTGTAATTTTGAACAAATGTATTAGACATAACCATGCCAAAATGTTCAGTTACATTGTGATGACAACATACCACTGTCACACAGCTGTAGTCCATGGGGAAACAAAGCAGATGTCACGCAGTGGGGCCCACATCTCTGAAATTGGAAGGGAAAGTCACAACTCAGTTACCATACACTGGGGGAAAAGGTCAGACAGTAGAGAGGTAGTAGTCTTTAAGTAAATGTAAAATGCCGGTGTTGATTCTTACCTGTGTGTCATTGAAAATACTGCTGTATTACTGTGTTCCTGTTGTCTATATCGTCCTCTTCGTCTTCCTCCTCTTCACTCTCCGCAGGCTCCACAGCTGCTACAACACCACCATCTGGACCATCCTCCTGCAGGAAAGGCACCTGGCGTCGCAAAGCCAGGTTGTGAAGCATACAGCAGGCCACGATGATCTGGCACACCTTCTTTGGTGAGTACATTAGGGATCCACCTGTCATATGGAGGCAGCGGAACCTGGCCTTCAGGAGGCCGAAGGTCCGCTCGATCACC
Source organism: Pleurodeles waltl (assembly GCF_031143425.1). NCBI lineage: Eukaryota > Metazoa > Chordata > Amphibia > Caudata > Salamandridae > Pleurodeles > Pleurodeles waltl. The sequence goes on from NC_090446.1 coordinate 1,420,706,540, forward strand.
CTCCTAGTACGCCCATGGGCCTCATTGTACAGTTCCTCTGCCCTTGTCCTGGGATTTCTCACTGGGGTCGGTAGCCAGGACAGGTTGGGGTAACCAGAGTCACCAATTAGCCACTCACGGTGCCTCTGGAGTTGACCCATCACGTAAGGGATGCTGCTATTTCGCATGATGTACGCGTCATGCACTGACCCAGGGAACTTGGCATTTACATGGGAGATGTACTGGTCGGCCAAACAGACCATCTGGACATTCATGGAATGATAACTTTTTCTGTTCATCTCAAGCACCACTCTGCTGGGCACCGCCGCCTCAAGCACCGCTGAACTGGGCCCTTCATCTCAAGCACCGCTGAACTGGGCACCACCGTCTCAAGCACCGCTGAACTGGGCACCGCCGTCTCAAGCACCGCTGAACTGGGCACCGCCGTCTCAAGCACCGCTGAACTGGGCACCGCCGTCTCAAGCACCGCTGAACTGGGCACCGCCGTCTCAAGCACTGCTCCGCTGGGCCCTTCATCTCAAGCACTGTTCCGCTAGGCCCTTCATCTCAAGCACCGCTGAACTGAGCCCTTCATCTCAAGCACCGCTGAACTGGGCCCTTCATCTCAAGCACCGCTGAACTGGGCACCGCCGTCTCAAGCACTGCTCCGCTGGGCCCTTCATCTCAAGCACCGCTCCGCTGGGCACCGCCGTCTCAAGCACCGCTGAACTGGGCCCTTCATCTCAAGCACTGCTGAACTGGGCACCGCCGTCTCAAACACCGCTGAACTGGGCACCGCCGTCTCAAGCACCGCTGAACTGGGCACCGCCGTCTCAAGCACTGCTCCGCTGGGCCCTTCATCTCAAGCACCGCTGAACTTGTCCCTTCATCTCAAGCCCCGCTCAACTGGGCACTGCCGTCTCAAGCACTGCTCCGCTGGGCCCTTCATCTCAAGCACCGCTCCGCTGGGCACCGCCGTCTCAAGCACCGCTGAACTGGGCCCTTCATCTCAAGCACCGCTGAACTGGGCCCTTCATCTCAAGCACCGCTGAACTGGGCACTGCCGTCTCAAGCACCGCTGAACTGGGCACCGCCGTCTCAAGCACCGCGGAACTGGGCACCGCCATCTCAAGCACCGCTGAACTGGGCACCGCCGTCTTAAGCACCGCTGAACTGGGCACCGCCGTCTCAAGCACCGCTGAACTGGGCACCGCCGTCTCAAGCACTGCTCCGCTGGGCCCTTCATCTCAAGCACTGCTCCGCTGGGCCCTTCATCTCAAGCACCGCTGAACTGGGCCCTTCATCTCAAGCACCGCTCCGCTGGGCACCGCCGTCTCAAGCAACGCTGAACTGGGCCCTTCATCTCATGAACCGCTGGCCCATTGGCGGAAAGGGCAGGCCCGCATCTGTGTCAGGCAGGGCTGCACGAAGCACTCTGGGCACTAGTCCCCCTCCAGTACCAGTGGAGACTGTCATCCACTTGAGAAAATGTGGCTTTGCACTCCCCAGAATGGCACAGTGGGCAAGCCACCCACTGTAGAGACTTGAGAGACTGTGGCTTTGCACTCCCCAGGATGGCACAGTGGGCAAGCCACCCACTGTAGAGACTTGAGAGACTGTGGCTTTGCACTCCCCAGGATGGCACAGTGGCCATGGAGGCCCCTCGTGGATCTGGCGTCGTGGACTCATCTGGCTGAGGTGCCCCCCCTTCCCTTCCCCCTGAGGTGCCTGTAGTTTTCCTATCTGATGCCCCTGCAGTGTTCTCTCCGTTGGAGGCAGGTATCCTGTGTGGGCTTTGCCCATGTGTTTTGGCCCAGTGGCCCACGAACAATGGCTGATACACATATCGGACTGGACTATTTATGTATATAAAGTTATAGATGTTTGATATATTTTATACTCAGTCTTACAATATAATTCAACATTTATATTCATTTCCTTTTGTCTTTGCATTCTTCTGGAGGGTTTGGGGGGGGAACTGTGATGTATTGCTATGCATTGATGTGTGTGTTGTAGTGGGTGAGGGTGGGGGTGGGTGTGTCGCGTATGTGTGTCCCCGAATTTTTTTGCCTCCCCCCTCCTCTGTGTCGTAGGTGCAGTACTCAACGATGTCTTCTGCGCCGGCGTTCGTGCTCCTGGTAGAGGAGCAGGAAGACAATGGCTGGTAGGATGTGGAGTTCGGGTTCCATGCTGTCCAGATTCCTCGTGGGGTATATGGAGGTGAGCGTTTTCCCTTCGAAATGGCTGTTTCCGCCGTGTTTTTATCGGTGGGGCTACTGCCCCGGAAAAGGTGGCGGATTGGTGGGTTGTGATAGGGTGGGTGGTACATTGTCTCCCACCTGTCTGTTGGCGGTGACCGCCGCACTGTTTGTTTGTCCCACCGTGGCGGGCGGTGTGTTAAAGTGGCGGTCTCTGTTGGCGGTTTCCGCCAGGGTCGGAATTGCATTTTTTTTACCGCCAGCCTGTTGGCGGTTTTGCCGCCGCTTTCACACCGACCGCCAGGGTTGGAATGACCCCCTTTATGTCACTTTTCAGTGATATCTCTACAATTTCACATTGCATCTTTATTCGTTTTGACCTGCAATTATCCAGATAAATATTATATATTTTTCTAAACCTGTGTGGTGTGTTTTTGTGGTGCTATATTGTGTTATTGTATGATTTATTGCACAAATACTTTACACATTGCCTTCTAAGTTAAGCCTGACTGCTTGTGCCAAGCAACCAGAGGGTGGGCACAGGATAATTTTGGATTGTGTATGACTTACCCTGACTAGAGTGAGGGTTCTTGCTTGGACAGAGGGTAACCTGACTGCCAACCAAAAAAACCATTTCTAACAACTTATAAGAACAACAACGTCTGCGTAAAGCAGATTAGATAAAGACATCGGGCATAGTCTTGGTGTGTGTGAGTTTACTAGTTTTAGTTCATGTGAGAGGAACAAATTAAAAAGATAGAGTGCCAGGACACAGCCTTGTTTTAGTCCTTGAAAGGTATATATTTTTCTTGACAAGACAGACCCGTTCCCAATCTGTATCCTCACCCAGGTGTCTGTATACAGGAGCTGAGTATCCTTGAGAAGACCGGATGGAATACCCAGTGCTGTAAGTTTCCTCCACAGTAAATTTAGATTCACTGAGTCGAAAGCTGATTTAATATCGACAAAACAAAGGTACATTGGTAACTTCTTAAGGGTTTGTTTGTCCATTAACAATGATAATGCTAAAATATTAATTTCTGTTCCGAACCTTGTGTAAATCCAGTTTGGTTTAGTGGGACAATCTTTCTATATATTGCCCATTCTTGCAATTCACTCTGTAAAAGTGTAGCAAAATACTTTGCTTCTATATCTTGGAGAGTTATCAACCGATAGTTTTCTGGTACATCCCTATTACCTTTCTTACCATTGTGTAATCTATTATGGAGCATGCCATAGCCAAGTAATAAGTACATTCCGGTGGGCTGTCTGATGGAAACCTCTCATTTAGGATTCTCATGCTTAGGGACTCCAGGTCCTTTATTAAGGAGTTTGCCTTTTTATTGAATGTTCTTCTCATGGGGTCCCTGATCATTTGGGGGGGAATTGACCATATGTAATCTTGCTGGATTACCTGTTCTTCATGCTCAAAATAGTGCATCAAATCCGTATTAAAATCCCCCGTTATTATTGTGTCTGGTAGATTTGGTTCCTGTAACACACCCATTATCACATCATATAGCTCAGATACTATTGAACACTTTGGCCCTCATTACGAACATGGCGGTCCGTTCTGCTACGCTGGCGGTAGAAACTGCCAACAGAGGAGTGGTCCGGACCGCCAAATAATGATCCAAATGAAACACACGCATCCCGCGAACTACCCACAGCCAGGAGAGGAGTCCCGCAGACAACAGCAGAGTCCGCCCACAGGCCGTCAGAAAGGCCTAACCCTCCCATCAAATTATGAACCACCATTCCGCATCCAGTTCTGGGGTGGGAACCACCGCCACACAAAGCCAGGTGGAAATTAAACAAATATAAGGAACCACGTTCTGGAGTCCTACAGAACGTGCAGCGGCAGCCATGGATAGAGCTGCAGATCATGCCAGCCCTGCTTCTTGCCAGATACCTACACGACCGGGACCGCCGACGTAGACGGCAACAGTAAGTACTGCAACCTACTAAACAATGGAGGAAAGGGCACAGTTACATACCCACCCACTCCACCCATCAGGCAACGCCCCCACAACCCTTCCCAGCAGCACAAGTCATACACTTCACACCAAGAGGGACGTACCCGACCGAAGGCAAATGCAACTTGTCCCAAGTATAAACAAAAGTGGCACACCCATATGTGAGAAAGTAGCCTCTTTCTAGCCTTGTTACCCCCACTTTTGGCCTGTTTGTGAGAGTATGTCAGGGTGTTTTCACTGTCTCACTGGGATCCTGCTAGCCAGGGCCCAGTGCTCATAGTGAAAACCCTATGTTTTCAGTATGTTTGTTATGTGTCACTGGGACCCTGCTAGCCAGGACCCCAGTGCTCATAAGTTTGTGGCCTATATGTATGTGTTCTCTGTGTGATGCCTAACTGTCTCACTGAGGATCTGCTAACCAGAACCTCAGTGGTTATGCTCTTTCTGTACAAATTGTCACTAACAGGCTAGTGACCAATTTTACCAATTTACATTGGCTTACTGGAACACCCTTATAATTCCCTAGTATATGGTACTGAGGTACCCAGGGTATTGGGGTTCCAGGAGATCCCTATGGGCTGCAGCATTTCTTTTGCCACCCATAGGGAGCTCTGACAATTCTTACACAGGCCTGCCACTGCAGCCTGAGTGAAATAACGTCCACGTTATTTCACAGCCATTTTACACTGCACTTAAGTAACTTATAAGTCACCTATATGTCTAACCTTTACCTGGTAAAGGTTAGGTGCAAAGTTACTTAGTGTGAGGGCACCCTGGCACTAGCCAAGTTGCCCCCACATTGTTCAGGGCCAAGTCCCCGGACTTTGTGAGTGCGGGGACACCATTACACGCATGCACTACATATAGGCCACTACCTATATGTAGCTTCACAATGGTAACTCCGAATATGGCCATGTAACATGTCTATGATCATGGAATTGCCCCCTCTATGCCATTCTGGCATAGTTGGCACAATCCCATGATCCCAGTGGTCTGTAGCCCAGACCCTGGTACTGCCAAACTGCCTTTCCTGGGGTTTCACTGCAGCTGCTGCTGCTGCCAACCCCTCAGACAGGTTTCTGCCCTCCTGGGGTCAAGCCAGGCTTGTCCCAGGATGGCAGAACAAAGGACTTCCTCTGAGAGAGGGTGTTACACCCTCTCCCTTTGGAAAATGGTGTGAAGGCAGGGGAGGAGTAGCCTCCCCCAGCCTCTGGAAATGCTTTCATGGGCACATTTGTGCCCAATTCTGCATAAGCCAGTCTACACCGGTTCAGGGACCCCTTAGCCCTGCTCTGGCGCGAAACTGGACAAAGGAAAGGGGAGTGACCACTCCCCTGACCGGCACCTCCCCTGGGAGGTGTCCAGAGCTCCTCCAGTGTGCTCCAGACCTCTGCCATCTTGGAAACAGAGGTGCTGCCAGCACACTGGACTGCTCTGAGTGGCCAGTGCCACCAGGTGACGTCAGAGACTCCTTCTGATAGGCTCCTCCAGGTGTTGCTAGCCTATCCTCTCTCCTAGGTAGCCAAACCCTCTTTTCTGGCTATTTAGGGTCTCTGTCTCTGGGGAAACTTTAGATAGCGAATGCAAGAGCTCATCAGAGTTCCTCTGCATCTCTCTTCACCTTCTGCCAAGGAATTGACTGCTGACCGCGCTGGAAGCCTGCAAAACTGCAACATAGTAGCAAAGATGACTACTGCAACTCTGTAACGCTGATCCTGCCGACTTCTCGACTGTTTTCCTGGTGGTGCATGCTGTGGGGGTAGTCTGCCTCCTCTCTGCACTAGAAGCTCCGAAGAAATCTCCCTTGGGTCGACGGAATCTTCCCCCTGCTACCGCAGGCACCAAAAAGCTGCATTACCGGTCCCTTGGGTCTCCTCTCAGCATGACGAGCGAGGTCCCTTGAATCCAGCAACTCTGTCCAAGTGACTCCCACAGTCCAGTGACTCTTCAGTCCAAGTTTGGTGGACGTAAGTCCTTGCCTCCCCACGCCAGACTGCATTGCTGGGAACCGCGACTTTTGCAGCTACTATGGCCCCTGTGAACTTCCGGCGGAAATCCTTTGTGCACAGCCAAGCCTGGGTCCACAGCCCTCTAACCTACATTGCATGACTTTCTAAGTTGGTGTCCGGCGACGTGGGACTCCTTTGTGCAACTTCGGCAAGCACCATTTCACGCATCCTTGTAGTGCCTGTTTTTGGCACTTCTCTAGGTGCTACCTGCTGCTGAGAGGGCTCCTTGTCTTGCTCGACGTCTCCTCTCTTTCCTGACGCAATTTGGGACATCCTGGTCCCTCCTGAGCCATAGCAGCATCCAAAAATGCTTACTGCACGATTTGCAGCTAGCAAGGCTTGTTTGCAGTCTTTTGGCGGGAAAACACTTCTGCACGACTCTCCACGGCAAGAAGGATTTGTCCACCAAAGGGGAAGTCTCTAGCCTTTTTCGTTCCTTCAGAAACCTCAGCTTCTTCTGTCCAATAGAAGCTTCTTTGCACCCACAGCTGGCATTTCCTGGGCATCTGCCCATCTCCGACTTGCTTGTGACTTTTGGACTTGGTCCCCTTGTTCCACAGGTACCCTTGATTGGAAATCCATCGTTGTTGCATTGCTGGTTTGTGTCTTTCCTGCATTATTCCCCTATCACGACTTCTTTGTCCTTTGGGGAACTTCAGTGCACTTTGCACTCACTTTTCAGGGTCTTGGGGAGGGCTATTTTTCTAACCCTTACTATTTTCTAATAGTCCCAGCGACCCTCTACAAGGTCACCTAGGTTTGGGGTCCATTCGTGGTTCACATTCCACTTTTGGAGTATATGGTTTGTGTTGCCCCTATCCCTATGTGTCCCCATTGCATCCTATTGTAACTATACATTGTTTGCACTGTTTTATAAGACTATACTGCATATTTTTGGTATTGTGTACATATAACTTGTGTATAATTGCTATCCTCTTACTGAGGGTACTCACTGAGATACTTTGGCATATTGTCATAAAAATAAAGTACCTTTATTTTTAGTATATCTGTGTATTGTGTTTTCTTATGATATTGTGCAAGTGACACTAAGTGGTACTGTAGGAGCTTCACTCGTCTCCTAGTTCAGCCTAAGCTGCTCTGCTAAGCTACCATTATCTATCAGCCTATGCTGCTAGACAACCTATACACTAATAAGGGATATCTGGGCCTGGTGCAAGGTGCAAGTACCCCTTGGTACTCACTACAAGCCAGTCCAGCCTCCTACACCATAAAAACATAAACAAACACCAGGGTGTAACTGCGTGCAGCCCAAACACAGCCCACACAGAAACTTTAATAAGAAGCTCACAGAGCCTAACAGTACAAACAGGGCCAATGGCCAGTCCGTAAATTCCCAATTGTCATGGGCCACAACGGCCCACACCTGACTCCCACAAGTGCTGGGTACTCCACAGAACGGGGCACCATATGGGGATCCAGGCACCTCACGGGAGGGGGGCAGGGGGAGGTGGGGGTGGGGAGTTACAATGGGGGTGGGCTTTTGACTTTTATGTGGAGGGAGGAGGGGGGGTGGGCTTCTCCTTTGAAGGGGGTGGGGACTGTTTGGCTCAGGTGGAGCTGGATGGCCTAGGCTCAGACTGGGCCTTCTTCTTCTCTGGGGAAGGGCCATGGGAACGTGAAGGGTGGACGGGGATGGGCTGTGATGTGGAAGGAGCGGAAAGGGCAAGGAGGTGGGCACATCTGGGGACAAGACGGGGTAGGCCAGTGGGTTGGAAGAGGTCTGCACGGGAGAGGAAAAGATTCTTGGGAGCAATTGGGGTGGGCATGGATGAGGGCGTGGGAGTGGAGACAGAGGGAGTGGATGTATCGTGTGTAGGGGTGCGTGTAGTGGGTGCAGGTGACTGCTCAGAATGCTGTTGTGTGGTGGTTGTCTGATGGGTGGGTGTCCTGGTGCGTTTGTGTGTCTTGGGAGGTGGGGGGTGGACACAGTGGGAGAAGACAGACAGCTAGTGTGGATGTATGTTATGTGGGTGTCTACAAGTCTGGTGAGTGTGCTGCATGTGTACACTACAGTAGAGGTGGTGAGTGCAGGTGTGGTGTATGGGTTGCATGTATGGCTGTCTGCGATTGTGGTGACTGCAGGAAGAGGAGCAGTAACAGTGAGTAAAGGTGCAGTGCATGAGGGTGTGGATGTAGAGGGAACAGACAGGGAGGAGGAAGAGGTGGGCACACTGGGGGAAGTGGACGTTGTGTGTGAAGGTGTCTGTTGGCTGTGTGAATGCTTGTGGTGGGAGGTGTGGTGCTTGTGTTTTGAAGTGTGCTTCTTGTGTGTTGATGTGCCTGTCAGCAGGTTTGATTGTGTGCTTTGGACGGGTGAACGGAGTGGGGTGCTAGAAGGGGTAGAGGAGGTTGGAGGGGGGGACGGAATGGCCAGGGAAACTGTCTGCCGTCCGAGAGGAGGCCAAAGCCTGAAAAGATCTTTGTAGGGCAGACACTGCACCGTGAATGCCATCCAGATAGGCATTGGTCTGCTGCACCTCTGATGCTAGCCCCTGGATGGCATTGACGATGGTTGTCTGCCCTACAGAGATGGTTCTCAGGAGGTCAATAGCCTCCTCTGTGAGGGCAACAGGGCTGACTGGGGCAGGGGAGGAGGTGCCTGGGGTGAAGGAGACGCCCACCTTTCTGGGTGGGCGGGCATGGGCAACTTGGTGGGGAGCAGAAGGGAGGGCAGTGATGGTATGGGGTGGCGGAAGATCTCACGGTAGTGGTGTGTGCACTAGGGTCCGCCACCACTGGGGGACTCCCATCGGAGGAGGTCTCAGATTCACTACCTCCTGTGGTAGTAGCCTCCTCCGTGGAAGTCCCCTCGCCCTACCACCCACTGGTCCCCTGGGCGTCCGTTGTCTCTGCCTCGGATCCGTGGGCCGCTGCTTTCCCACTTGCTGGTGCCTCAGCTCCCTCGCCTGATGTTGATGCTGTACCAAACCAACACAAGAGAACAGGGGTGGGGAGACAACACAGGAGAAACACTTGTAAATAGCTGAATGCAGATACAGAATGGCCAGACATACACCCACCCAGCAAACGCACCCAACTTCCAGCACCGTACACTAGGCCCATGGCCATGCCCCTGAGTACTGACCAGAATACTGCTCTACACCCATCCCCTGAATTACTTTTGGAGCGGAGGTAGGTGAAACCTGACAGGAACACCTCTACACCCTTTGGGGAATATACAGTAGATGGACACCAGTCAAATTCCCTGCTCTGAGCAGCATGCGCCCTATTGCACTTACAGTATGGTCAATGAGTACTCACCCCCTTGTGACTGCTGTGGAGCCTTCAAGCGTCCATCCAGATCTGGGTACGTCACCGTCAGGATCCTTCGCATGAGGGGGGTCAGTGCCTGACGGGCACCCCTTCCACGTTGGGAGGACTTCCCCAGCTGGGCCTCACAAATCTTTAACGCCCAGCGCCGCAGGTTCTCCCACCTCTTTCGACAGTGGGTGCTCCGCCGGTTGTAGAACCCCAGGGTCCGCACCTCCTTGGCAATGGCATGCCAATGTGCCCTCTTGTGGTGGGTGCTGACCTAGAAGGGCGACACAGAAATGGAAAACACGATAGGAACAGTTGGCAAATTGTCCAACATGTGACGGACAGTTTATCTTAGACATACAGGACAATCGCATGCAGCATTCCATGCACCATGGCCCATGCAGGCTCAGAGGAGCACACATATGTCCAATCCCCACCAGAAATCAGAAATCGTAATCAGCATGCCTTTACAACTGAGGTACAGGTGCTCTCCGCATTCCATTTCCTGTCCACAGGCTCATTACAAGTGACAGTGGGCATGGGTGCTGGTTTCTCACAGCCAATGTTCAGCCAGGTACTGACAAGATTTCGGAATGCATTTGTACAACATCTGCAATCCTATGTGCGGTTTCCCCAAAGTACTGACCTCCCTGCCATCAAGTCTGACTTCAATGCCTTTGCAAACATTCGCCATGTCATAGGTGCCATCGATGGCACCCACATACCCATCATCCCCCCAAGAGTGAGTGAACAGGTGTACAAAAACAGGAATAACTTTCACTCCATGAACATCCAATTGGTGTGTACTGCAGACCAGTACATTTCCCATGTGAATGCCATGTTTCCAGGTTCAGTCCATGATTCATTTGTGTTGAGGAACAGTAGTGTGCCTCAGAAGATGGAACAACTACGAGAGGACAGAGGGTGGATCATAGGTAAGTTTGCCTGTCAATAGCTGACACGTTGCTGAAAAACAGCCTGTCTGACTAAGGGACATAACAATGATGAGTCTTTATTGAACCATTTTGTAGGTGATTCTGGCTATCCAAACTTGAGTTGGCTCCTGACACCAGTGAGGAATCCCAGGACGGATGCAGAGAGGAAATACAATGAGGCCCATGGACGTACTAGGAGGGTAATAGAGTGTTCTATAGGTCTTCTGAAGGCTAGAGTCCGGTGTCTACATATATCTGGGGGTTCCCCGGCCTATGGCCCTGATAAGGTGTGTAGAATAGTGGTGGCCTGCTGCATGCTGCACAACGTGGCAGTGAGACATTCAATCCCCCTCTTGGAGGTGGAGGGTGCTATAGGTCCTGATAAGCTACCTCAGAGTGGTGAGGAGAGTGATGGTGAGGATGAGGAAGGAGAAGATGTCAATTACAGGAACCAACTGATACAACTATACTGCCAATAACTGTGTGGGACTTAAGCCTGTCATTGGGGTTGGTGACTAATACTGTCAGTGTGCTCTGTCATATAGGGGGGATTGGTCATGATAGGCGTTACATGGACCACTTCTGCATGGTACTGACAGAAAATATATGCATTCCCTCCTGGCCACCATTTGGGCACCCAGTACCACCGTCAAGCACAAATTGACAATAAAGTTGTTCTCTGCCAGTTGCATCCATGCTCCACTTTGTTCACAATTTAAGACAGGGGACGGTGTTATAGGTGTTAAATGTGTTTTATTGGTAGAATTGAGTGAATTGTGCTATATACAGTGATGGGAGTCTCAAGGGTTGGGTGTCCTGAAAACCAAGTTGGTGGCAGCCCTGTTGGATGTTTTAGATGGGTCGATTTTGTCGAACAGTACTTCAAATTGCCCTCAGCTAAGTGTTGTTGGAGAATGTGTGTAATGGTGGCTTTGCATTAGTAGCAGAGTCAATTGTTGGAGGGGGCCTTGTTCTTAGCTGGGTTTCCAGTGGCATATCTTGGCCTAAGAGTGTGTTTGGGCGCCTGCTGTGGAGCTTCTTGGGGTGGCATGGTTGGCCCTTGTCTTTCCTGGGTGGGTATTTCCTGTGATGTTTCTGCTGCTTGGGTAATCAGATGCTGGTTGTCCAGGGCTGTTGTGGGGGGCTCTTGTCCGGTGTGGGTGCCAGACTGTTTTTTTACCAACTGCAGCAGTGCTCCAGCAATGGTGGCCATTGTGACATTGTGCTCTTTCCACTGCTGCATGGCCTGTTGGTGTTGTTGCTGCTGCATCCTCTTTGCTCCAGGGTGGACACAATCTGTGCAACCTGTCTTGGGTATCTTGGTATCTAGGCCGACAATACCTGTGCAATACCGTCCTGGGCTGCTGCATCCATCCTGTGGCCTCCCCCCGGCCAACTGGGACACTTGAACTTGCCCTAGCCCCCGTGCCTGTGTCCCATGCACAGGTCTTGACGTACCACTTGTACTGGGGCCCTCACCTTCCTGCATGTTGGGGGTGGGAGACTGTGGCCTCTGTAGCTGTGTTACACCAGTCTGTGCCCTGGGTACACTGGTGTGGGTATGCATCCCCTGGCCTGCTGGTCTTGACTGGGTGTTAGGGGTGACATTGGTTTCCTGGGTGGGGCTGCTGCATGGTGAGAATCCAGGACTGTGTGAGCGGCCTGCCTGCTCATCAGTGTTCAGGGATCCTTCACCAAGATCTTGTGAGGTGGCTCAGTCTCCCTGGAGGGCTGTGACACTCCTTGTCCCGTCTGTTAGGGTTGCATGGGTGGTGGTGCCTGTTGGGGGACATACACATGTCTGTTAAATGTGCATGTAGGTTTGAGGTGTACAGGACTGTGCTATTTTGTGCTGGTGTTAATTTCAGTGGCCTTCCAGGGTGCCTTTGTGAGGTTGACGTAGCATTTAGTGCCAGTAGTGAGGTTGCATTGTGGTGGGGGGTATTGTTCCATTGTGGGTACGTGCAGGGGTGGGTGGCTGTGCACAGCAGGAGTTATGTGGGCCTGTTAGTGGGTTGTGGGTAATGCAGGGCGGTGGATATGGTAGGTAATGGCTGGGTGGGGTTTAGGTCCAAGTGGGAGAGGGTGGGGTGGGGTGGTGCATGCATTGCAGTTGTGGTTTATATGGGGTAATTGTAGATGACTTACCCAAGTCCATTCTTCCAGTGAGTCTATTGAGTCCCTCTGGGTGCAGGATGGCGAGGACCTTCTCCTCCAAGTCGGTGTCGTCGGTGGTGTTGGTGGCGGCCCTCCCCCAGTCTTCTGCACTGCGATGTGGTGCCTAGATGCCATGGCCCTGACCTTCCCCCGCAGGTCGTTCCATCTCTTCCGGATGTTGTCCCTGGTGTGTGGATGGTGTCCCGCTGCCTTCAGCCTGTTGGCAATGGTCTGCCACAGCTCCAATTTCCGGGCGATGGGTGTGTGCTGCACCTCTGACTCGAATATTTGTGGCTCCACCTTCTGGATCTCGTCCACCATGGTCCTTAGCTCCCTTTCGGTGAAGCGTAGAGTTTTGGGGGGGGACATGGTGAGTGTGGTGGATGGCATCAGGACTGGGGACGGGGTAAGGGTGCTCCTCTGTGGGTCGATGTGCGTCTCCTATATGCTGCAGTTCGCTGTCTAGCTCTGGTGCTCCTATTCAATGTGTGCACTTGTTGCTGTTGAGTCCACTTGCTGCCCGTGGTGATTGCAGCCACCAATGGTCGTCCGGCCTCCACTGTCCGCCGAGGTGATTTATGCATCATTATTTGGTGGGATGTAGGTGTGCTTGGTGGTGTGGGGTGGGCTGACATTGCCTCCGACAGTGTCCTAGAGGGGAGTGGTGGTGTGGGAATTTTTGGCGGGGTTGGGATTTTTGATCATTATATGGCGGGGTTCCATTCACCGCCAACGGCGGGATTCTGTTTACCGCCGCCAAAGCGGTCGGCGGTCTTTCCCGCCATGTTCATAATGACAGCCTATATTTTTACATTTGGGGGAATATACACATTCATTATGTATAGGAGGGTGTTTATATCTTCTATCCAATTATTCAGTTTTAGTACCAGAATGGTATTATTTTCTATGGGTATCTGGACTGTTCAATTTTTAGTGCTATTTCAGTGAAGATTCCTAAGCCTCCTTTTGGTTGGCCCTGGTTTTTTGTTTTAACTGTCGGTCTGTAATGGCCGGTGTGCCCTTCTATGTCAACAGCTTCAATCGCCCATGTTTCCTGGAGGCATATTATTTGATTTCATTTTAGCAACCAGTCTAAATCTTTCTTCTGCGACTTAGTTTGTGCTCTGTTGAACAGACTAATGGATAGAACGTAATACCGTCTGTTTGCCGCATTATACCCATAAGGTCATGTCCTACATTTCCCATGTAGTGCCTCAGTTATCCAACCTACCTTTCCTTTTCCTCTAGGCCTAGGGGATAAAGAATCTCCTCAGGCTTTTATATCCTTCCTTCAGCGGCTCTAAGAACTGATTATAATTGACCCCCACTATCTTGCGTGGTCACATGTTTGGGTTGTACTAGCACAAATGGTTCTTGATACATGTGAGGATAAAGATAATTGTATCCCCCAGGCTGCCAAAATAGCTTTTTCTCTCCTTACTGATTATGCCAGCAAACTATTTTGAAACAAGCCCATGATGACTTCCTGCACCCTCAACTCGGTATGACCGAGAAATTCAACTGAAATTATATCATTCAATGTTAAGTTTGACGGTGATGGGATTGTATGCAATAAGCTTAATACGTTACCCTTGTTCAAAATATCGTGTGAGCCTCTAGACTTATATATGGGTGTAAAGATTATCTTGTTTGATACATTCAGGCTTTCAGTGACAAAGTTCCTGTCTTCCCTTTCTATGATTTTCTCACTTGACCGTTACTCCCAGTTCCTTTAATATTTTTCCTATTTCCTTCATCATCATAGTCCAGTACTTGGCACATCATATCTTTTCCTATTGCCCTCTGTACTTGTGAGACATAATCATCTGTATTCGGGCGTTGCGATTTCCTTCCCATGTTATTCACCCCACTGTTTGTCTGCTGGTGTTGATAGTTGATTTCTTGAACTCCTGTGGCTCCCATACTATTAGGAGCTTCAGCTTGCTGCTGTCTTTGATCCGAGGGCCTCTGTTTAGAGACTATGGGGGTAATTATGACCCCGGCAGTCGGCGATAATGCGGTGGTAGTACCGCCAACAGACAGCCAACCCGCCAATGTACCATTCCGACTGCCATGGAGGTAGCAGCCTCAGGGCTGGAGATAACCGTCTCCATCCCGGCGGCTGCCATTGTGCCACCTGCGGGATTATGATCCCGCCTACCGCCATGGTTTTTGTGGCATTCGTAACGCCACAAAAACCATGGCGGTAGGCCCTATTAGTGACAGGGAATTCCTTTCCTGTCACTGATAGGGTGCCCCCACCCCCTCTACCTCTCAAAAGACCCCTACCTCTCCAAAACCCGCACCTCCCTACATCCAAGCCCCACCATTCACACACACAAACATGCATACACACACTCATTCACACATACGTACATGCATACACACACTCATTCCCACATACATACACAAATGCATACATCCAATTACACACACATCCACACACACTTCCAAACATACATGCAGACACGCATTACAAATTCTAAACATACACACTTCCATACATTCACGCACACAATCAATACTCAACACACACCTGCAATCACGCACACAAATACATGCACCCCCCCCACACACGCACACACAACACCCCCACACCCCTCCCCTGTGGAGACCGGGCTTACCTGGATCGAGGGGGTCTTCTGGCAGGAGACGGGACGGGGTGCTGCTACCTCCAGCAGAACAAACCCAGGCCGTATTATTTCTCATAATACGGCTGGTGGCGGTCTACTGACATGGCGCTGCTAGTGGTAGCAGCGCCACCTTACCGCCATCCGTCAGTATGGCCACAGCAGGATTTCTGCCCTTCTTGTGGCGGAAATCCAGCAGTGGCCATAATATGGCAGATGGCTGGTAGCCGTGGCAAAAGTCTTTTGGCGGTGATAGGCAGTTTTTACCGCCGATGTCAAAATGGGGGCATTTGTTATCTCCATCGCTTGGGGGGGATTGTGATATGAGACTGATCTGCCTTCGTTGTATTTTTTGCAAAACTCATTCTCTTAGTTGATCTTACATCTTCGGTCTTTCCAACTTTATTCTCATTGTTCCTCTCCTGCTTTTGAAAAAGAGATTTATTTGTTTGATCACCAGTAATTCCTTTTCCGGTGTTATCTCACCAATTTTTTCCGTCTTTTGCCTCACATTTAGGAATTCTAACTTTGATGAACTTTTTTGTTGCTTTTTTCTGGCTTTATGCAATTTTTTTCTTTGTTTTTTGTTATTCCCTGTTCTAGTGCACTGTTGTTTACTTTCATCTTAGGTACATTGGGTTTTTCCTGATTTTCTAGTTTGACATTACCCGTATTGATCTCACTGGTTCCTATATCATTATGGTTTGTTCCTCTATTGAGATTTTTGGAAACATGTTCTTTGTCTTCTCTTGTTACTTTATTATCTTCCCTTTTTGTTTCATAATCTTCCCTCATAGGATTTCAGCACTTATTCCAATCCTCTTCTATTTTCCAGTGCTCACCAGGATTATTCATTTTTAAATCCTCTATAATAGTACTTAACACTTCAGGGATTTAGGCTAATTTGTCCACTACTGGGGCGCATGCACATTCAATATTTGCTATTTCTGCCAGGGTTTGTGCTCGAGTAATCAGATTCTTTAAATCCACAAGTTTATGATTGATTCCTGATATCGAGGTTGGCATTATATTCAGTTGATCTATCTGGGCATCCATTTTATTCGATTGATATGTCAATGCCTCGAGAGTCAGTTGTATAGTTTTAAAGATAACTTCCCACATGTTTACTATGTTAGCTGCCCTCTCTCATATTGTTGATCTGTTGAATTTTCCTGGCTATCATGTGTGGCCTGCTCCTCCTATCAAATTTGTTTTGCTAGTTAGTTACTTAGGGATGGTTCACATTTTTTCCTTACTTTGTTGTCACCCTCCATTTCTCTTTCAATTATCTAAATTTTATCATTTCCTCTGGTTTTATCGCTGGTATGTTTGTTTCCCCTGCCTTATTCCCATTGGTCTCCACTTTTACTGGCATTGGATGTCTATTCCTCAACAGGGGACTTTTATTCTCACTTCTATTGTTTTGCTGAAACAGTGACTCTGGCAACATTGAAAGGAGATCTGTGTCACTAACCGATCCCCACCTAACATCACACTATCTATATTTTCCTCCTTTATTTCATCTTCTTGCATTTCTCTGTGAATTCTTTCTTACGTCACCCCTTTGTTCATTTGTTTATACTGAGCTGGATTTTATTGGTGTGGTTGGTGCAGTGAGTAAGTTTAAGTCCTTGGGAGTGGAGAAGATTATTTCCACTGGAACTTTTAAGAAAACTGAATTTTTTTGGGATTTTCAGTACTTTGTCAAACATTTCTTGTGAAGGGTGATATTAGAGATATATTTTGCCTTGTGGAGTTTGTCTTTGCTTTTTTTGTTATTGCCCTGTCTGTAGACCTCTCCTCTTATTTACTCTTGTAGTTACTTGTCTTTCACGTCCCTCATTTTGGGGCTGAACTACTGTTCTTCGATTGTTAGTCATGGTGAAAGATCCACTTTTTCTGTGACCGCCCTGACCATGGGCAAATCACACTGCTGACCCCACTAAAACACCTGCAAGACACCAGCAAGCTGCACTCAGTGTTATCGGGCTGCTTCCGCCGTGTTGCAGAGCTGACTTCCTGTGATGGTGGCCAGGATGGTTGCTTAATATAGTAGATATACTTTGTTAGACGGATTAAAATCCACTCACACCTTTGTGTTTAGCCCTTTAACACAAGTCTTTACCGTCTTTGCAATGTAATCAAAAGAAGCTTAGGAAGCTAGCTTTCTATTGTTCAGCTTTACTTTTTGTTTTAATTTGTTGTTTCCCACTGACGCTCTCCCCCTTTCCAGGGGGACGGAGGAGACCTCTTGGGCTCCCTTACTCCTTCTTGACTTCTTTTTCCTTAGTTTTTCCTCAGTTCTCCAGCACCAGGCTTCTTGGGGGCTTCATAGAGTGCAGGGGACTTCCCAGGGTGCAAAAGGGGCCTGGGTTATTCTCCCTCCCTCTCTGGCTCCTCCGCTCTACGTTGAGTTACTTATAGCATGTGCTTATAGGATGTGGGGTGTCGCCGGCGCCAGCACCGTGCCTAGCACCGTGGGCGAGCTCCAGTCGGTCAAAGCAATGATGGGATGGGACGGGCTGGGCTGGGGGCAGCGGGCTGCAGGGTGCGGGCTGTGGGTGGCGAACGTGATGGTAATGCGGGGGTGGCGGGTCAGTCACACAGTCTCTCACTCCTTACTGGCCCCCCGCCTGCTGCTCTTCTCCACTGCCCTTTGCTCCACCCGCAGTCTCCTTCTCTCCTCCTCGCCACCGCCTTACCGCACCTATCAATCAATCAGAGTATTTTTAGAGTGCTCTACTCACCCGTGAGGGTCTCAAGGCGCTTTGAGGGGGGGCTGCTACTGCTTGAACCGCCAGGTCTTGAGGAGTCTCATGAAGGTCAGTAGGTCCTTGGTCTGCCGTACTGTTGCTTGCAATTGCAGTAGCAGTAAATGGTAGCGACTGCCACACACGTAGCTTGCCGCTTTCCTCGGGGCTTGCTGGCATCTCCGAGCATCCGGTGTCTCTGGCGCCCGGCGTTCTACGTCTCCATGTCACCTCTACGCGGCTCCCATGCAACGCAGCTTTCAATCACTGGAGCTGTTCACTGCCTTCAGTTTCACTCCAGTGTCTGAGTGGCAGTGGAGGTAGATGTTGACATTGGTAGCATTGGTGACAGAATGTTTTGTAAGCACACCACTGAATGGTGAATGTGTCATTGTCCTGTTCTGATCATGTGCCTTCATATGTTGTCACTGCCATGATGTAGACTATTGTTGTTGTTATTGGTCTAGGAGTCCTGTTGTGAGGGCAGGATGTATGGCTCAAACAGAGGCCATGCATCAATCATAGTGTGCTTATTTAATCTGTTTCCATTGCATATTCCCTTACCTCCATGGTATCAAGGTAGTGGAGTGTATAACAATGAAAAGCAAGATATTGGGAATAAGACTGGTTTTTGCTCCCCAGACTCTATTTCTACATGGACTTGTTTTCAAAATTGGATTGTTGTACAGCAAATTTTGGTGCTTTCCTACTGGTGGCATACTTTTGTCTGCCTAGCACCAATGAAAGAACCTTGCATCATGGTGCAAGGGACCTGCTGTCAGATGCCATCACACAACATATGCAGTAACCTGAAATCCTTCAGTCAGCAGGGGCGATGTGTGATGGCAGTCCGTCTATTCCCCAAAGTGATCTACCATGGGAACAGTGATACTGTATGCCAAGGAGCTCACCAAAGGGAATGGGGGTGTGGAAGAAAATAATGAAGGCAGCCTACTGGTTCTCTGCGATCAGTGCTTGTTCCAGAAATGTCCCTGACGTTACCCCAGGATAGTGATGTATGGAGGCTAAGGCCCATATTTATACTTTATTAGCACCGCATTTGCGCCATTTTTTGATGCAAATACGGCGCAAACTTACAAAATGCATATTTATACTTTTTTAGCACCACATTTGCGCCATTTTTTGACGCGAAAACGGCGCAAACTTACAAAATACAATTGTATTTGTAAGTTTGCGCCGTTTTTGCATCAAAAAATGGTGCAAATGTGGTGCTAAAAAGTATAAATATGTATTTTGTAAGTTTGCGCCGTTTTTGCATAAAAAAATGGCGCATATGCGGCGCTAATACGCAATTATATTTTTAAAGTTTGTGCCGTTTTTGCATCAAAAAATGGTGCAAATGCGGCGCTAAAAAAGTATAAATATGGGCCTAAGTCTGCTTGCATTTGGGCCCCACCAACATCTACACAGGCACAGACAACCCCCGAAACTTGAGGGTATGTAAGTATAACTCAGCAGCCCAGTACATCCCACACCACCCTTGGACCCACTTGAGGACAGCAGCTGCATGGCACTGAGCAAAGTAGAAGTGGAGGTGCAGCACAGTTCAATTTCAATATGTTGCTGGGGGGGAGAGTAGGGAAGAAAGACAAGAGGATGGAAAGAATTGGAAAGGAACAGAAGTGTCAGTTAGATATTTTGCAGAAGTGCCAGGAGGCACTTGAGAGAATAGCCGCACAAATATGAACTCCCCTTTAGGACTTCCCCTTCCCTTCTTTCTATAAGTCTTATATTGTTATAGTTATAAGTAATAGCTTAATTTCTAGTTAGATTAGTGTAGGTTTACAAATAGTTTAGGGTCGTTTTAGATAAATAAGTAGTTTTATGTAGTAGTATTTTAGTAATGTTTTACTATGGCAGGCTTTTAAGTTGATGGGAGGTTAATGTATTATAAAAATAAATAAAAACAAAATATATCTTTGTTCAGGCTTCTAAGTGTAGTTAGAATATGTTTCAAGTGTAGTTAATGTTTGTATTTTTTCTGACCTATGTATTTTAAGGGGGCTGGTGGTGTTGATGTTTAATAGTGGTTGAGATAGGTTAAGTGTAAGCTACGGAAGTATAGGGCAGTGTTTAGGATATTTAGTCTAGGTTAGTTAGAGTTAGGTAATGTTTTAGTTAATAGTTTTTACATTTAAATACATCATTAATTGTTCTCCAATTGGATAATACTTGTCTGGATTTGGTACTATTGTGTTTGTGAGTACATGAGTTTCAACCTCTCCTGAGTACATTGTAGGCATATGTCACATTTTCAGAGTCTTCTGGAGAACTATAGGACTTCCTCACATTTGAGATATGCAAGGAACCATTTCTATTCTTTAGACACTATAAGTGGAGCTCATTATTTGATTTTACACACAGCACAACATATGTAGTCTCATTACTGGGCCTTGCTTGACAGGGAGAGGGCAGGTAAGTGTTGGATTTGACATTTTACTACAGATTGCTGCCTGTGCAGGGATGTAGATTGCTAACTTGCACTACTGCAGACACACTTGTACCATTGTGCAAGGGGTTATGCTTTGTTGGTTGGTTTCTAATTGTGCAGGAAGTCACACCTGCCTGGACAACATTCTTTATCATTGGCATATACTTCATGCTAAGTGTGGGATTTCATGTTGCTCACTTAGACAAAAGCTGACAACAGTACTTTTGGACCAACCATGTAGCTCCCATTTCCTCCTCCCTGGTGAGTTGTATCATTGTTACAGGTCCCTGGGTCTGCCATTAATGTAAATATTTATGTGCAAATGATGTGATGTCTGGATGCACTCACACTCACTACATTTGATGCCTCCCTTGGGGCAGAGTAAGATAAGTCAGCTATTTTGTCCTGTGTTTCAATAATTTACATTTATCACACTGGGTACTCCCCCTACCCTGACTCACCACACCCGCAACCTCGATAAGAAACTCTCATTGATACAGCAGGTAAATGCAGTTGCCTCATTATATAAGAAAACCATCACACATGCCCTCATTGCCAGCCACCTCGACTACCCCAATGCCCTCTACACCGGACTCCCCCGCCAGCTCCTCCACTACCTGCAAACCATTCAGAACACCACAGCTAGGATCATCATCGACCTCCCAGGAGAGCCAACATCACACCTCATCTCAGAAACCTTCACTGGCTACCCGTCCACAAGAAACACAAATTCATACAAGGCTCTCCACAACACCAGACCGAAGATCATCAATCACAGACTATCCTTCCACCTGCCCACCAGAAAGCTCAGTTCCGCCTCCCTCGCCCATATCCACTATAGTGAAGGGTGCGCCTTCTCCCACTTTGCCTACAAAGCGTGGAACGACCACCCTCTCCATCTCCGCACTGCTCCTACACTTACTGTCTTCAGAAGAGAACTCAAAACCTGCTCTCCGACCTGTGATTACCCTACAGCTAGCACACTCGACCACTCCAGCAGCTGGATACCCCTTGGGGTATTTATAAATACCAATGATTGATTGAATGATTGATCAGTATACATAGGGTAAGGCAAGGTGTGCTTGCATGACTTGGTTACTGTCATTCACGGTATTGGTTTGTCCTTGTGCATCCTTGTGTGGCACAAGTACAATCAAAATCCATTGGGAATCAGTATCTGGCTATAATTGGTACTGTGATCAGTGTTTTTCACAATTGCTAATGATGTTGTCATCTTTACTTTGCAACAATTATGTGGATCACTATAACTGTGTTTTAGCCTCACATGCCTAATAAATTCCACGTATAGGTGGTAGGTTTTTGTCTACTTTGCAAGAACCTTTTCACTGTGAGTCCAGCAAGAAAATGCATCTTGTTGGTACACTTTGTGTTAGACATGGGGGCTTTGGTTGGCAGTCAGGTTACCCCCTGTCCAAGCAAGGACCCTCACTCTAGTCAATGTAAAGGAGAATCACCCTCAGTTAACCCCCGCTCATTCCCCTGGTAGCTTGGCACGAGCAGGAAGGCTTAACTTCAGAGACCAGGTATAAAGTATGTGTACCAACAAAAACAGTAATATAGTAAAAACACCACAAAACGACTCAACGCAGGTTTAGAAAAATAGCCAATATTTATCTAAACAGAACAAGACCAAAATGACAAAAATCTGGGATACAGAAGTCAAGTTATGAATTTTTAAAGACTAAACTCCCAAATAACACTTAGAAACACAAAATGCTTCGATGAGGTGATAACACGATGTTGTGATGGAGTCGTTCCCAACAATCTGACACCAATGGCACCGGGTACGGAGTCAGACAGAACCCCAGGTACAGTACCTTAGTAAAATGTGAGAACAAGCTGGTGTGCGAAGTCGGGGATCGCAGCATCGCTGGATCCAAGACGTCGTTGGTTCCGGTGCTGTGGGGCGAAGGAGCAGAGGTGCCACCAAGAGACGTCGGGTCCTTGCTGTGGAGTGGTGGAGGTGAAGTGGCGTTGGTGCACAGTGTTGAATCCGCCCACTTCTGGCGGAGTCGATATCTGGCGGTCACGACGTGGTGCCGCGACTTCCATAGTCGTGGACTTCAACGGGGCTGCAGCGGTGTTGGGTCTGTGAGGGTCATCACACTCCAGGGAGGACCACGGAGTTGGTTGCAGGTAGCGTCATGGGATTCGGCAGCGGTGTCGATCCTGAGTCGTCTGAAGTCGGTTTTCTGGAATTTTCACCAGCTTCTCCTTTCAAGGGTCCAGGGACTGGATAGGGCACTACTTGTCAGGGAAGGAGTCTCAGCAGAGAGTCCAGGTGATGGTAGGGGAAGTTTTTGATTGCCCTGAGACTTCAGAACAGGGGTCAAGCTCAGTCCAAGCCCTTGGATATTTTTATCAAGCAGGGATATACCACAAAGTCCAGTATTTGTCCCCTTTCACAGGCAGAAGCAGCAACTGCAGGATAGCTCCACAAACACAGTCACAGGCAGGGCAGCACTTCTCCTCAGCTCTTCAGTGTGAGAAAGTAGCCTCTTTCTAGCCTTATTACCCCCACTTTTGGCCTGTTTGTGAGTGTATGTCAGGTTGTTTTCACTGTCTCACTGGGATCCTGCCAGCCAGGGCCCAGTGCTCATAGTGGAAAACCCTATGTTTTCAGTATGTTTGTTATGTGTCACTGGGACCCTGCTAGCCAGGACCCCAGTGCTCATAAGTTTGTGACCTATATGTATGTGTTCCCTGTGTGATGCCTAACTGTCTCACTGAGGCTCTGCTAACCAGAACCTCGGTGGTTATGCTCTCTCATTTCTTTCCAAATTGTCACTAACAGGCTAGTGACCAATTTTACCAATTCACATTGGCATACTGGAACACCCTTATAATTCCCTAGTATATGGTACTGAGGTACCCAGGGTATTGGGGTTCCAGGAGATCCCTATGGGCTGCAGCATTTCTTTTGCCACCCATAGGGAGCTCTGACAATTCTTACACAGGCCTGCCACTGCAGCCTGAGTGAAATAACGTCCACGTTATTTCACAGCCATTTACCACTGCAATTAGGTAACTTATAAGGTACCTATATGTCTAACCTTTACCTGGTAAAGGTTGGGTGCTAAGTTACCTAGTGTGTGGGCACCCTGGCACTAGCCAAGATGCCCCCACATCGTTCAGGGCAAATTCCCCGGACTTTGTGAGTGCGGGGACACCATTACACGCGTGCACTACACATAGGTCACTACCTATGTGTAGCTTCACAATGGTAACTCCGAATATGGCCATGTAACATGTCTAAGATCATGGAATTGCCCCCTCTATGCCATCCTGGCATTGTTGGCACAATCCCATGATCCCACGGGTCTGTAGCTCAGACCTGGGTACTGCCAAACTGCCTTTTCAGGGGTTTCACTGCAGCTGCTGCTGCTGCCAACCCCTCAGACAGGTTTCTCCCCTCCTGAGGTCCAGCCAGGCTTGGCCCAGGAAGGCAGAACAAAGGACTTCCTCAGAGAGAGGGTGTTACACCCTCTCCCTTTGGAAAAAGGTGTGAAGGCAGGGGAGGAGTAGCCTTCCCCCAGCCTCTGGAAATGCTTTCATGGGCACAGATTGTGCCCATTTCTGCATAAGCCAGTCTACACCAGTTCAGGGACCCCTCAGCCCTGCTCTGGCGCGAAACTGGACAAAGGAAAGGGGAGTGACCACTCCCCTGACCTGCACCTCCCCTGGGAGGTGCCCAGAGCTCCTCCAGTGTGATCCAGACCTCTGCCATCTTGGAAACAGAGGTGCTGCTGGCACACTGGACTGCTCTGAGTGGCCAGTGCCAGCAGGTGACGTCAGAGACTCCTTCTGATAGGCTCCTTCAGGTGTTGCTAGCCTATCCTCTCTCCTAAGTAGCCAAACCCTCTTTTCTGGCTATTTAGGGTCTCTGCTTTGGGGAATTCCTTAGATAACAAATGCAAGAGCTCATCAGAGTTCCTCTGCATCTCTCTCTTCACCTTCTGCCAAGGAATCGACTGCTGACCGCGCTGGAAGCCTGTAAAACTGCAACAAAGTAGCAAAGATGACTACTGCAACTCTGTAACACTGATCCTGCCGCCTTCTCGACTGTTTTCCTGGTGGTGCATGCTGTGGGGGTAGTCTGCCTCCTCTCTGCAATAGAAGCTCCGAAGAAATCTCCCGTGGGTCGACTGAATCTTCCCCCTGCAACCGCAGGCACCAAAGAACGGCATTACCAGTACTCTGGTCTCCTCTCAGCACGACGAGCGAGGTCCCTTGATTCCAGCAACTCTGTCCAAGTGACTCCCACAGTCCAGTGACTCTTCAGTCCAAGTTTGGTGGAGGTAAGTCCTTGCCTCCCCACGCCAGACTGCATTGCTGGGAACCGCGTCTTTTGCAGCTACTCCAACCTCTGTGCACTTCTGGCAGAAATCCTTTGTGCACAGCCAAGCCTGGGTCCACGGCACTCTAACCTGTATTGCACGACTTTCTAAGTTGTCCTCCGGCGGCGTGGGACTCCTTAGTGCAACTTCGGGTGAGCACCGTGTCTCTCTTCTTTGAAGTGCCTGTTCTGGCACTTCTGCGTGTGCTGCCTGCTTCTGAGAGGGCTCCTCGTCTTGCTCGACGCCCCCTCTGTCCCCAGACGCAATTGGCGACATCCTGGTCCCTTCTGGGCTACAGCAGCATGCAAAAACCCTTAATGCATGATTTGCAGCTAGCAAGGCTTGTTGGCTGTATTTCCACAGAAAACCACTTCTGCACGACTCTCCATGGCGTGGGGCATCCATCCTTCAAAGGGGAAGTCTCTAACCTTTGTCGTTCCTACAGAATCCTCAGCTTCTACTGTCCAGTAGCAGCTTCTTTGCACCCACCGTTGGCATTTCCTGGGCATCTGCCCATCTCCGACTTGCTTGTGACTTTTGGACTTGGTCCCCTTGTTCCACAGGTACCCCCGTTTGGAAATCCATTGTTGTTGCATTGCTGGTTTGTGTCTTTCCTGCAGAATTCCCCTATCACGACTTCTGTGCTCTTTGGGGAACTTTAGTGTATTTTGCACTCACTTTTCAGGCTCTTGGGGTGGGCTATTTTTCTAACCCTTACTATTTTCTAATAGTCCCAGCGACCCTCTACAAGGTCACATAGGTTTGGGGTCCATTCGTGGTTCGCATTCCACTTTTGGAGTATATGGTTTGTGTTGCCCCTATCCCTTTGTGTCCCCATTGCATCCTATTGTAACTATACATTGTTTGCACTGTTTTCTAAGACAATACTGCATATTTTTGGTATTGTGTACATATATCTTGTGTATATTTGCTATCCTCATACTGAGGGTACTCACTGAGATACTTTGGCATATTGTCATAAAAATAAAGTACCTTTATTTTTAGTATATCTGTGTATTGTGTTTTCTTATGATATTGTGCAAGTGACACTAGTGGTCACTCGTCTCCTAGTTCAGCCTAAGCTGCTCTGCTAAGCTACCATTATCTATCAGCCTAAGCTGCTAGACACCCTATGCACTAATAAGGGATACCTGGGCCTGGTGCAAGGTGTAAGTACCCCTTGGTACTCACTACAAGCCAGTCCAGCCTCCTACATTGGTTGTGCAGCGGTGGGATAAGTACTTTGCAACTACTTACCACTTTTGTCACTGTACTTTTCATAAGAGAATAATATACAAAACAAGTTCAGTGTGTGTACACATAACCAAAACGTTTTGCATTTCCTCTTTTCACTTCTTTCTAAAGTGCTGAAAAGTACCTCTAAACTTTCTAAAAAGTTCTTAAAAAGTTTTTTTTTTTTCTGTCTTTCAAAAAGTTCTGAAAACTTTTTTTTCTCACTTTTTCTGTCACTTAAACACTTTCTAAAATGTCTGGCACAGGCCAAACTGTTGATCTGTCCAAACTTGCTTATGATCACCTTAGCTGGAAAGGAGCAAGGAGTCTCTGCATAGAAAGAGGTTTAAGTATAGGTAAGAATCCCCCCCCAGAGAACTGTTGGTTAACATGCGTATAGAACAGGATAAGGCAAAAGATGCCCCTTCTGTTGAAAAAGTAGCTAATGGTTCCCAATCTGATCCAGGGACTCCCCTAGAAAAAGATTCAGGAAAGAAACTTCCTAGCCTGCCGCTTATCAGACAGCCTAGCATAGTTGGTACTGAAGTAGGGTCACACCATACTGATAGTGTGGCCTCACATCATAGCAAGAGTATTTCTTCTCACCATAGTAGAAGTGATGTTTCTGTTAACCAAGCTGTTAGGATGCCATCTGTTAGGAACAGGTCTCCTTCTGTCCATTCTCACCATACTTCTGTTTCAAGGAATGTCCCTCCCACCCACCCTGATGACAGAATGTTAGAAAGGGAGCTCAATAGATTGAGAGTGGAGCAATCCAGACTGAAGCTTAAGCAGCAACAGCTGGATTTAGATAGGCAATCCTTAGAAGTAGAGAAGGAAAGACAGAAATTGGGTTTAGAAACCCATGGTGGCAGCAGCAGTATTCCCCATAGTCATCCTGCAAGAGAGCATGATTCAAGGAATCTGCATAAGATAGTTCCCCCTTATAAGGAGGGGGATGACGTTAACAAGTGGTTTGCTGCACTTGAGAGGGCCTGTGTTGTACAGTATGTCCCTCAAAGGCAGTGGGCTGCTATCCTATGGCTATCATTTAGTGGAAAGGGTAGGGATAGGCTCCTTACTGTGAAAGAAAGTGATGCCAATAATTTTACAGTTCTTAAGAATGCACTCCTGGATGGTTATGGCTTAACCACTGAACAGTACAGGATGAAGTTCAGAGAGACCAAAAAGGAGTCTTCACAAGACTGGGTTGATTTTGTTGACCATTCAGTGAAGGCCTTGGAGGGGTGGTTACATGGCAGTAAAGTTACTGATTATGACAGCCTGTATAACTTGATCCTGAGAGAGCATATTCTTAATAATTGTGTGTCTGATTTGTTGCACCAGTACTTGGTGGACTCCGATCTGACCTCTCCCCAAGAATTGGGAAAGAGAGCAGACAAATGGGTCAGAACAAGGTTAAACAGAAAAGTTCATACAGGGGGTGACAAAGATGGCAATAAGAAGAAAGATGGTGAAAAGTCTCAAGATAAGCATGGGGATAAGGGTAAAACCAAAGATCCTTCTTCAAATTTTAAACACTCTTCAGAGGGTGGGGATAAAACAAATTCTTCCTCTTCTTCTCAACCTACACAAGTTAAAAAGCCTTGGTGCTTTGTGTGTAAAAACAGAGGCCATAGGCCAGGGGATAAGTCCTGTCCAGGTAACCCCCCTGAGCCTACCACCACTAATACATCAAGCTCTAGTGCCCCTAGCAGTAGTGGTACTAGTGGTGGGACTGCTGGCAACAGTCAAGTTAAGGGTGTAGTTGGGTTCACTTATGGATCCATAGTAGAAACTGGGGTAGTCAGTCCCAAGACAGTTTCTGTCACACCTAGTGGCATTGGCCTTGCCACACTGGCTGCTTGTCCCCTTACAATGGATAAGTACAGGCAGACAGTTTCAATAAATGGTGTTGAGGCCTTGGCCTACAGGGACACAGGTGCCAGTATCACTTTGGTGACTGAAAACCTAGTGCATCCTGAACAACACATCACTGGACAACAGTATAAGATTATTGATGTCCATAACTCCACTAAGTTTCTTTCCTTAGCTATAATTCAGTTTAGTTGGGGTGGAGTTACTGGCCCTAAGCAGGTGGTAGTATCACCTAACTTACCTGTAGACTGTCTCTTAGGTAATGACCTAGAGGCCTCAGGTTGGGCTGATGTAGAGTTTTATGCCCATGCAGCCATGCTGGGCATCCCAGAGGAATTGTTCCCTCTCATTTCTACTGAAATGAAAAAGCAAAGGAGAGAAGGCCTGAAAACTCAGGAGCCCTCTCCAACAACAGGAAAAAGGGGTATCACAGTATACCCTAACCACCCTACCATTCAGGATACCATTCCTGTGGTGGGAGAAACCTCTCCTAGGGTAGCACCTGTTCCAAGGGAAGCATCAGTTGGCAAAACTGTACTCCCTGAGGTGGATGTACCTCTCTGTGGGATAACTAACATTGGTGAGAAAAAGAGCACCATTTTAGTTAACATGGAGCATCCCTCCAACCCTCCCAGAGAAACTTTAGTGCAGAAACCCTGCACTACCTCACAACACTTAGGACAGCATCCCTGCCCTAGTGTGGAGCTCATAGGACAGCATCCCTGCCCTGCTCCAACTAAAGAGAAACAGCATCCCTGTTCTCTCTTCCAGCCATATGGACAAAGTTTTTGCCCAGCTATGGCTTTACTGAGACAGCATCCCTGGCTGGCATTTCCATCATTACAAATAGGTTCAGTGGATAATTCCCACTGCTCTAAACTAAAACTTACTGATAGAAACTCTGAAAATACATCTTCACATTGTTGCTTAGCTAAAAAACTTAAAACAGGGTGGTTTACATCCCCACAGGGAAGTAACCATGTAGTGGATGATAAAGGGAGTAACCAGTCTATTGCAGAGCTACTCTCTACTTATCACCACTTAGACAATAAAGTCTCAACTGGCCAAGGTTAGCCTTATTGTCCTTCGTTTAGGGGGGGGGGGGTTGTGTGAGAAAGTAGCCTCTTTCTAGCCTTATTACCCCCACTTTTGGCCTGTTTGTGAGTGTATGTCAGGGTGTTTTCACTGTCTCACTGGGATCCTGCCAGCCAGGGCACAGTGCTCATAGTGAAAACCCTATGTTTTCAGTATGTTTGTTATGTGTCACTGGGACCCTGCTAGCCAGGACTCCAGTGCTCATAAGTTTGTGACCTATATGTATGTGTTCCCTGTGTGATGCCTAGCTGTCTCACTGAGGCTCTGCTAACCAGAACCTCAGTGGTTATGCTCTCTCATTTCTTTCCAAATTGTCACTAACAGGCTAGTGACCAATTTTACCAATTCACATTGGCATACTGGAACACCCTTATAATTCCCTAGCATATGGTACTGAGGTACCCAGGGTATTGGGGTTCCAGGAGATCCCTATGGGCTGCACCATTTCTTTTGCCACCCATAGGGAGCTCTGACAATTCTTAAACAGGCCTGCCACTGCAGCCTGAGTGAAATAACGTCCACGTTATTTCACAGCCATTTACCACTGCACTTAGGTAACTTATAAGGCACCTATATGTCTACCATTTACCTGGTAAAGGTTGGGTGCTAAGTTACCTAGTGTGTGGGCACCCTGGCACTAGCCAAGGTGCCCCCACATCGTTCAGGGCAAATTCCCCGGACTTTGTGAGTGCGGGGACACCATTACACACGTGCACTACACATAGGTAGTGACCTATGTGTAGCTTCACAATGGTAACTCCGAATATGGCCATGTAACATGTCTAAGATCATGGAATTGCCCCCTCTATGCCATCCTGGCATTGTTGGCACAATCCCATGATCCCACGGGTCGGTAGCTCAGACCCGGGTACTGCCAAACTGCCTTTTCAGGGGTTTCACTGCAGCTGCTGCTGCTGCTGCTGCCAACCCCTCAGACAGGTTTCTGCCCTCCTGGGGTCCAGCCAGGCTTGGCCCAGGAAGGCAGAACAAAGGACTTCCTCAGAGAGAGGGTATTACACCCTCTCCCTTTGGAAAAAGGTGTGAAGGCAGGGGAGGAGTAGCCTCCCCCAGCCTCTGGAAATGCTTTCATGGGCACAGATGGTGCCCATTTCTGCATAAGCCAGTCTACACCGGTTCAGGGATCCCTCAGCCCTGCTCTGGCGTGAAACTGGACAAAGGAAAGGGGAGTGACCATTCCCCTGACCTGCACCTCCCCTGGGAGGTGCCCAGAGCTCCTCCAGTGTGCTCCAGACCTCTGCCATCTTGGAAACAGAGGTGCTACTGGCACACTGGACTGCTCTGAGTGGCCAGTGCCAGCAGGTGACGTCAGAGACTCCTTCTGATAGGCTCCTTCAGGTGTTGCTAGCCTATCCTCTCTCCTAAGTAGCCAAACCCTCTTTTCTGGCTATTTAGGGTCTCTGCTTTGGGGAATTTCTTAGATACCGAATGCAAGAGCTCATCAGAGTTCCTCTGCATCTCTCTCTTCACCTTCTGCCAAGGAATCGACTGCTGACCACGCTGGAAGCCTGCAAAACTGCAACATAGTAGCAAAGACGACTACTGCAACTCTGTAACGCTGACCCTGCCGCCTTCTCGACTGTTTTCCTGGTGGTGCATGCTGTGGGGGTAGTCTGCCTCCTCTCTGCACTAGAAGCTCCGAAGAAATCTCCCGTGGGTCGACGGAATCTTCCCCCTGCAACGGCAGGCACCAAAGAACTGCATTACCGGTACTCTGGGTCTCCTCTCAGCATGACGAGTGAGGTCTCTTGATTCCAGCAACTCTGTCCAAGTGACTCCCACAGTCCAGTGACTCTTCAGTCCAAGTTTGGTGGAGGTAAGTCCTTGCCTCCCCACGCCAGACTGCATTGCTGGGAACCGCGTCTTTTTCAGCTACTCCGGCCTCTGTGCACTTCCGGCGGAAATCCTTTGTGCACAGCCAAGCCTGGGTCCACGGCACTCTAACCTGTATTGCACGACTTTCTAAGTTGTCCTCCGGCGGCGAGGGACTCCTTTGTGCAACTTCGGGTGAGCACCATTTCACTCTTCTTCGAAGTGCCTGTTCTGGCACTTCTGCATGTGCTGCCTGCTTCTGAGAGGGCTCCTCGTCTTGCTCGACGCCCCCTCTGTCTCCAGACGCAATTGGCGACATCCTGGTCCCTCCTGGGCCACAGCAGCACTCAAAAACCCTTACTGCACAATTTGCAGCTAGCAAGGCTTGTTGGCTGTATTTCCACAGGAAAACACTTTTGCACAACTTTCCACGGCGTGGGGGATCTATCCTCCAAAGGGGAAGTCTCTAGCCCTTGTCGTTCCTGCAGAATCCTCAGCTTCTACTGTCCAGTAGCAGCTTCTTTGCACCCATCGTTGGCATTTCCTGGGCATCTGCCCATCTCCGACTTGCTTGTGACTTTTGGACTTGGTCCCCTTGTTCCACAGGTACCTTCGTTTGGAAATCCATCGTTGTTGCATTGCTGGTTTGTGTCTTTCATGCAGAATTCCCCTATCACGACTTCTGTGCTCTTTGGGGAACTTTAGTGCACTTTGCACTCACTTTTCAGGGTCTTGGGGTGGGCTATTTTTCTAACCCTTACTATTTTCTAATAGTCCCAGCGACCCTCTACAAGGTCACATAGGTTTGGGGTCCATTCGTGGTTTGCATTCCTCTTTTGGAGTATATGGTTTGTGTTGCCCCTATCCCTATGTGTCCCCATTGCATCCTATTGTAACTATACATTGTTTGCACTGTTTTCTAAGACTATACTGCATATTTTTGGTATTTTGTACATATATCTTGTGTATATTTGCTATCCTCATACTGAGGGTACTCACTGAGATACTTTGGCATATTGTCATAAAAATAAAGTACCTTTATTTTTAGTATATCTATGTATTGTGTTTTCTTATGATATTGTGCAAGTGACACTAGTGGTACTGTAGGAGCTTCACTCGTCTCCTAGTTCAGCCTAAGCTGCTCTGCTAAGCTACCATTATCTATCAGCCTAAGCTGCTAGACACCCTATACACTAATAAGGGATACCTGGGCCTGGTGCAAGGTGTAAGTACCCCTTGGTACTCACTACAAGCCAGTCCAGCCTCCTACATTCAGCTCTTCTCCTTGGCAGAGGTTCCTCTTGATTCTAGAAGTGATCTAATTTTCAGGGGTTTTAGGTGCTCTTCTTATACCTGTTAGACCTGACAGCCTTAGGGTAGTCACCCCTAACTTTTTGCCTGCCTCCCTCCATTTTTTTGGACACTGTTTTTGCTGGTTTATAACCAGTGCTAAAGTGCATATGCTCTCTCCCTTAAAACATGGTAACCTTGAATCATACCTGATTGGACTATTAATTTACTTATAAGTCCCTAGTAAGGTGCACTTTATGTGCATAGGGCTGGTAAATTAAATGCTACTAGTGGGCCTGCAGCACTGGTTGTGCCACCCACTTAAGTAGCCCCTTTTCCTTGTCTCAGGCCTGCCATTGCAAGGCCTGTGTGTGCAGTTTCACTGCCACCTCGACTTGGCATTTAAAAGTACTTGCCAAGCCTAGAACTCCCCTTTTTCTACATATAAGTCACCCTTAAGGTGTGCCCTAGGTAACCCCTAGGGCAGGGTGCTGTGTAGGTAAAAGGCAGGACATATACCTGTGTAGTTATATGTCCTGGTAGTGTAAAACTCCTAAATTCGTTTTCACACTACTGTGAGGCCTGCTCCCTTCATAGGCTAACATTAGGGCTGCCCTCATACACTGTTGAAGTGGAAGCTGCTGATCTGAAAGGAGCAGGGAGGTCATATTTAGTATGGCCAGAATGGTAATACAAAGTCCTACTGACTGGTGAAGTCGGATTTCATATTACTATTCTAGAAATGCCACTTTTAGAAAGTGAGCATTTCTTTGCACTTAAATCCTTCTGTGCCTTACAATCCACGTCTGGCTGGGCTTGGTTGACAGCTCCTTGTGCATTCACTCAGACACACCCCAAACACAGGGTACTCAGCCTCACTTGCATACATCTGCATTTTGAATGAGTCTTCCTGGGCTGGGAGGGTGGAGGGCCTGCTCTCACACAAAGGACTGCCACACCCCCTACTGGGACCCTGGCAGACAGGATTAAACTGAAAGGGGACCTGGTGCACTTCTTAGCCACTCTTTGAAGTCTCCCCCACTTCAAAGGCACATTTGGGTATAAAACAGGGCCTCTGCCCTACCTCATCAGACACTTGCTGGAGAAGAAACCTGAACCAGAAACTACATCCTGCCAAGAAGAACTGCCTTGCTGCTCAAAGGACTCACCTGTCTGCTTTCTACAAAGGACTGCTGCCTTGCTGTTGCCCTGCTGCCTTGCTGAACTCTTGTCTGGCTGTGAAAGTGCTCTCCAAGGTCTTGGATAGAGCTTGCCTCCTGTTCCTTGAAGTCTCAGGACCAAAAAGACTTCTCTCTTTTACTTGGACGCTCCGTGCGCCGAAAATTTCGACGCACAGCTTGTTTCGCGGCGAGAAAAACGACGCACACCGACGCTGATCGACGCGACGTTCTTGGGACGATCGAAGATCCGACGCACGGCCTCGCAAGGACAACGCCGCCCAACCTCTAGAGGAGAAATCGATGCGACGCCTGCCGTGAGATCGTAATTTCAACGCGCAGCCCCGCAGATCGAAGTCTAGAGGAGAAATCGACGCGACGCCTGCCGTGAGTTCGTAAATTCGACGCGCAGCCCCGCAGATTGACGCGCAGCCGGAGAACAAGCAGGAGAATCCACGCACAGACCCGGGACATCTGGTAATCCCCGCGATCCACAAAAAGAGACTGTCCACGCGCCGGAAAACGACGCCCGACTTCCCCGCGTGGAAAATAATGACGCAAGTCCGTGTGTGCTGGGGAGAAATCGACGCACACACCCTTTTTCCACGCACCTCTTCTCTTGTGGCCCTCTGAGGAGTTTTTTCCACTCCTAACCATGTACTTGTGCTTGAAAGAGACTTTTGTTACATTCTAAAGACTTAAGACACTTTATATCACTTCCCTGTGATATTTCTACAATTTTCCATTGCAACTTTATTCTTTTTGACCTACAATTATCCTGATAAATATTATATATTTTTCTAAACACTGTGTGGTGTATTTTTGTGGTGCTATATGGTGGTATTGTATGATTTATTGCACAAATACTTTACACATTGCCTTCTAAGTTAGCCTGACTGCTCGTGCCAAGCTACCAGAGGGTGGGCACAGGATAATCTTGGATAGTGTGTGACTTACCCTGACTGGAGTGAGGGCTTTTGCTTGGACAGAGGGTAACCTGACTGCCAACCAAAAACCCCATTTCTAACAATATCCCTTTCTGCCTTTGAAGTAGGCCTACTTTAAATGAAAGTCTCTCTTGTTTGTGAGATCCTGACTTGCCCAGGCCAGTCCCCAGACACACATCAGAAGGTTGGAGACTCCATTGTGTGATGGAAGGCACAGCCCTCTCAGGAGTAAGCGACCACTCCTCCCCTCCCTTCTAGCACAGATGGCTCATCAGGATATGCAGGCTACACCCCAACTCCCTTTGTGTCACTGTCTAGAGAGAGGTGCAAACAGCCCAACTGTCAAACCGACCCAGACATGAAATCCACCAACAGGCAGAGTCACAGAATGGTTGAAGCATGAAAATACCTACTTTTTAAAAGTGGAATTTTCAAACACACAATCTAAAAACCAACGTGACTAAAATATGCATTTTTAAATTGTGAGCTCAGAGACCCTAAACTCCATATTTTTATCTGCTCACAAAGGGAATTCTCACTTTTAAAATATTGAAAGGCAGCCCCCATGTTAACATATGAGAGAGATAGGCCTTGCAACAGTGAAAACCACATTTGGCAGTATTTCACTGTTAGGACATGTAAAACACATAAGTACATGTCCCATCTTTAACATACACTGCACCCTGCCCATGGGGCTGCTTAGGGCCTACCTTGGGGTGCCTTACATGTATAAAGAGAGAAGGATTAGACCTGGTAAGTGGGTACACTTGCCAAGTAGAATTGGCAGTTTACAACTGCACTCGCAGACACGGCACTGGCAGGTCTGAGCCATGCGTACAGGGCTACTAATGTAGGTGGCACAACCAGTGCTGCAGGCCCACTAGTAGCATTTGATTTACAGGGCCTGGGCACCTATAGTGCACTGTACTAGTGAGTTACTAGTAAAGAAAATATGCCAATCATGGAAAGTCAATTACACATACATTTTACATAGGAGCATTTGCACTTTAGCACTGGATAGCAGTGGTAAAGTGCCAAGAGTAACAAAAATGGCAAAAACAGAGTCCAGCATACATCGACAACCTAGGAAACAGAAGCAGAGAGATAGGGGAGACCACGCCAAGGATGCCAAGTCTAACACTTTGTCATTACATTGCTCATCATCACATTGCAAATGCTTTAGGTGCACATACAAATACAGCATGTGCATTTAAGTTGAGCGAACTTCTTCAGCTTCAGAAAAGTGACTTTGGTGTTTAGTTACATTATGTATGTAGCCTTTCGACGAATAGCCAAACACATTGCACAATGGTATCTAATAATAATATTTTGTATTATCAATGAGGTTCATATCCTCATATTACACCACAAGTAGGTATTTTTTCCAAAACAACACATATGTCAAATTGTATGTTTTGTGTGTGAACATATATTTGATTACACATGTGATTTCACATTTACATGTGTGTCGTGCGATCAGTGAGGAGGAGCAAATTGCCATTATCAAATGTAACAGATTATTTTGGAGCGCAAGTAGGCACAATAAACTACTGCACAAACAGAGTACCGTAGTGAGTTGCAAGGACGGTAGCACGATGTTCTACACAGGACATATAGGAAAACTGTCCGGGGGTCATTCACAAATGTTTATCAGGTTTTGTTCATCGGAAACTGCACTTTCCTCCTTTGATGCATGCTCCGCCTCCCTGAAAGTTGTGATGTTGGAATGGGAGTCAGCTGAGAGATGTAACTATTCTCTGACACACACCTCAGAGGCAGAAGATGTAAATCTCATGTTCTGTCAACATTTGTGATTTCCAGAAAGGCAGCATGGTGGTCCCTGGAAAGAGTTTGCTGGTTAGCCTACAAAGCAATGACATTGCTATTGAAGGTACTCGTTGAAGCAATGAAGGAGGCACTCTTGGCCTCCAGTGACTGGATGGATTTATTGATGGCTCCCAGCTGTCTGATGACTTCTCTGGCGTCAGATGAAGAAGGCCGTCATTGTTTTTCCTCCTGTGTCATGACACCAGTGATGTCAGCTAGAGATTAATAAATCCCATGGAACCAAGAGTAGGTGTTTGTGAGTGCCTTCGTGGACTCCTTATTAGGGATAAGGCAACTGTGGACTCCCTCAAGAGTGCCCACTATGGTCTCCATCCACAACAGGACCACCTCAGTCATTCTCTGCTGGACTCCTACCACATGCCGTTGAAAAGTAACTAGGGGGTCTTCAGACTCCTCAGCTATGTGACCAATTGATGGTCCATGTGAAGTTTGTTTTGGTTCATCTGGAGATGCAACAACATTGTCTTCCTATCAGCAAGGCAGTCGATATGGTGTTCTCTGTAAGGGCAGGAAACACCTAGAACAATGTCAGCCAGCACATCAGAACAGCTGCATCAAATGTGTATTTGTGATAGTTACTGAACCCCAAGTAATCTTACTTGCAGAGCATGCTCCTACTCATCACCTGGATACCCTCTTAGGTGACAGGTTGACCTTCTACAAGGCCACATTGAGTGGTTTTCCATTACAGTTCACTTTGCCTGTCTAGCCCCAACATAAGCACACTTGGTCATAGTGCCAGGGGCCCTGCATTTGCACTAGCATGATAACCGCCCTTGTCAAGGTTTTTAGCTTTGTAGTCTGGGACTTATAGTCCTGCTTTAAGATACTTTAAACTACAAGTCCCAGTGTTCAAATGAAAAACCTGGACTGAGGCAGCACATCACGCATGGACCTTTAAAGCTTGGCAGGGCTGGACTAGGCTGGAAAAATTGTTACAGCCCAAGGAAAAGAGTTATGATGACAGTCAAGATGGCTGCAGACTAAGGCCCTCATTATGACATTGGCGGCAAATTCCGCTTACCGCCGTGGTGAGGGCCCCCAACATACTGCTGCAGTGGCGGATATCCATTCACCATATTATGACACACATACCAATCCAACAGAAAACTGCCACTTACACAGATCCACCAGCCCAAAGGTCAGTAGTAAAGTGTCGGTACCAACACCCATACCGTTACGCCAACAAAACAATGCCCACCACATTATGACCCACGAATCACCATGGCGGACATTCAAGGGGGTAAACCATTGGCGGTACACACCGGCACGCTCAGAATGGACACCCAAATACAAAACAACACAACATTGGCCAATACCAGAAACACACATCTGACACTGATACACACAGCACACACACCCACCCACAGCACTACAAAACACACACCCACATTACCCACAACCCTTTACGAACACAAAGTATTGCCACGAGACTGAGACCAAGATCACTGAGACAACTACACACACACAC
Organism: Pleurodeles waltl; assembly: GCF_031143425.1. NCBI lineage: Eukaryota > Metazoa > Chordata > Amphibia > Caudata > Salamandridae > Pleurodeles > Pleurodeles waltl. The sequence goes on from NC_090446.1 coordinate 1,420,744,033, forward strand.
CACAAATGCCCACACATCCGTCACACACCCCACATACCACACCCCACAACATTACTCAACACCCTCTCACCAACACACAACACCCATGTCCCCACTAAGGCACCCCCGTTTCACTGATGAGGAGTTGCAGGTTATGATGGAGGAAATAGTCAGGGTAGAGACAGCTGTTCAGAGCACAGGTACAGCAAATATCCATTGCCTGGAAGATGGAGCTATGGCGGAGATTCGTGGACAGGGTGAACGCTGTGGGACAGCATCCAAGAAAAAGGGAAGACATCAAAGAAGAGGTGGAATGACCAACGCGGGAAGGTACGTTCTGTGGCAGCAAGGCACCAGCTCACCATAAGGAGGACTCGCGGTGATACCCCACCCCCTCCCCCATAGCTCACATTATGGGAGGAGCAAGTCTTGCCAAAACTGCATCCTGAGGGACTCACTGGAGTTGCCAGACGATTGGACACTGGTGAGTCAATATTTACTACTTATCTCCCCCCATACCTGCATGCCATCACACCCCCTCACTCACATCATTCCACTCCATCCCACACACAAACAATTGACTGTGGCCTTGCACTCCCCACCAAAAACAATTGGGCATGGAGCCCCCTCCAGAACCAGTGGGCAAGTTCCCCACTTCAGCTGAGGTGCCCCCACCCCTCTTTCCCCTGAGGTTGCCTGCCCACTTCCAACATGTTGCCCCTGCACAGTTTGGTGCAGAAAATATTAGGATCAAGTTGGGGTTTGGATGCTGCTCTGTGGCCATGTGGGTCTTTTGTACTTTGGACTGGGCATTGGCCCTTTCTGGACAATAGTTCTTGTATAATATTTGTCACTTTGGTACTAATGGTGGTTGTTAGCATGCAAATACATTTTCAATTCTGCCTTACTGTTAACCTTGCATTATTATGGCATGTGTCTTTTGAGATTGGTTTTCATCTGCAGCTGGTTCTGTGTATGCTGTGTGTTGGGCATGTGTGTGTCACTCTCCTTTCCCTCCCTCCCTTGTGTGCTATGTGGCTGTACCTATCTTCGTCGTCTTCGTCGGTGTTAGTGTTCCAGGTGGAGCATGGTGTAGAAAAGCATTGGGAAGACCTGCAATTCTGGTTCCATGGTGGGGTTGTTCTTCTTTGTGTCTCTAATGGTAAGTCTTTGGTCTTCTATGTTGTGTTTCCACCAGGCTTTTGATGGCGTTGGTACCGCCCCGAAAATTGTGGCGTTGTGTTGTGTTGTGTTATACTATGGTGGGCATTCCCTTGTCTTCCTCCTGGCTGTTGATGGCTACCACTGAGGTGTTAATGCCCTGGCGGTTGGTGTGGTACATTGGCTGTCTATGGGAGTTACCACTGCCATGGTCATAATTTGGCGATAATTACCGCCAGCCTGTTGGCGGTGTTACTGCCACTTTATCACTCACTGCCAATGTCATAATGGCCACCTAAGTTGGCTCTGTAACCGCCACCTGAATAGCCCCTAACATCCATCCATGACTCTGAAACTCCATATATATCCTGATTTCAGGGGGGCCCAAAATCAACTGGCAGCCGACTGGTGGTGTGCTGGGTGCTGCCAAAACCAGATGGGCATGAACTCGGAGGAGGGTGATAGAGATATGGGCCTGGCAATATGGCAGCCAGTGTGGTGGAGCCCAGGAGGAGGTGTAGCGATGTGAGCTGAGGCTGCCCAACAGATGTGGACAGACTGCTGGGAATAGCGGAGGTGGGCCAGAAGTGAGCCTGTGACTGAAATCCAATACCTCTTGCCAGGGCTCCCAGGCAAGGGCTCCTGAGTGGCTTGAAAGGGACAGACCATGTGAAGGGGAGGTACTTTGGCCAGGCTGAGGACCACAATCTGAGCAGGCCTTAAGATGGGCCAGAGACTGCTACTATGAGCTGCTGATCCCTGGTGTTGCTGGAGCCAAGCGACCTGAGGTGGGCGGTAACCTCCCCAGCTTCCGACTGTGCATGCAGCAGGTGAAAGGAGCACATGGAGGGGGCTGCAACTCTTCTGGAACACAGGCACCCATCCAGAACTGTTCTGTACACAGAGGAAAAGGCTTCACTCTGGAGAATAGATTTGAATGAGCAAGGAGAATGTGTTGGCCCCCCTCGCACAAGTGGCTCGCCAGCACAACCTCAACATCATCTCATACGCTGACGACACCCAACTCATCCTCTCCCTCACCAAGGACCTGCCCACCGCGAAAACCAACCTCTACAAGGGACTAAAAGCCATCGCCGATTGGATGAGAGACAGCTGGCTAAAACTGAACTCGGACAAAACAGAGGTCCTCATCCTTGGGCGCACTCCCTCCACCTGAGACAACTCATGGTGGCCGTCCACGCTGGGTCCCCCACCGACACCCACCGACAGTGCACAAAACCTCGGCTTCACCCTCGACTCCTCACTCTCCATGTCAAAACAGGTCAGTGCCATCTCCTCCTCCTGCTACAACACCCTCCGCATGCTTTGCAGAGTTTACAAATGGATCCCAACAGAAACAAGAAAAACAGTAACCCAGGCCCTCGTCAGCAGCAGACTCGACTATGGCAACGCCCTCTACACCAGTATCTCATCCAAACTCCTCCAACGCCTCCAACGCATCCAAAACGCCTCCGCCCGACTCATCCTCAACATCCCTCGCTGCTGCCACATCACCCCCCACCTTCACTGGCTCCCGGTCAACAAGAGGATCACCTTCAAGCTTCTCACCCACGCACACAAGGCACTCCACAACACCGGACCATCATACCTGAACAACAGACTCAACTTCGACACCCCCACCCGACATCCCCCGCATCCGACCTAAATCTTCCAACGGCAGATCATTCTCGTACCTCGCCGCCAAGACCTGGAACACCCTCCAACCGGATCTACGACAGACCCAGGACCTTCTTTCCTTCAGAAAACTCCTCAAGACATGGCTATTCAAACAGTAGCAGCACCTCCCCCCACCGCGCCTTGAAACCCTCACGGGTATGTAGCGCGCTTTACAAATTCATTGATTGATTGATTGGTTGGTTAGCACCTGGGAACAGCCTCCCCCAGGATCTACCGGAATGGCAGCCCAATTGGTGACTGGGGTCACAGAGGTGGGCCGTGAGAGGTGTGCATGAAAGATGGGCATAACTGCTTGCTGGAGGAGGAGTAATGCCATTAGGACTTTGGGGGCATTCTGGGCTCTCTGAGTCTCCCATTTCCATACCTTGGAGCGCCGTGGTCATATGGGGCTGAGGGCCTGCGGCCTGTGTGACATCTGCCCCGTAGAGACTGTTGACTGAGTGCTGGTGAGGAGTCTAGCAATACACACATTGAGAAGGGAGGTCAGCATTCTGGCCCCGGGGCCTGGGCCCGAAAACCTACTGTGGACACCCAGCGGTGTACTTCTAGGTCCCTAGTGCCACAGGAGCATCACTCTTCATGATGCTCCTGTGGTGCTAAGCACTGCGCTGTATTTCCAAGGTGGTGTTAAGCCACTTTTTATGGCTTAACGTCACCTAGTAAATACGGCCCCTTCCCATGCAGCACTGTGCCTGGAAGGGGCGTGCAATGGGTGTTGCTGTGGCACGCCTACAGCAACACCCATTGCATTTTGACGCTGCCTCAGATTCATGACATTTCCCCCCCCCAGGGGTGGCATTAGCAGGGCGCAACGAGGAGGAATACTTTTATTCCTCCTCGTTCGTTTTTTGCCTTTTCAATGCATTCTACAGCACGCATAGAAAGAGCAACATGCCAGAAATGATTGTTTATGTGCGGGAAGGTGTCCCTTCCTGCACATAAACAAACATTTGAAAATTATGCTTTGGCACTTCTGTGTGTGCTGCAATGGGCAGCACACACAGAAGTGCCAAAGCGCCAGTTATTGTTAGTGATTGTTTATGTGCAGGAAAGGACACCTTCTCGCACATAAACAATCACACTCCTCAACGCAGACATCCTCGCACGATGGTGCAAGGATGCCTGCGTTGGCAACACAGTGCACCGTATTCACTTAACTGCATTTCTAAAGGGACGCAGCGTGGCGCTGCCAATTTTGTCCCCTAGTGTTCCAGGGTGGTGATAGTGACTTGGCCTGCAGCGGGTCAGAGGTGATCATAGGTTGGTCACAGCAACTGCAGATCTGAGGGACCAGACCAGTAGTAATTGTTAGAAACCAGGGCCCCATATCTACCCAGACCAACAGCCTAGCTAAATATAAAGTAGTAATGGTGTCCCCCAGTGCCAAAGCGATTAGAGGTACTAACAGCAAAGGGTGGACCGGAGAAGAAGCTGGCGCATGATCCCTCACAACATGAAATTATGAATGCCTTACAGTCACTTGCCAGTACAATGGGCTCAAATTGGAAATTGGATGCGGTCACAATTTATGTCAATTTCTCTATGCAGATGTCAGAAAGATTAGAGACAAAGTCAGAGGGGCAGACTCACAAATAACTGGGCTGCAGTCAACTAAGAGAAGACTCAAAGAGCAGATACAAAGCCTACAGACATTTTTTTTTATCATTGTAGCTAAACTGGAAGACTAGGAAGGAAGGGCGAGATGCAACAACATATGAGTGACTAGGTTTTGGAGGGATTGGAGGGGCCAAGCGTGGAACTCTTCCTGAACACTCTTCAACCAAAATAATTATCGGACTATTTTTCCATTGAAAGGGTGCATAGGGTACTGCCTCCACCTCTGTGGCCAGGTGCCCGACATCAAACAATTTTTGCAAGGGTGTTCAATTACCAAGAGCGGGACTTAATCCTTCAAGTGGGCCAAACCACTGGAGATCTCCAGTATGAAAATGCCACTGTCTGTTTCTTTCCTGACTTTACACTACAAGTCCAGCAACAGTGACAAAACTTTGAGGAGGTGCAGAAAGTGCTTAGAGCCAAGGAACTGTGATGTATGATGTTCTTTCTGGCCAGACTACAACTAGTGGCAGCGGGCAAGTTCTGGCACTTCACCTCTCCAGAAAATGTCATGGGACTGACTTGAAAGGTGGTATGTTTTTGGCCAGAAAGGAGATAGGGAGCAAAAGAGACAGCAGAATTATGGCGAGCAAGGAGCCCGGAATCTCACAGCTCAGGAGGCCCAAATAGGTCAGGACGCCCCTGTGAACATATGAACATAAACATCCTTGGAACAGGTGCTTGCCACTGACTCTGAGACATGGGTGTTACACACCATATTTTGGGAGACATTTAGAGATGCACCAGGTGGGGACAGCTGCTGGCACTCCAAAGAGGTATACACCCTTGTCCAAGGTAAGTCACACACAATCCAAATTATCCTGTGCCCATCCTCTGGTAGCTTGGCACTGAGCAGTCAGGCTTAACTTAGAAGGCAATGTGTAAAGTATTTGTGCAATAAATCATACACTAACACATTGAAAACACCACATAAATACACCACACAGGTGTAGAAAAAAATAAGATATTTATCTGGTTAAATTAAGATCAAAAGGAATCTTAAATCTTAGAAATCAACAGTTGTCTCTTGTTAACACAAAGTACCTGGTTTGTGGCAAAAATAACACGCACAAAGACAGCAGAGGAGGAGATGTATTGAAAAATAGGGTGTGCATTGGATTTTCCGGCACGGCAGAGATGATGCGTCATTTCTTTCCACGCTGCAAGGGGCTTTGCGTCAATTTCTGGCACGAAGGCTTGGTTCGAAATCTTGGGCATATGGGACAAAGTCACAGGCGTCACATCAAACTGGTATGGTGATGTGTCGAATTTTCAGTTGCACAGCAGGCCCTGCATCGATTCTTCACTAGGAGGTCAGGCTGCATCGTTTCAGTTCGGTTGTGCAGCGATTTTCTCGTCACAAGATGGGCTGTTTGTCATTTCCGTCAGGCTGTGCATCAATTTTTGGCGCACACGGATTGTTTTGAAGAGATGAAGTCTTTGTGGCCCTGAGACTTCAGTAAACAGGAGACAAGCTCAATCCAAGCCCTTGGAGAGCACGCCTCAGCAAAGTCAGAGGGCAGCAGGGAAGCAGGGTAACAGCAGGGCAGCAGTCCTTCACAGCAAAGCAGTCCAGATGAGTCCTTTGAGCAGCCAGGAAGTTTCTCTTGACAGGTAGCAGGTTCAGGTCCAGAAGTGCCTGATTTGGTGGGGTCAGAGACCCAGTTTATATACCCAAAGATGCCTTTGAAGTGGGGAGACTTTAAAGAGTCGTTTTGAAGTGCACAAATTCCCCTTTCAGTACAATCCTGTCTGCCAGGGTCCCACTAGCAGGTTTGGCAGTCCATTGCCTTTGAAATGTAAGTGTCAGGCCCCTCCGCCCTTCCAGCCCAGGAGGACCCATTCAGTATGCAGAGTGCAGGTGTGACCGAGTATCCTGTGTTTGTGGTTTTCTGGGTGAAATTCACATGGGAGCTGTCAACCAGCCCACCAAATACATGGATTGGACGTAGGCTGCAAGGCACAGATGATTTACGTGCAGAGACATGCTCACTTTCTAAAACTGGCATTTCTAGAATAGTAATATACAATCCAACTTTACCAATAAGCAGGATTTTCTATTACCATTCTGGCCATACTAAATATGATGTGTTTAACACTTTCTGATCAGAATCTAGCACCCAAACAGTATATGAGGGTAACCCTAATGCTAGCCTATGAAAGGAGCAAGCCTCACAGTAGTTGTAAACACATTTAGGAGTTTTCCACTACCAGGACACATAAAACACACAGGTACATGTCCTGTCTTTTGCCTACATAGCACCCTGCCCTATGGGTTACCTAGGGCCGATCTTAGGGGTAACCTATATGTAGAAAAAGGGGAGTTTAAGGCTTGGCAAGTACTTTTAAATGCCAAGTCAAAGTGGCAGTGAAACTCCACATACAGCCTTTGCAATGGCAGACCTGGGACATGGTTAAGGGGATACTTATGTGGGTGGCACAATCAGTGCTGCAGGCCTACTTGTAGCATTTAATTTACAGGCCCTGGGCACCAGTAGTGAACTTTACTAGGGACTTATAAGTAAATTAAATTTGCCAATTGTGTATTAGCCAATGATACCATGTTTAAGAGAGAGAACATATGCACTTTAGCAGTGGTTAGCAGTGGTAAAGTGCGCAGACTCCTAAAGCCAGCAAAAACAGTGTCAGAAAAGCAGAGAGAGGCAGGCACAAAGTTGGGCGATCACCACCCTAAGGCTGTCTGCTCTAATAGGATGTAACAATTTGTGTATGTTTAATAATGGCAACTTGGTGAGGTGGTACTAGCCTACCTTCTGTTTTAATGACCACTCTGAGGCAACAGGCACTCTGCTGGTTGGGGGTGGTGGGTAGTTGTGGGCCCAAAATGCAGGATAGAAGGGAGGAGGGAAGTTAAGGAGTTAGGGCAACTGTTTAGACTTTATGGTTTGTTGCCAGCAAGCAGTGGAGCGAAGGAATTTGGCCTTCAACACATGTCACCAAGGGGGTGAGTAACAAAGCTTAGCTTCTCCAGGATTGAGGGGCAGAACCACAAATCAGTGATGCGGCTACAGAAGTACAGGCCCAGTGAACCTTAAGAATACTTACATGGAATGTAAATGGCCTGGGCAGTAAGAGTAAGCATACATTAGTCCTCCAATAGCTTTGCTGTCATGCCCCTAACCTAGGGAAACCACTACAAAGCACTGGATAGATTTAGTGATGTTTTGGTGACCCATGCTGTGTATACAATGGATGCCAATGCAGTGGGGATTCTCATTAGGGAATTGGTGTCCTTCACTCCTGTCCAAACACGGCCGACCCCTCTTGACAGGTATGTAATCCACAGCAATGACAGTACACATACTTCTTGGCCCCTCACAACAGTTGCATTGATCAGATATACACTCAGCAAATACATGCAGGCACATTTAGAGACGCTACATGTAAGTTGTGAAGGATTTCAGATCACTCGCCTGTAGAAGCTCTACTGTGGGGGTCCAGCATGGGATAATACATTGCCTCGAAGCTGGACAAGTTGCACCTGTGAGATAAGGACATCAAGGAGAAACTCAGGGAAGTGACTTACTAATAATGTAGAGACAATAAAGGAACAGTGGACTCTGAGTGTGTATTGTGGGAAGCATCAAAGCAGTCACCTGTGGACAGGCCCAGGCTCTAATAGGAGGAAAGAGGCTACACTTAAGTATGAAACAATTGAACTAAAGATCAAGGGCCATATGTACGAACACTTTTTCCCATAGACACAGAATGGGTAAAAACCTTTGCTACATCTGGCCCCAAATCTCTAGAGTCCTAAACCCTGATAGCTGACAATGCTGACCTCCTCCTCAACTACAACTTAAGCAGCAGGAATTGCGCAAACTGACAGAAGACAGAGCCTGCAGATATTTGCTGGCTACCCAACATCGTTTGTATGATATGTGGGACAAGGCCAACAAACTGCTTGACAAAACGGATGCAGAATGAAGCTGGGTGTGAGAGGTCTCCGATAGGGACGGAATACCTCAAAGAAACAGTACTGCAATAGCAAACACCTTTGCCACATATAATGATCCCATATACACCTCGACGACTGCTATGACAAAGGTGGACTGTATGGATTTTCTAATAAACACAGACCTCTTGATACTTCAACATAGACCTCTTGATGTTGACAGTGGATGACTGGGAGGCTTTGGAAGAGGGCTTTATAGCAGTTTAGATAGTGAAGGTGATTAGAGGCCTACAATCGAGAAAGGCAACAGGGTCGAATAAGCTGCCAGTGGAACTGTTCAAGGGCATATGTATGCAGATCATATGTTGGTTATGTTCCTGGAGGCACGTAAATTAAACCGTCTTCCAAAGGACCAATGAACAGCTACCATTGTGGTAGTTGATAAAAAATGGAAACCCGAAACAGAATGAGGATCACACAGACTCATATCCCTATTGAGCCTGGAGGTCAAAGTATTGATTAAGGCCCTGCCGGTCAGGTTTCAGAGGGTTACCTCCTCTGTATTGAGTGGAACTACATTTTTGCAACACTGCTCAGGATGGGATTCTGTCCAAAAGTTTGTGGTTGGGTTCAACTCTTATAGCAGGGCCAACTAGCGCAGGTGAAGATCAATAATGAGGTCTCCTGATTATTCACCCTACAGAAGGGAGCTAGCCTTCTCCCCAATAATATTTGCACTGGCACTCAAGCCACTTGCAGCATGGGTGCACCAAGTTCTACTCATGGAGGGGACATGGAATGATGGGGAATGGGATGAATGCATCTCCCTGTGCAGATGATGTGCTGCTCTACATCACTAAACCAACACTGTCCATAGACAGAATATTGCAAATATTTGAGATTTTTTGAGACCACTCGGGCTATCCTATTAACTGGGCCAAGACCCTAGTTTATCACCTGGCAGGGAATGCTCTAATACTTACCCTCTGAACTACAGTCCCACTGAGGGCCGTTAATACCTTGCAATCTATATCACCTGAGATTCAACCTAGTTCCTGGTCAGAAATTTGTTCCCACAGCTTAACAGACTTCATAAAGATTTAGAAGACTGGAAATGATGCTGATGGGCAGGCTGCCCTGTATAAAATGATGACTCTCCCCTGCCTTCTCTATGTGCTCCAAAATATGCCTTTCAAGGTTCCCTCAGAGTTCTATTGGAAAATAGAACATGAGGTAATCAGTATTACTGTGGAATCATAGTATCGCTTTGCGAAGGCTCGAAAGAGGAGTATATGATGGGAGACTGGCAATCCCAGATATAATGAAGTCCTATTGACACCACAATTAGTAGTGGTTAATGCCTGGATGTATGTTGACCACTGGGAACCTACCTACAGAGTTTTTAGAGAGGTGATGGACATTAAAGGACATGAAGTGGTATTGTACAGGAGAAACCAAGAATGAGACCAACCAGTACATACCCAGACAGTAGTAAGTGCATGGAGAGAAGCTATCTGCTATCTAGGATGGGGAGGCAAGCTCACAAATCTAACCTCACTATATGATAGTGATCTTCCTTGGGAGGTAGGCACTCTGAAGAGCTTTACAAAGTGGGGCATGATTGGCATAAAACACCTGGGAGATATTTGGAGAGGTCACGCACTAGCTACATTTGATGTCTTGCACCAAGAGCATGGCAGAGAAGGAAAGATTCAAATACCTACAAATAGGGCATGCAGTTTACACTCACATAGTCAAGGAGGAACAGCTACCAGAGGCAACACCTCTAGAGGACCGCCTGCTCACTGAGCATTTTGTAGAAGAGGCCATCTCGGTAATATATAAAAAACAGTTAACAACGCACCTGATCCTATTGTGGCCTTGAGAGAGGCCTGGGGAGAGATTTGGGTACACTAGGGGGTGGCGATAGGGCTGAAGCACTTTGGATCCCTTGAGAAATAGCAATCCATATGCCTTTTAGATTATTGCAACTGAGAATTCTACACAGATCAAACTACTCTAGGGTGCTTCTCCAGATGATAGGTAGGGGGTGAGCTACACTCTGCTTGCGGTTATGTGGACTGGATGGAACCTTCGTCCACACCATATGGGTATACCCAGTGATACAACGGTATTGGGAGGAAGTGGAGCAGATAATGACCCAGATGCTAGATCAGACTATCCCCTTAGATGCAAAATAGCTTCTATTGTCTGTAACTGGTGAGACTGCCTCACCAAAATAACAAAAAAACGAGTTGTTGGTAGCTATGGGAGTGGATAAACACATTAATGCATGGATATGGGGAGCAGCACTTCCCCCACACGTTGAAGACTGTGAATTAGATTTAGACTGGTGCCAAAAAGCAGAGCAGGCAGTCTATAAAAATAGAGGCTGTCCAAGGAAGTGGGATAAGGTATGGTGACACTGGCACTACTGTACTTATTGAGGGTACTGAGCAAAGTGGATGGGATAGAGATGGGTGAAGAGGGAACTGTATTATCAATGTGCTGTTGTTTTGGGTCTGCCGCTGCTAACTGCCTACGTGGTGCCATGCCAAAATGTAAATGGGATAGAAGGCTGTACACAAGATGATGGCTGCAATCTTAGCACTGTATCCACTGTATGCTGTAAGAGATTTAATAAAAAAAAAAGAGTTTAAAAAAAATATATCATGTGGAACATTCCCACCCTTTCCCTTTCACACAGCACAGTGCATGAACGTACCTAGCTGTGTTGCACTGCAAGACAGTTTTAACATTATGGTCCTTTTTTCACTTACCAGGTAGATCTTCCTGGTCCTCTACTTCAACACTCTACAGATATTCCACTCCAGCTTCCAACTCTGTTGGGAGGAGACATGCCACCTGCTCATCCAATGGGTCATCAGATCCTCCTCCGGTCCACATGGCTTCCTTAAGATTCCTGGCCAATCTTTCTTTTGCCCTACACTTGTAGTCATGCCACATCTTCTTACACTCCAGAATTGTCCTCTTTTTTGTGCTACGCAGTTCAGCTTGTCCAGTATGGGTTTCTGTAGTTCATCTTTCCTTAATAATGGCAGTTTTTAGGTGACAATAAAGAGGTGTGCATTTTTGACACCTCACTGATTAATATCTGATTTTCTTCCTCACTGAAGTTGGTCTTCCTCTTCCCCAAGGCAGGTTGCAAGTCTTCTGGGTTGGGGTTGATAGTCTGACTCCGTGGCACTCCTTCCATGCTTCTCTGTCTTGAGGAGTATTGTTGTGTGGTTTTCATAGCTATTTCAAGCACATCTGCATAGCAAAGCATTCCTACATGACGCAATGCTGCTTTGCAGCATGTCTAGGTTCTGTAGGAGACACAAATCAACTGTGTGTCATATAGGTGGTACTTGTCTTGTGAGTGCACTATTCATACCACTGTTGCATCAAAGTGTTTGATGCATCTTTTGGTCCTTGCGCCGTGGTGTGCCATCCCATAAATATGACTCAACTATGGCACAGGGAAATACTGCAAAAGAGTGCAGTATTGATAAATTTGGCCCCTTAGTCTCTCACATGTGTGAACGCAAACTTCCAGAGTGTACGTTTTTTTGGGGCATAAATAAGTTGATAGAACTGTCCTTCCTTAGCGCCTAAGGAAGTCTACAGAGTGAGGTCAGGATAAGTGCTGTCAGGTAACAGTCCAGGCACATGTGAGGTTGTCTGCTCCATATTTACACCTAACCATGTGACTGCTATACCTTTTTCACTTACAGTGCTAAGCCTAGTGCCAGTTTTTGACAATTGAGCCTCAACAGCTTTTTTCTACACAATGAGGCATATTTCAAGAAACTGGCGCATCAGTGTTGATGCACCAGTTTTTTTGCGTCCCCCCTGCCCACCTAACAACACCATGTGTACAGTATTTACAATACGGAGCACCATGGCACATATTAGGCCAATAGTGGTGCTTTGCTGCTCTAGCATCAACAATTTTGACTCTAGCGCACCAAAGTACAAGGCGGCCCATTGGTTGAAATGGGTGTGTCACTTTGAGGCCTACTTTGAGCAGGCATTAAAAAGGACTCCAAAATAGTGCAGCAACATCTTGCAGATTTCACTGCACCATTTGTGCAGGTCTCCTAACATGGGAATGCCCCCCTTCCACACATTATGTCTGACGCAGGCATAGTGTGGAGCAAGGCAAGTGGTCGCAAAGCAAATGTGGTGCTGGAAAAATCGTCTCCGGGAGCCACATTAGTGTAAAAAAAGTGATGCTAATGTGTGGTGCAAGGAGGCCCTAAGACCTTGTAAATCTGGCCCAGGGTATCCATACTAAATTGCTTCCTTATTTTCCCTTTATGGGTTAGGGATTGTTAATTTATCCAGGATTTGTGGATTCTCTTGAAGGAAATTGCGAAAACAACATTTTGGTTTTTTTTTTTTTTAAAAAGGAGAAAATGCTGTTCAAGAAAGTATGTTTTTCTCAGACGATGGCATCTACAAAATGCTTTTTTGGTAAACTCATCATACACCCAACACGCAAAGATGTACAAAGATCTATTTTATAACCACAGATTGTGTGTTTTCCTATGTGGTAGGTATTTTTCACAAAGAAAGTGATTGTTGACATCAAAAATAATGTAGGAAGTTGCTTTCAGGAATAAATAGTGTTTGATGGTTATCCAAAACCTCTCAATACTCAAAGCCAACAACTGAGCAGCAATGTAAAATATTTTATTGTGTACCAACCATGTATCTATTCATTGGGGGGAATTTGCTAAATGAAAAATTGGTATAAAGGAAATCTATGTTTTTTTAAATATACCCTAGTTGCAGAATTTAGGAAAAGTGGTTATTTGATCAGCTCTGAATTTAGGATTACTCATACTATCTTGTGATTCAGAGGGCAGTTTGCAAAATATGTTATTTCTTGTACACCTGCTTGAATTTGGAAGCAGAAATGGAGAGAAATTCAATTATTATTAAAAGAAAATGTTCTACTACTCTATATTCCACACTTTTCTTGATAGAAAAATTGTACCACACTTGTGTGGTAGGCCTCAACACTAAATGTGGAGACATTACATTTTTCCTATGAAAATTGAGCCTTTATGGCAATGGAGGTAGCTGTGGTATTTTTTATTTGGAGCCATGGTCAGCCACCACTCAGGGAAACCTACTAAAACCAGACATTTCCAAATATTATACAGCAAGGAGAGTCCAAGGTGGGAGACCTGCTTGCATCTAACTATGATGTCTTACTTAGAATGCTCTTCAAAGTTCAAACTTTGGGTTATATAATGCAATTTCTTCAAATTTCTTTGAAGGAAAGGTCCAGAATCTGCAGGGTACCTCATTATTCCTATCAACTAGGGCTCCCCACGTCTCTCAATAAAAATTTAACATCAACAGGGTATCAATGACATCATAACATAGTTACAGTTTTGGTCCATTTCAATGATGTGCCTTATGCACCCTTACAATTAGGAGACATTCTTTCAATTGGGTTAGGTGTAGCAACTTAGGGGAGTCGGATTTTGGCAATTGGCTGGAATTACCACAATTGTTTCAAATGTAAGTACGGAAAGTAGCTGTTTTTGATCCATACTTTGGATGTTCTGGTTAAGAAAATGTGATCAACACAAGCCACACAACGCTGACTCCCAGTGGTGTTTAGTTTTCAGACATGCCCAGCTTTGATAGGTTTCCCTTGTTGTTAGCCTCCCAGAGCCCGGATAATGCAGATATTTTCAATGGGGGAAGAGGCAATTGGGCTGGCCTATATGCCCACACTACACCCAAATAAATCAAACTTTCTTTTACTTGCCATGGGAAGGGATGTATGCTAGGCTGATGGGGACAACACAACTGCTGGCCCCTTTAATGGTAGAGGTATTGACAAAATGCATGGGTGGTCCACCCCCACTCTATATTTTTTGCTACAAAAACATAAGAAAAGGTCAATCCCTGGTGTCTAGAGGACTCTCTGGAGCCTTGATGGGTGGATTGGTTGTAAAAGCGTAAATCAGACCCGGCAATGCAGAATGACTTCTAGGTACTTTCGGGTTGTGGGTGAACCTTGATAGCTTAGCAGGCAACCACCACCAGATATAGATTTTTTTCTGGGGGATAGATTGGGAGCAAACTGCCCAATCAGCCACCTATTTGTGGTTGTGGTGGGGAGGGATGGGACAAAAGCCTTGTTGGTCCTTTAAAGGTGGGGGGAATCAGGCCCTACATCTGAAAGGTCTGCCCCAACCCCATTTTTGTATTTGTAAAAGAAAACAATCCCTGGTGTCTAGTGGGCTTTCTGCACCCCCAGCAGAGGGTAGGGTAAAACTTGTATAACAGCCACCTGGGGGAACAGAAAGACTGTTGGGCCATTTAAGTTCTATGTGTGGGGAGTAGGTCCCTATGCTTGGATTGGCACCCTGTATTAAAAAAAAAAGTCCCTGGGGTTTAGTGGGCTTTCTGTCCACGAGGAAACAAGTACTGGTCAGTACCAAAATGAAAAAAAAAAGCCCAAGACTAAAGAGGAGGCTCTTCTTCTTTAGCTCAATGAGTCTTTTAAAACAGGGAATCCCTCGGGATTTCCATCCGCCAATGGTAGGACATGTTGGACATGTCTTTAGCACCTGGGAGGTAGTCCAAAGGATTAATTCAGCATGTCCCCTGTGCTCAGGAGGTTAATGTGTGATCTTGGAAAAGCTAATCACAATTTCAGTGGAGCAGATCATCAGCGGAAAATGCAAATACTTACTGTTACTCTGATTTTTTTGGCGGTGATTAGTGCCCAACTTTTTTGGATTGGCTTATCCAACGGTTTGACTCTGGGAATCTGTCCTTGAGTTTTACAGCCTGTGTGATCTTTTCCTTCAGCATGAGACAAAATTGACAAGGTCCAATCGGCTTATTTTTTTTAAGTAAGGTCACAGTCAGTTCCAATGGTGGAGTGAAATGAAAATGTCCCACGTGGACTGTAGTGTACATTTGTACCAACCAGAGGAGTAACATGACAGACGTTACACACCGTTCCCAATTGTTGCCCGAGTGGCTGCAATTTAATAATCCTTAGTTAAAAATGTGAGAGGCAAGTGCTCGGAAATGTAGAAAAGCCTACTTTCATACACGTTAGCTCATTTCCAAGTAGATGCTGTAGTCGAAAGGACTGGGTGCTTAATGTATACATTATGACGTGTTCATTACTAATGGAAAACATGGCTCTATAGTGAATAATTACACATATAGTTTGCACTGTGTAGATAATGCGATATTTTAGGTCCGGCCTGTGAAGCAGCTTTAGCTGTATTGCCAGACTATATTTAGACAAAAGACATTACATATTGTAATGCATACATGTTTTTTAAAATCAACCTTATTCACCCTTTGGTAAGTTCAGTTGTCGTTCGCCCACCAGAGTATTCAGCTTGGGCAATGCACCAGCACACTTCTGCCTTTGATTCCCTCACCCTGAATGATGTCATTTTGCTTTGCACATCCTCCAAGAAAGGTTTATATCAACACCAGTGATTTGTTCACTAATTGTTTTTTTTATTATTAATCTGTTCTTCTCTCTGGTTTTTCGTTTGTGTCGCCAATTTGTGTTATTTTTTTTTTCTTTTTTACGAGCGCGGGCAACTCTAGACAGACTGTACTGTGCAGCTCTTTTTCCTCGGCACAGCACCTTATTCAGCGGCCTCCTAGGGACGTGTTGTGTGGTTGAACACTAGAGAGAGACAGCAGCACAGATCCACACACACTATGGGAGAATCTTTGTGGTGTGTGTTGAAAGAAGAAACGCTCCCCTGAACTCCTACCTGTATTTCTGAAAGCACCCAATTCACAATGACTGACGTAGTCACACAGGTTCCAGTGATCTGCTTATTTTTTAATGCTTTAATTGTATTAGGGATTATTAGGCTATACATTGCAAGCTTGTTGTTATCTCAAAACAACTTACATTTTAAATGCTTTTTGTGTGTTCCTGTTAATTGTAAAATAGAGACAAAGGATTTTTGAAAATTCACTCCTGCATATGACGCTACATTTGTATTTATTCTCATCGCTTACTTTTGGTAGCACGTTTCATTTCACTATTTTTTTTATTTCTACCAACAAACTCAAAATTCTTTGAGGGTGTGAGGCCGTCTGGCATTATTTGGTCTTTAGTAATTTATTTATAAAGGGACGCGTTAGAGGTTCAATGGACCTTTTGACTGTGCTTAGAGTGATTCCACCATGTACCCAATCTTTATTCATAACCTAACCAGCGACAATATAACACGTTCAACAAATCATTTATCAGACATTTTGAGACAGTATTCTTCACACACCATAACCCATGAATAACCACACCTTTTAGTAAAATTAGAAAGTGATTACCCTACATTAACAATGCTCATATCACGTAAATTAATTTCAAGACCAAATGATATACATATACAAAGAACACAGGCTGACCAAAGTGGCGAAAGAATATTAATCCAACCAAAGGATTTATCATTATACATTCAAGAATTACAGTACAAATTAATAGCAACAATAACTGAACAATAGAGATAGCATACATCTAGATTCGACAGAGGAACAAAATACATTTTAAGTTAATAACATTTGTTATCGCATGGCACTCTCTCTAACCCTCCAAATCGAATGGCATGTTTGGGCTTCATGCAAAAGTAATTTAGTCAAAAGTTATTTTGGAAAACATCTAACTAGGACTATCAAAATAGCGGTTGGTACCTAAAAGAAAAGAACAAAAACCTATAACAGAAACATTTGCATTTTGTTATACCTCTCCTGAATGGATCAGCAAGCTGTGATTTCTTCGGCAGTTGGGCATCCATCTGGTCAGCAAAGGAAAGTGAAAGGGAATGGCTCAGCCACGGTTGAGCTCTAAGTTAACTGAACCAACTAAGAAAGGGCATCAAATTAAGACACCAAATAACACTTTCTAAACTCTTCCTTCTTCTATCCCTTTGTTATCCTATGTAATCCAACTAATAGACTCACATGACCCCCCCCCCTCACTTTAACTCATATTTCCCTATAGGAATCCATCACTAATCCTTTTGGGTTCCAGAGTAGGATGTCAGGGGTAGTAAGTGCTATAAAAATAAAATCACAATAAGTGTTAGGTGTTACTTGAGTGCATTTGTTTCTTTTATTCCGTTGTGTTAATGTTTTCTGAGTAATACCAAAGCCAACTGTAAATGAGCTTGAGCTGTTCAGGTCCAAGAGTTTAAGGATCTGGTAGGTAATTTCCTAATAGACGTTAAAGAGATCATTTGAAGGGTATATCACATGACTTAGCATTGAAAGTTTCATATTTGAACATCTCGGTATGGCTCATAAAAGAGCAATTAAAAACCACTTAAACATCAAGTGAATGATATAAGTATATTTATTACCTATTGGTGATAGTTATAGACAGGACCATATTTCCATTGGAAAAGCGTTTTTTGACTTGCCTATACCTTTGGCACCGTTTGACGAATCTTCATGAACTTTTCCCCCAAAAAAGTGCTGCGGTGATTCTTGTTGTGCCAGTCAAGCTGGGGCTGGGAAAAAGGGGGGGTTCAAAAAACATTGTGTTTCCCCATCTTAATTTCTGTAGGATTCTTTAGACATGACTACAGGATGAACCACTTGACGGAATTACACCAAATTTGGCAGAAAGCTAGCTGTTGGTATGCAGATTATGCTTTTGCTTGTTTGGTGTGAATCTGTCCGGTAGTTGTTGAGCTATTAAAGGGAAAATACATTTTTTATCCCTGGCCGCAAATAATTCATGAATACTTCGCAGTGATAATATCTAGGATGCCATACAAGCGTGCTCATTTCGACTTTGGCACTCTTTTAGAAAGACGGCTGAAGCCGCGGGCGCCAAAAGACTGTCAGTGCTGGCGGTCCAAAGACCGCCTGATTTACGACGTCATGCCGATTTCTGCCTGATTTCAGGTGGAAATCAGACAGCGTCGGCCTGGCTGATGTCGTAATAGAGGCACTTTCCACCGCCGGCACTGCCATGCCAACAGGATGCCACCCATCATATTACGATCCATAATACGGTGCAACAGATTTCTGAATGGCAGTGTGGTGCCAGCGGTGGAAAGCCTCAGGACCCATCCCCTCCCTGGCGGCCACTTCCGGGAATGGGGGTGGGAGGGGAGGAGGTTGGTGTGTGAATATGTGTGGTGTCTGCATGTGTGTAAGAATGCGGGGGAGGGGTGACTGTATATGCATTTGTGAGTGCGTGTATGCTGAGGGGGGTGTTGTGTGTGTAAGTGCATGTATGTTTGTGTGACTGCAGAGGGCGGTGTCAGTTTGAGGGCATGCATGCATGTGTATGTGTCTGAGTACGTGTGCGCGAGTGCATGGGTGTATGTGAGTGCGTGTTTGGGTGCGTGTGTGTGAGGGTGCACGTAAGTGAATGCGTGGATGAGTGGGTGGGTGTGTGTAAATGTAGGTGTGGGGTCGTTCGGGGGTGTGTCTGCTGGCAATATGAATGGAGATTTGTGTCGCTGGGTGCATGACGGCCACCATTTTCGTGGTGGTGCGACTGCCACGAAAATGCTGGCGGTCTGCAGAGTCTTAAGTCCGATGGTGGTATTCCAGCTACCGCCGGGCTGGAGGTCCTCCCCTCCGGCCTGTCGGTACGCGCAGCGTTTCATCGGTTTGGCTTCGTGCAAACCGCCAAAGTCTTAATATGGCGGTCTTTACTGCTAGTCTGGTGGCAGTAAAACTGCCACTGCAAGTCTGGCCAAGGACCAAGGACCGCCAGACTCGTAATGAGGGCCAAGATCTCATCAATGATATCATTTGTGGAGTAATTAGCTGTGCATGGGGAAGGTGCGAGTAATAGTTACTTAAAAGAACTCTATAACTGCTGAATTTCTATGGTTTTGTACAAGTAAATTCAGAACCTAACTATAATATCCCTGTAACCTTTGTTTTTTTTTCACTGAATATATATATATATATATATATATAAGATTGGAACACTGAACTAGAACAGAGTCTCAGTTTAGGGTGTCCTGGAAGGGAACATTGTAGACATTAGGCAGCAACTTCATAGCAACTAGAAGAATATACAAACATGGAAGAGCAGTATTGGATTGTGATTTTTATTCAAATTACAGGTATACGTTGAAATAAAATGCATATTTACAAACTTTCATATCTTTCACTTATGTGTATTACATGTATTTCAATACAACATTGAAATTGAAAAAACGCAACCCAGCTGCATGGCGTGACCCTTTATCGAGACGTAACAGCTTCCAGGCAAGATGGAAAGTAGAACAAAAATATACCCATACCCACAAGAGATATTTAGGCACTTCACGTGGAAATACGGAGGGCCTTGTTCGAGATGAGAACGTTCACGGTTAGGTATACTGATGATCTATGAAGCAGACCATTTCTCTGCACCATGTTCACTTTTAGGGGTACCTACCAGGGCAGCATTTAACTCGTTCTTTTTCCCCCATAAATGTTCATTATTCAGGGGTGTCACAGAAGAGTGTACCCTACCCCCAAATGGACTGGACAAGTATAAAAACAAGAACTGAGATGAATAAAGGAAAAACGCACCGAGAAAAGCTCTGGAGAATCAACCGTGAGTGAGGAGGTAACTGCTGTGCTGATGGATCCAGACCGCTGCATTTCTTAAGAATACTGAATCCTACTTCTAAGGCTGCTGCCTCCACCCATACTGTGCCGAGCAGACAGTCTTGGCAATCCATGGCACACACGCATGGATCCAACGCATCGTGCATCTTGCCTTGCCATCCGTGGCCATGCAGCTGTGTCAGGATCACCATTGTGCGAGCCTCCCAGCTTCAATCGCAAATGACTCCAGGGTGAGAGTTGTTAAGTTTCTCCTCTTTTATCAATGCCAACGTGTGCGTAATTTCTACATTGACGTCCTCTATATGCATATTTATTTGGTCCATCACTTCACTTGGTTTCTAATAATCATTGTTTGCTGATAACTATTAGTAATTTTCTGATTCTTGTTTTTTATTGAGTGTAGTACTTACTCCATGTATGTTGGAAATCAATGTAAATTACTACAGATGTTATCAACCAAGAACAAGTCGAATGATTGGGAAATGATGGCCCTGGAATAACATTGAAAGATGCAGGAGATGAAGAGTCGCTAATATTGGAAGGTGGCACTCGGGATTGCACCCTCTGTATCCAGCACTGAAGAGAGGAAGGTTCACAGGACAGCCCTTAGCCCACAACTCTATTCTAGTTGGGTATTAAGAAAGTAAATATTTATTATGTGTTTGAGAATGCTACCTCACCTCTATATCATACAATAAAACAGGCTATACAATAGAACGGTTGTGCAGTGAAAACATTAACGATGCAGGGAAGCAGAGAAGCTTTTGCATTCAGTGTGGAAGATTGTGATAGGGTGGAATTGAGGAGGTATTCCCGAGGGGTAATGAGTAAAAGTTGCAAACAATGGAAACTAACCTTGCAAATCAAACTACTTATCAAGGGGATTTTTGAGAAAAAAGAACAAACACAACGATGTTATGGTGATCGCAGGGTATAATTACTCTAAGGGTCACAACAAGACTGTGGGGGGATTAAGGATGGTCAAAAGGGACGGAACTGGCTCAGATGAGTGGCTGGCTTCATAAACTCATTAAAAAATGCAATGTGATGGAAAGGGCTGTCCGAGAAATTCTCCAAAATTTAGGAGCGTGGTGAAGAGAATTCAGGTTCTAATAAAATGTTGGAAACAAAAGTCTGTGATCGCCTATAAGGCATTCTTGACACAAACAGCTGATGTACAAGATAGGCATTGTAATTCAACAGTGATAAAACGAGGATCCCCGTATACTATGTGCTTATTACTATTAGAGAACATGCAGTTAGTTTAATAATAAAAAAAACAATGAGCGTTAGAAAAGTAGTGTTGATAAAACTGAAGAAACTGCGCTCTTCATATTATTTAATGCTCATTTTCCAGATTCGAGACAGTGCTTGAATGGAAACGAACACAATGTATTAATTTGCCCAACAAACAAACCATCAGTGAAACCCTAGTCGTATTAAAGGGCCACCGTATGATAGAATCCAGGGTGCGCGCCTCTTTGGACATGAGCCCACGATCCCACTAATTAAACTGTTCTGCAAGTGCCTTCGGCGGTAAGCGTTTGGAGTCACTGACAGCCGTAAGCGCCTGTATAGCGGTCTGCGTTTGAGCATTAATCCTCGGTAATGTCCGAACAGTCGCTCACGGGTACACACGGGCCGGACTGGCCAGATTTGAAAACGTGGCCTTTGTTGCAGATGCATCCTTCGAGGCAGATGAGTGGGCATATCTGAGGGGGGTGTCTGTAGTTCCGGCAGTTGAGGGGGCATGCAGTGGCGCACGTGCTGTAGTGGCTGTTGGCCTCACAGCTCTTGCAGAGGCTTTCTTTCACACAGAAGGTAGATGCGGCATTTTCCAGGACGTAGCCCACATCGCAGAAGCACCCGGCCGAGCACTGAAGTGTGCATGGACGCGGGACTGGGTTTGTAACATCAGCACAGGTTTTGGGACAGGCTGTCCCACACTGCTGGTAGTGGGAATTGGCACTGCAACGCGTTTTACAGGAGCTTTGCTTGACACACCGGCTGGAACCATCCTTTTCAAGCACATACCCTTCTTCACAGAAGCATCCAGGAACACACTGGTCTGTGCATGCTCGGAGAGGGTTTTCATAATTGTCACAGGACAGGGGGCAGGCGCTGCCACACTCGGTGTATTTTGAATGATCTGGGCACGCTCGTTTACAGACTGTCGGCGGAATGCAGCGTTTGGAAGTAGCACTTTTAAACACGTATCCTTCCTCGCAGAAGCATCCTGCCACACACTGGTATGTGCACACTTGAGGAGGGTTGTCATAATTATCACACGTAAGAGGACAGGCAGTGCCACAGTTTGTGTATCTTGAATGAAGCCCACAGGCCTTTTTGCACTCACTCTGAGGAATGCAACGTTTGGAGACTGCATTTTCAAACACAAAGCCTTCCTTACAGAAGCACCCCTGGACACACTCCTTTGAGCACACTAGAGGAGGGTTGTCGTAATTATCACAGGTGAGAGGACAGGCTGTACCACAGTCAGTGTATTGTGCATTTTCTGGACATGCTTTTTTACACTCACTCAGTGGAATACAGCACTTGGAAGCTGCACTTTCAAGCACAAAGCCTTTATTACACGAGCACCCCGGGACACATTGCTTGGAGCACACTAAGGGAGGGTTGTCGTAATTATCACAGGTGAGAGGACAGGCTGTACCACAGTCGGTGTAATTTGAATTGCCTTTGCAGGTATTTTTACAGTCACTCTGTGGCATGCAGCGCTTGCAAGTTGCACTTTCAAACACATACCCTTCATCACAAAAGCACCCTACAACGCACTGTTCAGTACACATTTGAAGGGGGTTGTCATAATTGTCACAGGTGAGGGGACAGTCAGTACCACAGGCCTGGTAGCTTGAATTGCTTCCACAGCTCTTCTTACAGTCACTCCGAGGAATACAGCGGTTGGAAGTTGCATTTTCAAGCACATATCCTTTATTGCAGAAGCATCCGACCGCACACTCTCTTGTGCACACAGTGGGGCTGTCATAATTGTCGCATGTGAGAGGACAGGCAGTACCACACTCGGAGTAGCTGGCGTGGTCCTGGCATGCCATTTTACAATCACTCGGACGAATACAGTTTTTGGAAGTTGCACTTTCTAAAATATACCCAGGTTTACAAGCACACCCCGGCACACACTGAAATGTGCACATAATAGGGGGGTTCCTGTAATTTTCACAGGTGAGAGGACAGGCTGTGCCACATTTCACATGTTCTGAATTAGCTTGGCACGTTTGCTTGCAGTCACTGTAAGGGATGCAGTGTTTGGAAGTCGTGTTTTCGTAGATATATCCATCATTACAGAAGCAGCCGCTCACACAAGGCAGTGCGCAGGCACGTGGAGAGTGATGCTGGCCAGTCACTTCCGTGCAAGTCTCTGGGCAACTAGTTCCACACTCCATGTAATGCATGTTAGCTGGGCATGTACCTGAGTAGGAAAGAATAGGGAGATAAGGGAAATTATAAATGATGTTATCGTCAATCATTACATTGAAATCATATTTTGATCTGAACTGTCTTGAAAATGTTAACATAGGTCTAAAAAAAGAAGTTCGATTTGATAGAACTGTCCTTAGAAGTTCAAAAGGTTAGTTTCTCTAAAACCGGAAGCATACACCACACCCAGTTTATAAAATGGCAAATTGTTTATGAACACATATTTCATTCAATTGTCATTATTTTCAATTACAATCATACATGTGTGTGTTTTTTAACCTGAAGCTCCGTAAAAATGAACTAAAGTGTGGCAAAACAACCTAGAACACGTCTCGTAAAATATTTCAGTTTGCAGATACATTATCAAACAAGCATTTGCAATGCAACGGGTCTCGCGTTTGCTCATGTTAGAGCTGATAGGAGAAAAGTCGGGGTAGGAGTTTACAATGCTATCGGAATAAAGCGTATTTATGTACGTAACCGAAAAAAGTGCAATTAACTGTGTAAAGAGCTCGACTTCTGCCAAGCAAAATCGCGCTAATAAAATAGAGAAAAAAGTAGTCCACGAGTCGGACAGAAAACAGCGAGCCTCACATGTTTTCTGTACTTGGTCAATGCGCTCGAGGAGGGCTAGCCACCGGAAAAGGCATGACGTGTGCATGCCTTCGACTAATGAAAGTACGCGGATTTTAATAGGCAAGCCCACAAACCAATAAAAAACACTGATGTGATGTCAACAGGGCTCCGAGCCCTTTTCTAATAACTAAAGTGTCTCGCTGCGCTACGCATGCGCGAGCGCATGCAGTGCAGGCTCGACCCTATAAACTATACTCTATCTTGGTGACCGCAGAGAAAAGAAGCAGGATTTTGTAGCCTCGAAAACAAACTGTGAAGGGGTGCACACAGCACTACACACTCAGTATGAGGTTACAGAGTTGCAAAGATTTTGTTTTGTGAAAGGTCTTTAAAAACTGTGTAAGCTGAAAGGCTACAAAGGTGCCTGGGGGTGGAGATTTGTCTAAGCAGATGGTGAAACACGATGGGGGAGAGTTGCCAAACTGGTCTTCAAAGACAGGGAAGGACATTTGGAGCAGCTCAGGACCACCTCAATTTCCTGCAACCCCAGACAATTAGGTGACCTCTTGATTAGAGTAGGAGAGCAGGCAAGAGGTAGGTTTAGAACTTTTAGCCACAGCAGTGGTGGGCTCAGCCAGATATAACCTCCAAAAATCAGTTTCAGCCATGTTGGATTTTTGAAGAATGTTTCTCCCTGTGATTGATATTTGCAACACTTCCCAGGAAGTAGTCATCCAAGGGGGAAGTGGCCTGCCTGTGATTGGACAGTAGCCCCCTCCTGCTTTTCACCCCAGGAGCATGGATAAATATGGCAGTGCTGCAGCCACACTTCAGATCCTACAAGGAAAAACATCAGAAGAAGAAGGGCTGTCCTGTTTATCCCTGACTTGCACCTGGACACTGCACTTTGAAGGACTGCACCACCTGCTTATTTGGGCTTCCCCACTAAATGGACTTTGCCTGGTTTCAACTGGTTCAAGTAGGGACTCCCTGCTTGCTAAAGGTGAAAAATAGCTAACCAGAGTCCCCTGCAACATTCCTGAAGAAACTGTCATTTTGGAGTTTGAGCCAGGTGCATTCTGGGAGTTGGAGTCCTAGCCCTCAAGGAGCAACTCAAAGCTTCTGGAACCTTGGGGTGAGCTGTGGACTCCTAAAGGACCTTCAAAGACCTTCTGGAAGAAGATCCAGAAGTATGGAGAAGTTTGGAGAACTTTTGGTAAAAAGCTGCATAGAGGGACCGACCCGCGGTCAAGAGTCAAGTCGGCTTACGTCGACCACGACCCAGCCTGACTCACAGGTTCGTCCAGCTGAAAAGCTCCAGAGTCCCAGACTTCCAGGATTTCACAGGGGGTCTTGGAAAGGCAATCCGAAGACATTGTCTCAAAATCGGCTTGCTGTGGAAGGTCTTCTGATGTCGGAGAGAAAAAGCTCCAAAAAGTGATTAGTCTGAAGGTAAAAAGTTGACCGGGACTTCCAGGACAGAGTATATAAGGACGGCTCCTGGGACGTCAGATCAAGATTCAGCTTTGGCCGGGATGAAGATTTTTCTCCCAAAAAATCGTTAGAGTCCGATCATAGAATTCTTCTCTGAGGTCTCCTGCGACGCGTATCCAGAGAGGTCGGATCGGATTGGTGACTACGTCCCGCTGAAGAAAATCTTTATGAAAAAGACGGAGTCCAAAGGTAAACTTTTGACTGAGTCCTTCTCCTTGCTGTAGCTGAGCCGGGCTCCATTGCAGTCAGCCTTAAAGTTTGAATTTGTCCCGGTTGAGGTGCAGCCAGATATCCTGAGTGGCGCTTTTAGTTTCTATGCGTCAGAAAACATTAATTCTTTAAAAATTAATATCTCTGTTTCCCCTTATCTGATTTGATTTGTTTTGGTGTCAAAGTAAACAAAAAAATACTTCCTATTTTTATAAATTGGGTTTGGATTTTTAAACTGATTCCTGAATTTTATTACTGTTTTGAGATACTTGAATGCTTTACACACTATTCATTTGGCGGGAAAACCACCACTCCGGTTTTCCACCCACTGGTCCTCTTACATGTCTCCTGCTGGGTCGGCGGGCGGAAACAGAATTTCCGCCCGCTGGCCCAGCGGGACACAAACTACAACATTGTGTCTGGCTCGTAATCGAGCCGGCGGCATTGTCGCGCTTTTCCCTGCCCATAATTCAGCCACTGAAAAGCACAACAGGGCTGTCCATTGGGGCCTCTGCACTTCCCTTGCCAAGTGCATGCCCAACTCCCCCCTTCCCCAACGGCTGGTGGAAAGGGAACTCGTAATCCCCAGGCAGCGCTGCCATGGTGGATTGAGACCCCTGGCTCCACCAGGCCATCAGTAGGCGGAAACCTGGCGGTGTCAGTGGTCCAACCGTGGCAGCTCTGCCACGGTTGTGATGTGGCAGTCAGACCACCACTTGCGTGGTGGTCTGACCATCACTGCTGCCCTAGGACTGCCAGGGTCGAAATGAGGTCCTTGGTCTCCTAAGTAAAGCCTTGTTGCTCAATGCCAAGCTACCAAGGATTGAGCTGGTATTAATTTATTGAGACCTAGTTGAGGTTAGTAGCCTGTCGCTAAGTGTAGGAACTTACCTGCTGTTGGACTTTTGCTTATGCAGGGTCATCCTGAATCTTTTTGCCTCCTGCCTCCTATTTTTTTCTGACCGGTTGCTGTTGGCTTTTGAACTCTGAGCACTTTCCCACTGCTAACCAGTGCTAAAGTGCATATGCTCTCCGTGTAAATTGTATGTAATTGGTTTATCCACGATTGGCCTATTTGATTTACTAGTAAGTCCCTAGTAAGGTGCACTAGAGGTGCCAGGGCCTGTAAATCAAATGCTACTAGTGGGCCTGCAGCACTGGTTGTGCCACCCACATAAGTAGCTCTGTAATCATGTCTCAGACCTGCCACTGCAGTGTCTGTGTGTGTATTTTTACACTGTAAATTTGACTTGGCAAGTGTACCCACTTGCCAGGCCTAAACCTTCCCTTTTCTTACATGTAAGGCACCCCTAAGGTAGGCCCTAGGTAGCCCCAAGGGCAGGGTGCAGAGTATGGATAAGGTAGGACATATAGTAATGTGATTTATATGTCCTGACAGTGAAATACTGCCAACTTCGTTTTTCACTGTTGCAAGGCCGGTCTCTCTCATAGGATAATTTGGGGGCTACCTTTAAATATGATTAAAGTGTAGATTCCCCTAGAGAGTAGATGGACATGTGGAGTTTGGGGTCCCTGAACTCACAATTAAAAAATACATCTTTTAGTAAAGTTGATTTTAAAATTGTGCTTTTGAAAATGCCACTTTTAGAAAGTGAGCATTTTCTTGCTTAAACCATTCTGTGACTCTGCCTTGTTTGTGGATTCCCTGTCTGGGTCAGTTTGACAGTTGGGTTGTTTTTCACCTTGCACTAGACAGTGACACAAAGGGGGCTGGGGTGTAACCTGCATTTCCTGATTAGCCATCTCTGCTTGGAGGGAGGGGTGGAGTGGTCACTCATCTGAAAGGACTGTGCCTGCCTCTGACAATGCCGGCTCCAACCCCCTGCTGTGCGTCTGATGCCTTGCCTGGGCAAGGCAGGATTTCTCAAGTAGGTGTGAGTCCCCTTTGAAGAAAGGTGACTTCAAAGACTAAAATGGGTATAAGAAGGGCACCCAAATCTACAGACTTTAGAAACACTTCTGGAACCAAGAGGA
The DNA here is from genome assembly GCF_031143425.1 of Pleurodeles waltl. Classification (NCBI taxonomy): domain Eukaryota; kingdom Metazoa; phylum Chordata; class Amphibia; order Caudata; family Salamandridae; genus Pleurodeles; species Pleurodeles waltl. Next base: position 1,420,771,733 of record NC_090446.1, read on the forward strand.
ACCTCTGCCTGGAGAAGAGCTGATAGCTGAGGAAGAAGTGCTGCCCTGCCTGTGACTGTGCTTTGTGGAGCTTTCCTGCAGTGCTGCTTCTGCCAGAGTAAGAGGGCAAAGACGGGACTTTGTGTGCCTTCCATCTTGTGAAGAAATCTCCAAGGGCTTGAGTTAGAGCTTGCCTCCTGTTGTTTGAAGTCTCAGGGACAGCAAAGACTTCTCTCTGCCAGCACCTGGGGTCTCTGGAGAGACTCCTGCCCCGACAAGTGGTGCCCTATCCAGTCCCTGGGCCCTTGAAAGTAAAGCTGGTGGAATCCAAGGAAATCGACTTCGGACCGACGCCGCTGCTGAATCCGGTAACGCCGCCTGCACCGGACGCCACAACCTTCGCTGGAACGTGACGCTCTTTGCAGGCCTGATGCCGCAGCAGCCCCGCTGAAGTTTGCGACTCCGTGGAAGTCGCCGCACCACGTCGTGACCGACGCCGCTTGAAGTGCACGGATTCAACGTTTCGCACAGACGCCGCGATTCCAGACTTCGCGCCTCGGCTTGTTTTCACTCTTCACCAAAGGTACTGTACTTGGGGGTCTACACGACTCCGTGTCCGGCGCCGCTGGTGTCGACTTGTTTGGAACGACTCCGTCACGACGCCGTGATAACATCTCATTGAAGCATTTTTGTTTCTAAGCGCTATTTTTGGGTTTAATCTTTAAAAATTCATAACTTGACTTGTGTATGTCGGATTTTTGTCGTTTTGGTCTTGTTTTGTTTAGATAAATATTTCCTATTATTCTAAACCAGTGTTGTGTCATTTTGTAGTGTTTTCATGAAGTTACTGTGTGTGTTGGTACAAATACTTTACACCTAGCGCTCTGAAGTTAAGCCTACTGCTCTGCCAAGCTACCAAGGGGGTAAGGAGGGGTTAGCTGAGGGTGATTCTCTTTTACCCTGACTAGAGTGAGGGTCCTTGCTTGAACAGGGGGTAACCTGACTGTCAACCAAAGACCCCATTTCTAACACCTGCCCTTACCAATAATCCACTTTCCAACACATTGGATGCTGATCCTTGTGCATGCGATGAGCCCACCTGGAGAAACAATCGGAAACCCCTAGTCATTTCTTGTTAGGGAGAGACTTTTGGAAGTTTTAGTCAGTGTTAGTTTTTCTATTGTCTGGGAGAGTCAGTCTTGACATAGTAGTGATCCTTGATGTGCTGCTGCTCTCTCTCTCTTCTCCTTAATCCCTATGGGCCAGATGTATGTAAGAAGTGGTCTGTGAGTCCCTATTAGCAAATCTTTGTGATTCCCTATTAGGAAAACTCAAACTGGGATGCAGTACAGTGTGTTTGACACGGTTTGTGATTCTAAAATGGGTTAAAAGAGCCTGACTCATTAATTTTCATGAGGCAAGTCGCAATTTGCTACCCTCTTGTTCATGGCCACAATCACTAGGATGGTGGCCTGCTGGGGGCAACAGACCACCATATCTGTGATTGCATTTAAATAAAGCAGTCTTTACTTTTTTTGTAATGCAGCCCTTTTTCCTTAACGGAAAACAGGATGCATTGCAGCAAGAAAACTGAAACGTTTTCTTTTAGTTTTTGAAGAATAGGCAGTGGTCCCTGGAACCACTGCCTGCTCTTCAAAAATGTTTGCACCCCCATTCTCACAGGGGAAGGGATCCCTTGGAGTTGATGTTAACTGAGAATGTTAACAACTGCATCCCCAGTTGCAAAACATTCTTACATGGCCCTGCGATTCGCTATTAGGAAGTGACGCCCTTTGCATGCCTCTTCCTAGTAGCAACTTGCAATCCCTATTTTGTGAGTCAGTAACAAGTTATCGACTTGCGAAATAGGGATGGTACATGGCCAGAGGCCATGCTTCATACAACTGTCCCTATGATCCTTAGATGTCTTCTGAAGAATTAAAGTTATCTTTCCTAGTTGCCCCACTTGCTTCAGCTGTTCAGTACTATGCCCAATCAATTCTGAACTGCTGACCTATCCTGCTTGCAGCCCATATTCAACACTGTCTTGATGCTGCTGTCTACAGATCCTACACAGAGGGGCAGGATGTTTAGACACAATGAAAATGTTCTGCAGTCGCAGCTTGCTGTGCTTTAAAGGGGCAGACAGCACCCAGGGGGAAACAGGTAAAACATACCTGCGCCCTCCACTCCTGTCCCCTCAGCAGGTACAGGCTTCCAGCCTGCCCTGTGGCCATTCCTAACACGGCTCAGTGCAGCCTTAGGACTGGCTAGAGCGCCCATCCACGGAGTACCCAGGCAGACTGGAAGCCAGTGCCTGCCCTCGCCAGCCTGGCAACACAGTGCTGGGCCAGAGAGAGCACATTGCGCAAGTGTGTTTGACTGGCCTGAGATGGCCAGCCAAGCAAACATGCGCACTGTAGGGAGTTAACACAGTTTGTTATCCTTTTGTCGTTAAAGCTTTGCAGCTGCTGCTGCTCAGGGGGCCTGGGGCGACACTCTTCTGCCATAGCAAAGGAGCCACTGCTGCTTTTTGGTCTGCTGTTCCATGAGGAGAGATCTAAATTCAACATGGTTTCTTGTTTTCTTTTCAGCTTAGATAATTACAAAAGTGTATTTCTATAGTGAGTTACCCTAGTTAGATGATTTTTCCAAAATTTGTTTGCCTTCCTTTTTGTTTTGTCAGCATGTGTTAGCCCGTTCCCACACATGCAAGTGCAATTTCATGTTCGAGTTAACAATGGCCCAGCTCTGAAATTAAATGTTATTAACTGAATTTGATGACTTACTGATGTCACCATCATCTGTTTTGAAGTCTGACTTTAATGTGCATATTATAGTTTTGCTCATCTTTGTTATTCTTTTGGAGTGTCTAACAGTATTGATATTTGTCAGGCTTAATCTATTTCAACGTTTTTGTCAACCTATGTATGTTTATAACTTATTTTTGCACACCATTTATGTAACTCTAGCTGTGTGGTTGTAATACAAATTTGAAACTTTACTCAGTTCGGAGTTTTTTTTAATGTTCAAATTGGTCATGATGTTGAGGTGTTATGTTCTCTATGTTATTGATTTGTGATAAATAAATAAAGCCAACTACCACACTCTCACTAGGGCCCAAGATCCATTCAACTTCTGTTAGTGAGATAAGGTATGGTGTCGCACTAGAGTGCTTGCGATTTCTGGTCCCAAAGCTTACATGTCAGCACAGTCCTTGTGCAAATAGTTGTTTTGTACAGGGATCACAATTTAACAGACTGGTTGTTATCAGGCCCTTTCTGTGATACAGCTTAAGAGGTGTTCTCTCTAAATCACTTTATTTTTTATGTAGCTCAAGACTGGATGATTATCAATTTATTTTGTTACTCTGTTCTGAAGTCAGAATGGCAAAAGACATCACACCGGAATGAGATTTGCATTTTTGACAGAAGAGAGACTTATCCTTTTCTGTTTTTCAACTGATTGTCTCCTAGTTTCTTCCACATGTCCGAGCATCCCAGTAGAGTCTCGGCTTGATGCTTGTGATTGATAGCCCAACTTCAAGAAGTATTATTATAGAGAAGACTCAAATCTCGCATTAAGAAAAGCCTTCCTAGAGTCATGCTTTTCCAGAGATACATCACTCAAAAGTGGCTTCCTAGAAGTGCACCTATAACTAAATTCATATTCCGAGTCAACATAACAGTTAAAACATTACTTCAAAATTTGGAAAAAGCTTTCTTTCAAAATACCGTAGTTATTATAATATGTAAATTCACTCAACTTATATTAAAACGTGTAAAACTAGTACACTGAAACAATACGGCAAAGTAATTTAGAGTGATGTGTTGCCCTGTACAAATACAATCAAAGAAAAACGTGTGGTGAGAATAGGTGGCACCTATAGCATGTTGGGGTGCATTGTGAAGAGGACAGTGTTGCTGGGAAGGAAGACAAAGGGAGGGCTATCTCTTCCCCACTGAAAGTTATTTTCCTCTTGATAAGTTGGGTCTGCATCCTTCGTGCAAAATCTGATGGCTGCTAGAGCTGAAGCATAAAGTGTGGAAAACACAACCAATGGTGTGGACAGTGTTTAGGTTGTTAGAAAGAAAACAGTTGTAAGGGGTGTAGGCTTATTGGGTATGAAAATCCCGGACTCAATAATGCTGTGCCTCGAAACACAGGGTCTGGAAAATTGCTGCCGGGCAGGGACTGAGTGCTGCAGTATCTCACAGCCTCCACCCGCCCAATGAAGGAGTCTGGGAGAGGGAGGGCATACAGTTCTATCCCCCAGACAAGCACAATAGTGATCTGAACCCCCAGAGCACCCCAGCATCACCAGCAGTCTTGCATAGACCTTACATCTGTTCAGATAAGTTGAAAAAACGCATGTAGTTTTTTTTTTTTTTTTTTCAATTAAATTAGTAAAAATGGCACAGTAAAACAACCAGTAATTCAGGATATTAACAGTTTTCCCCACTTACTTCAAGGGAAAATACTCGTAGTGGTGAGAGATAACGGCTAGTAAATGTAATTCCTGCTATCTGATCTCTTACTAAATAAATATGTGCTATAGTGCACTTAATGAGAGGAAGAGATGCAGGCTACGGGGGCAGAGGTTGACGGCGGAAAGCAGAAGTTGCCCTGGTGAGATTTACAGGGACGTTTGAGGCATCAGTAATTTCAAATAGATTTCAGACATCCGGTCTCCTTTCATGTAATGATTTAGGTTGGTCTATTACTTTGCCAGAATACAAATTCGTATTCTGTGACCCAGTTCGTGAAAAGGTAAGTCAACTAGTGCTGATAAAGTTGGGTTATTTAAAATTGTGTTCGTAACTATGTGAATACGCTCATAAAACCACAAATGCAAAACAGAAATCAAGCTCCTGCTCTGGATTTAGGCCTGAAATGAATGGGAGATTTTCCCACAGTTTAATAAATCTTCCTAAGCAACATTTGTGGGTAGGTGTCAGCTTTGGTTATTCTTTACAGCAGTTTATGTTAATAATGAACAGTAATTAGCAAAAATAACTGAGGTTTGCACCTCTGTTGGTGGTGACACTTGATACACAAATCGTTAAACCACATCTCACACCGAACAATGAGAGTTAGAGTTCAATTAGGGAAAAAAAAAACAGTCACTGAAGGTAAAAAGAAACGGACGGGATTTCCAGTAGCCCAAGAGTCCTAGTGGGCATAATTTGAGGGCGTGCAATAAAATTCAAAAGGAAGGACGGTATCACTATTCTGCTACCCACACTGCCCATTCATTTAGGGCTAAACAAATAGAAATAAACAAAAAGAAAGAAGTCGGACCAAGGAAGAGAAAAATATAGCAAGCAGAACAGTGACTCAGGATGAAAGACAGAGGTTAATGTAAAGAGAGAAGAAAGGTCTAGACCCTAAAACCCAATTTCAAAAGGTGGCAGATCGTTCTAAGAAGCATCCCATACCAGTACAGATACTTCTGGGGGAACAGGACTTAGGCAAGACCTGTTCTAGACCCTACAGCAGAAATAATGAGTGCATCAGACTGTCTAGGAGTTTCTGGTGGGGAGCCCAACTGGCAAACCCATACAGGTAGAGACTCAAAATAAACATCTAAATCCTTCAGCTAGGATTTATAATTTGGACATACACATTGAGGGGAATATACCACACAGAATTGAAGCAGTCTTCTGGCCACATTTATCTGAAGCTTATAACATGATTTTAGTAGAAGATTACTGGCCTTCAGTCTTCACTAGAGAAGAACCTGAGGAGAGGAGGGGATTCAAAACATACCTGAGAACCTGAGAGCTGTTTGGCACTCATCCAGAGACTTTAAGCAGCATGTCAGGTTCCCTCCAATAGACTGTATGCCTTTCTTAAAAGTTAGAAAGAATGACACCTGTGTCAAGCATAGCCCACTGGCTGTGCATCAACACCAAAAGAAACGAACCATTACAGACTATCTTGAAGTGATTTACCATAATGCACTGGGGGGATGGGTGCTGGGACAGTCCTTTGACAAAGGTGCAACTCCAACCTCTAATATTCTACTGTAATTGAAATCTGTGCCCTTAATTCCACTTTAAAACATTCTTTAAATCCCGATGGCTTGTCCAAAGACCCACTAATTTCTCAACTTCCTTAGTTGGCCCAATTGTTGAAGTAAGCAAAGTTCAGTCAGAAATCTGTGCATCCCACGCAGGCAGGAATTAATTGGAGCCTCAACGCTGTACAGGTGGCTGCTTCGGATGAATTATGCCTGGTTTCTATGATGACATACCTTCACAAACAAATGTTTGAACCATTGGTTCCCTCAACACCTCAGACCACCAGGTCCTTATATCTAAACTTGGTCATTTCAGTGTCAAAGACTTAGCATTAAATTATTTTTATTTTTTCTAGACTTCCCTGTCAGGTTCCTCAGGCATTGCACCTTCTCTTCTGTTTAATCTTTACTTGTTTCAGTGCTTTACAAATATCTTTGTATTGTGTGTACCAATCTCATAATATTCTAAGGCACAAGCCTCTGACCCTCTGTTTCATTTGGTTATGACCTTGTTGGTCTTTGATAACAGCTGGCCTGTACCTTCTTTGGATCCCCACAGCAAAACAACAAACTGTTCAGCACAAGGAGAATCAAAGTTCTTTCTTTCAATTAAATTCATTACCCTTTTCATTGAATTGTAATCTTCATGGGAATGGCAAATCACATATGTTAGCTTCAGAAATGTTACAGTTCTGTACATTATTTGATCTAGCTGGACATACCTTTAATCACATATACTTCTGTGTGGACTTAGGGTAACCTATTCTGTAAAAATAATGTACTCTCCTTGGTAGACAATGAACATAATCCACTCATTTCCTGTTTGAAAAGAACAGCTGGCTATGCTCCTAATTGGCATATTTAACTTACCTATAAGTCACTAGTATAGTAACGTGTACCCAAAGCCTGTAAGTTAAATGTCCCTAGTAGGATGCAGCACCTATTGTGCACCTACTACAATAATAATGTAAAGCGTCTTCCCAGGCCTACACCCATAGCAGTTTTAAACCTGCCAATTTGACCCGGCAAAATAACCAGACCTAAATCTTCCTTTTTAATACTTCTAAATCACCCATAAGGTAGGACCTAAATGCCTATATGGTAGGGTGCATAGTATTTAATAAGTAGGGCATGTATATTTTATAGTTTACATGTCCTGACAGTGAAAAACAGTGGCAAGGCTTGGTCTCCCATGGGAAAACTCTGTGTTATATTAGAACAACTTATTATGCTTCATTTCAGTTTCGGAGTAGCAAGAACATTCATTTAAGTAACCTAAAATGCAACCTATTGTTCAACTCAGATTTTTGGATCTGTATTTTTAGTGACTCCCAGAGCTCAGACAAAGGGAGCAGGGTTGCTACAGCGTGTGTTTTAATAAAAAAAATATTAATGAGTGTTTATGTATTCTGAATAATAAGTTTATGTAGAAAATCAAATATCACAGAAAAATAATGCACGCATTTGAAATTGTGATTACGAAGAATGGCCACCAATGTTAACGAAATGTACTAATCAATGACTTAATACTGATGAAATGTTGACTATATATTAGACTAATGTAGTAATATGTCATATTAAGGGTTATGCAGTATGCTTTGGCTGTATTACTTGTAGGGCTTAACTTAGCGAGTGTCTTGACCTAGTTTGCCAGGCCTCCTGTAAAAGCTGTATTCCTCAGCATTTCATTAAATGGCTGTCCTAGAGAGTTAAACTGTGATTTCTATTGTATTGTTTAAATGTGCTCATAATGGAAGCTTTCCATGAGAACCAACTGCTAGAAGATGATGTTCCTGTGAATGCAACATTTTATATCTGTTGTGTGTTAGACTGACTTTCCCAGGACAAGAACAATGAAGATACTGACTAGAGTAGAAGCTGCAAAAATATTGTTACCTGACAAGCTGGATGATGGACATTGCAAAACAAACCAATCAATGACATGTGAACGGAGTAATAGCAGAATTCATAGATTTGGGATTTTAGTTTTATTGGACAAAGTGTGAACATACGATTAACAGACCAATAGGGATTTAGGGGGTAGTTTTAGCAATATTGACTTAACGGGTTTACACTGGGAAGGGAGGAGGCATTTTTCGCCAGATATTCTGCCTTTACATTTTGTCCATATTACGTCTTGGCAAGAAACATGCTTAACCTTAATGCTTAGAGACTTTGCATTCTCTGATCTTGGATGTTGAATCCTGATGCCTTGCTGATCGACTGATGTTCTGAGGACAAAGACTGACTCCGATTAATGATCCATATTGAGGATAGGTATAATATTATAGACCATTTGTTGGACCTGGCTTTTTGACGGGGACATCCCCAAACTTTTTGCCTCCTTCCTCCTATTTTTTTCTGACCTGTTGTTGTTGGCTTTTGACCTCTGAGCACTTTACCACTGCTAACCAGTGCTAAAGTGGATATGCTCTCTGTGTAAATTGTACTATTGATTGGTTTATCCATGATTGACTATTTAATTTACCTGTAAGTCCCTAGTAGAGTGCACTACATGTGCCTAGGGCATGTAGATTAAATGCTACTAGTGGGCCTGCAGCACTGGTTGTGCCACCCACCTCAGTAGCCTGCCATTGCAAGGCCTGTGTGTGCAGTTTCACTGCCACTTCGACTTGGCATTTAAAAGTACTTGCCAAGCCTAGAACTCCCCTTTTTCTACATACAAGTCATCCCTAATGTGTGCCATAGGTAACCCCTAGAGCAGGGTGCTGTGTGGATAAAAGGCAGGACATGTACCTGTGTAGTTATATGTCCTGGTAGTGTAAAACTCCTAAATTCGTTTTCACACTACTGTGAGGCCTGATCCCTTCATAGGCTAACATTGGGGCAGCCCTCATACACTGTTGAAGTGGCAGCTGCTGATCTGAAAGGAGCAGGGCGGTCATATTTAGTATGGCCAGAATGGTAATATAAAATCCTGCTGACTGGTGAAGTCGGATTTAATATTACTGTTCTAGAAATGCCACTTTTAGAAAGTGAGCATTTCTTCGCACTAAAATCTTGTTGTGCCCTTCAATCCACGTCTGGCTAGGTTTAGTTGACAGCTCCTTGTGCATTCACTCAGACACACCCCAAACACAGGGTACTCAGCCTCACTTGCATACATCTGCATTTTGAATGGGTCTTCCTGGGCTGGGAGGGTGGAGGGCCTGCCCTCACACAAAGGACTGCCACACCCCCTACTGGGACTCTGGCAGACAGGATTGAGCTGAAAGGGGGCTTGGTGCATTTCTTAGACACTCTTTGAAGTCACCCCCACTTCAAAGGCACAACTTAGTATAAAAACAGGGCCTCTGCCCTACCTCAGACACTTGCTGGAGAAGAAACCTGAACCAGAAACTACATCCTGCCAAGAAGAACTGCCTGGCTGCTCAAAGGACTCACCTGTCTGCTTTCTACAAAGGACTGCTGCCTTGCTGTTGCCCTGCTGCCTTGCTGAACTCTTGTCTGGCTGTGAAAGTGCTCTCCAAGGGCTTGGATAGAGCTTGCCTCCTGTTCCTTGAAGTCTCAGGACCAAAAAGACTTCTTCCTTTCACTTGGACGCTCCGTGCGCCGAAAATTTCGATGCACAGCTTGTTTCGCGGCGAGAAAAACGCCACACACCGACGCTGATCAACGCGACGCCCTCGGGACGATCGAGACTTCGACGCACAACCTCGCAAGGACAACGCCGCCCGACTTCCGAGGAGAAATCGACGCGACGCCTGCCGTGAGACCAAAATTTCGACGCACGGCCTCGCAAGGACAACGCCGCCCGACTTCCAAGGAGAAATCGACGCGACGCCTACCGTGAGATCGAAACTTCGACGCGCAGCCCCGCAGAACGACGCGCAGCCGGAAAACAAGTAGGAGAATCCACACACAGACCCGGGACATCTGGTAATCCCTGCGATCCACAAAAAGAGACTGTCTGCGCGCCGGAAAACGACGCCCGACTTCCCCGCGTGGAAAAGAACGACGCAAGTCTTTGTGTGCTGAGGAGAAATCGACGCACACACCCTTTTTCCACGCATCTCTTCTCCTGTGGCCCTCTGAGGAGATTTGTGCTCGAAAGACACTTTATTGCTTTTTAAAGACTTAAGACACTTAATATCACTTTTCAGTGATATCCTTACAAATTCTTATTGCAACTTTGATCGTTTTGACCTGCAATTACCCAGATAAATATTCTATATTTTTCTAAACACTGTGTGGTGTATTTTTGTGGTGTTATACTATGGTGTTGTATGATTTATTGCACAAATGCTTTACACATTGCCTTCTAAGTTAAGCCTGACTGCTCGTGCCAAGCTACCGGAGGGTGAGCACAGGCTGATTTTGGATTGTGTGTGACTTACCCTGACTAGAGTGAGGGTTCTTGCTTGGACAGAGGGCAACCTGACTGCCAACCAAAAACCCCATTTCTAACACTATTGTTATGCATATTTGTTTTTTCCTTCTAAGTACCAACTGTGGTCTTTTGATAGAGCCATAGTTAGATGTTTTTCCAGATTTGTGTTGCTAAATTGTTTTGCATGAAGCCCAACATGCTGATGCTAATCTGAGGTTAGTTAAGGATCCTCACTAATGAAATTATAACAGGGACTAATGCTTGATAAACTTCTCTGCTAAACCTCAGATAAATTATCACACTGGCACAGTTAACTTTGTTATTGATTTGCACCATAACCTTAGAATGTGTTGTTGTTCAAGCTTTGATTAGATTACACTTCTTCTGCTCCTTTGGACAGCCAGTGTGGTTTTGTATGCGTTTCATTTGATTTTGAGAATAATCTACATGATTTTACTATTGTTAATATAGGGAAATAAATATTCTAACTTTTACTAAAAAGGTGTGGTTATTCATGACTGAAAGGTCATGCTGCGTGACAATTACTGACTCTATTGATTATTGATGTTATGGATTACTAATTATTATGGATTATTGTGTATTGATTGATTATGTTCTGGAGTTATGGTAAGAACATCTTAATTGTGAGTCAAAAGGTTCATCAACCTATTCGCGTCTCCTTGTAAGTTTACTTATTAAGGTCATACGCGCTAACAGAGATGGTAGCAGACGGATGGTTCGTCTCCTTAAGAGCTTGCCATAGACGTCCAGTGCAAAGTGACGGTTATTAAAAGAGACGGTAAGAGAGGCTAATGGTTAGTCTCCTTAAGAGCTCATTACAGACGTGCGGTACACAGTAACCGGTGTTTCCAGTGATGGTAGTAGCTTGATGAGTTGGTCCTTTTATAGAGTTCATTATTATTGAGATTTGGATTTTGTTTTTCAGTAATGTTAATTGGAGATAAAATGTTCCCTTAAGCCAAGAAATTACTTTCCCAGATCCTGACTCCCGTTAATGGTTGTTTGAGGGTGTTCTTGGCGTTCTAGTGACAGTGTCACTGAAGTAGGTTGTGCTTGAACAGCTTATGCAAATTGCAGGTGAATTGTGATGTTTGTGAGGGTCTTAGGGAGTTTGCGTACTCCAAATGAAGTTGTAGAAGGAGTGTGCGTACTCCGCAATGTGCGAGTTGGGAAGTCATTGAACTTCATATGTGTGTGGCACCTTGTGCTAAAAAATTGTCCACATGGCTGTTGATGTACGGACCCTGTGTGGTCTAAGACTCTTGAGTATATTGAAGTGTATGAGACACTTGGTTTTTATGTTTTAATCTGTTGGGTTAAGTAGGTTAATCGGGCATGGTCAACAAGTCAGAGTGTGAATTAAAGTGAGTGAAATAATTTTTAGACTCAGATTTGGCAAGTCCTATGTGCACCAGGACAGACCCATTGATCAGTTGAGGGTAAAATTTGCGGGTCCAATTTTGCTTGTGAATCTGGGAGACCGAGAAAGAAGGAGTAGCTGTAAGTGTGGGAAGAGCCATCAGTGAAAAATCCGTAAGGTTTCTGAGGCAATTGTGTTACCTAGTAAACCAGCAGATTTGCTTTTGGTTTTTGATTAGTGCTTGCCATTTTACATTAGTTTATTGTGAATTGGAGTGAAGGAAAGCAATCTGCAGGACTTTGTCAGTTGCAGTACTTGTGCGTGTGACGTCATTGGAGCTGCGCTGGGATAGGTTGGTTAGTGAGAAGGGTCGCGCACAGATTGGCAGCCTTCCGCAAGAGGCAATTGGTTGAGAACGTAGGTGAAAGGAATCTTGGGGCGTAAAAGTCACTTCCTGATTGGATTTTGAATAACAAAATAACAAAAGGGTTGAAAAGAAGACAGTTTTCAAAGCATTAAAGAGTGCCCTAAGGGCCACCCAGTCAACCATCCTTTTGTGTTGCTAAAGGTTCCCTAAGAGGCCAGGGTATGCCCTGAGGTGGGCCCCATGCTCACTGCACCACTGCATTCAAGCTAGCCTGGCTGATGAGGGGTAATACCATGAAACTGGTCCCAGGATGCTTCTTTCCGGTCCAGGCAGGGCCTGGCCTGGCAGTTTGGGTTGAACTGTTCCCATTGGTAACAGTGCCAAGCCTGATTTGCATATGGCTGGATCCAAACTGGGTTGGCGGGGTGGGCAAAAAAATTATGTATTAAACCCAGATCTTTCTGACTGGGGGTGAATGTTTGCATTGTTCAGTATCTCATCCATCATCTGTTCTTTTTGCCTTAATATTAGTGAGCACGGTTATTAAGGTTTACAGTTTTATCTGTAGGAACACTTTTGTACACATATGGGGAATCAGCATTAAAGTGCAAGGTTTCTTTCCTTATGCCTGCCAAGTCATGTATGGAATGAATCCACAGGTCTATGGTTAGGATCAGCGTTTCCTTAATTCCGTAATTAACAGAGCTTCATTCAGCTCCTGTGGAAAGGGGGGGAGAAATCTGCATCTGTTAAATCACTCTCACACTGTTTGAGGGTTGTGAGAGCCCAGACCCCCTGAACAAAAAGGGAAGCCCAGACAACAGGAGCTAACACAGGAAGGGGCTCTCTTTTGAAGTTTGAAGTTTTGGTGGAAAGTCCCTGTCAGTGAGCAGCTAGGGATGGATCAGACTAAACAAGGACTTCTTGACAGTGTGATCTTGAACTGTCCCAGCGTGATGGGCAGGAGGTCTGGGATAAGGATGGAAGAGTGATGTGGCACCTAGAAATGGCAAGGAGTTTCTGGCTTCTAGAAATTTCCATCCTTATTTGAAAGCTCTTGCACAAGGGAGGTAAGTTGTTCGAGTTGTACTCTGGACCTTGACTGGGACAACACCATGGAAAGCTGGACAGAAAAGCCCCTTAATGGACTAAGGACTCTGCCCCCAGGGCCAGCCCCCTGAATTGTAAATCCTTTTTAGGCCAGGAGGTCTGCTGCAGAGGGCCCCATTGCTAGGGCTATTTAACAGGAGAAAAATGAGCACAAGATAGTCAAAATCAGCCTATTGGAGCCCGAGATATTCAAATTCAAAAGATTTAACCTTAGCCGCCGCCCCTCCTCCCCATGCAGTGAAGTGTGTTTGGCTCTGCGGCAATTTCGGAGAGATGCCCTGGGTTGGCGCAAGCAAGATTTAATACACTTGGGGTAGTGTGCATGCAGAGTCTACCTCTCCTGTGGTCCAATACCTCTGGTAGACCCCCTCATCTTCCCTTGGCACAATGCAAGAAAGGGGCCTGGGACACCAACTCCAGGCCCAATGCACCTAAACAGGCAGGGAGAATGCCATCATTCACCTGCAATGGTGCACACTTGCCTCTGTTCCCTGTGCCCCGCAGAAGTAATTAAAAGTAACACTAAGGCCCATATTTATACTCTGTTTGGCCCGGATTTGCATATTTTTTTTTTAACGCAAACTTGGCGCAAACTTAACTCAATATTTATACTTTGGCGCTAGACCCGTCTAGTTCCAAATGTATGGAGTTTGAGTCATTTTTTGTGCGTGAATACCTACCTTGCGCTAATGACATGCAAGGCAGGAGTTTCTGTGCAAAAAATTACTCTAAGGCATGTGCGCCTTATTTATCCTCCGGCATCAAAATGACGCACAGGAGGAGGCAGGCCTTAAAACATGGCGCACAGCCGGATTTGCGACGTTTTTTTAACGCCTGGGTCAGGGCAGGCATTAAGGGACCTGTGGGCTTATTTCCATGGTGGGAGACCATGGAAGCAGTCCACAGGTGCCGTTCACTGCACCCAGGAACACCCCCTGCCACCCTCGCCCACCCCTGGAGGACACCCATGGATGGGGGGACCCAACCATGGTGAGTGCAGGTAGGTATAATTTTTTTTTTTTTTAAAGTGGCATAGGGGGGGGGCCTAACTTGGGCCCCCTTACATGCCACTGTGGCCATGCCTGTGGGACAGAAGTCCCCTGGGCATGGCCATTGGGCAGGGGGGCATGACTCCTGTCTATGCTAAGACCGGAGTAATTTCCAGGGGGGTTGTGCATCAAAAAATGGCGCACGTCAGGTTAGACCCAATATTTTGGACTCTAACCTCACTTGCACCATTCTTTGGCGCACACCCCTCAGTCCTCCTTTCGCCTCCGCTCCCCGGTTAGAGTAATTTATTTTGACGTTAACCAGGCTGCAGTGCCGGCTAACGTCATTCCTTAAATAAGGCGCCCGGCTGGCGCATTGGAATGGCGTTAGTCGGCGGTAAACTACTCTGCCCAAGCCCTGATTTGCATCAAAAAGTATAATTATGGGCCTTAGTTCCTGGGTGTTGGGAACTAGGATGTCCAGGATTTTCACATTAGTAAGATTTGAGCTTTCGGTCTTCAGATGGCAGTGCACCACCTCTAGAGGTTGGTTCATGGCTGCAATTTTTGTGGACCGAATGTGCTAAAAATACCAAATAGCAGTCATGTGATATTCATTCCAAATGTTGTATTGATAATCTAATGCTGACAGTGATTTTTGGACAATGCGTAAATGCTTTATTGACATTAATGATTGCTTTTACACATTGTTATTGATTGAAGTGATGGCATGATGATTTTTAACATGTGCATTAGTCCTTTAATATGGTGAACCTTTGACAAAGCCAATAGGCTTGCCAGATTTGTTTTTGTGGTGACCCCTCAAGAATACCAGTAGGCCTGTAGACTGACACACATTGTAATATGACATTCTATCTAGGGTAGGTGGAGGAGGGTACTATAGAGATAGAGATAGAGATAGAGATAGAGATAGAGATAGAGATAGAGATAGAGATAGAGATAGAGATAGAGATAGAGATAGAGATAGAGATAGAGATAGAGATAGAGATAGAGATAGAGATAGAGATAGAGATAGAGATAGAGATAGAGATAGAGATAGAGATAGAGATAGAGATAGAGATAGAGATAGAGATAGAGATAGAGATAGAGATAGAGATAGAGATAGAGATAGAGATAGAGATAGAGATAGAGATAGAGATAGAGATAGAGATAGAGATAGAGATAGAGATAGAGATAGAGATAGAGATAGAGATAGAGATAGAGATAGAGATAGAGATAGAGATAGAGATAGAGATAGAGATAGAGATAGAGATAGAGATAGAGATAGAGATAGAGATAGAGATAGAGATAGAGATAGAGATAGAGATAGAGATAGAGATAGAGATAGAGATAGAGATAGAGATAGAGATAGAGATAGAGATAGAGATAGAGATAGAGATAGAGATAGAGATAGAGATAGAGATAGAGATAGAGATAGAGATAGAGATAGAGATAGAGATAGAGATAGAGATAGAGATAGAGATAGAGATAGAGATAGAGATAGAGATAGAGATAGAGATAGAGATAGAGATAGAGATAGAGATAGAGATAGAGATAGAGATAGAGATAGAGATAGAGATAGAGATAGAGATAGAGATAGAGATAGAGATAGAGATAGAGATAGAGATAGAGATAGAGATAGAGATAGAGATAGAGATAGAGATAGAGACACACACACACTCACACACATTTATGCATATGGTGATTACTATCCCACACAACCTCCACCGAGTAGGCCTTGGACTGGTCTGCTTCGCTACCCTGAGAGATTCAAATTCTACAACAGGATGCCTGGTTCCCAGTAGGGGGAAACTGTCGACCCATTAGTTGTGCAGGTCTCACATACTCCACAACTAATAACCCAATTTCTTAAAGTTAAAATACGAACAAATAATAAGTCATGCACACAGAAAATGGAATTGTCATATGTTAAAATACTCATTTTGGTAAAGTTTGTGAGCAATATTAACATGTGTACGATCTTGCTACCAATCCTCTTTAAGTAGGCCTGGGTGATATGTGCCTAATTTCTATTCCATGTAGTTAATATCAACCCAGCATATTTTGGATGAGAGGACACATTTTGCACTAAACATAGCGCAAAATTGCGCATGACATTAAGCAGCTGCTAGTGTTTTCTTAGCCAGTGCTGCTCCCATGCTCCTGCATAGGATTTTTACCAAAACCAAAGCTCAATTAGGCAACATGGCATGATTTATATAAGAAGGCATATCCAACATTGGTTTTACTTAAACTTTGGATATACCTCCTTACATAAATCTTGGGATTACTGACAAAGGGTTTATAGTCTAGTTCGTGAGTCACATGTTGGAAAAAGGAACATTGTGAATATACGCAGAGAGACTATTTGCCCATCTTACGAATGGGCAGTGTTCACAATCGCAGTAATGAGCTTACAATTCATTTTAAATCCCCTTGCAGTGTAGAATGCCTGTACTCGTACGCATCGGTGCAAGGCTCTAGACATACACAAACATTTACAGTATGAGTAGTATGTAGCACATAATACTCATTAAAGACATTCAAAGCAAGGGTTCAAACATTTTAGATTTAGAAAAAAGGTATACTGCAATGTATTTGTACTTGCCTTTTGTCGATTCATCTCCAATGACCAAGGTGAATACTGGAAATATAAAACAGATGCAAATTACTATTCAGAAGCATTTATCTTGTGTTTCAGTTGCATGTGAGGCAGTTTTAAGGCAAGTGCAGTTATGTGGCTCATCATACAGCGGAAATTCTGTTGCGTACAGGGTGTGAAAATTGAATTTATCCTGATGATTCAGAACAAAGGGCTGTGTATTGCCTAGTTCTAGCTGCAGCATGTTCTAGTACAGGCTAGTGGAGTTTGGAAGTGGTGGGATGGAGTGTTATACCCAAGTATAATGAGCGAGTGAGCCCAAAGTGCAAAAGGAGGGTGCAGGGGATTCCACGCTGCAAGAAACTTTTGAAAAAAATGTATTTAAATGGTGGATTTTCTAGCACACATTTACTACAATTTGTTGAAAAAAGTGCTCCCAAATATGGCATTTCAAAGCACAAGGGTGAAGAAAACATTAGAAAGTAGGTCCCTGCTCTTATTTGTGGACCCGGAGTCTGTATTTTAGATTTTTTTGTGTAGTGCTGTTTGATGTCGCTGAGGCCTAGCGCTTACATTTAAGTGCAGCCCGTACTACTTCTGTGCTATCTAATAAAGTGTTGCCTATCTTTTCTGCAGTTCCTCGTAGGTGGATTTTTGTCCTCAGTTTGTATTTTTTGTTGTTTTTGCCCATTTGTGAGATTTTGGTCACCTTCTTGTGTTTCTCCTCCACCCTACCATTGGTTTCTTTATTAAGAATGGGGGACTTTTTGGTATTAGTGTGTAACTTGAGAACGTAAGTAATGGGTGTATACTTTGTAGGGGGGGGGGGGGGGGGAGTTGATCCTTGTACCAGTTGTATGTTTTCTGACAGGGTGAGTTTTTAGTTTGCCTCCTTACTGCACGCACTTGTGTGTTGCCCCCTTTGTGTCAAATCTGGAGAGCAAGTGGGGTGCTGCCTGTTTCCTTTGTCAGAGGGCTGAGATTATAACCAGGTTGTGCCATCATGGGTCTTTCATGTGAGACTCAACCACTTCTCATTGAAATATGGGTGGGTAAGGATTGATGACAAACAGGCTATCATGATATGTAATGCATAAGGAGTCCACAGACAATCCCACTGGGCTCATAGGCCATCCCAGAGTCTCCCACAGAAGGCTGGTTAGAGGAGCGTGAAAGAAGGGGTGGATTCTGAGAGGATGCAGTTTTGGTTAGACTTGAACCAACCTGTTTTCTGAGGTAAAGTTCCAGGTTCAGGCTAGCCTCTTGCCTGACTTCTGGGAATGCTAAGGGCGCCCAGCATACAAAACAGATTCTGGCTACCAGTGTACATCAAAGCAAATGATTCACCTCCCTGTTAGGAGTATAATGCTGGCCCCTGCAGTCCCCACAATAGGGCTTTGCAACCTTTCAAGGATCCTCATTCATCCAAAGGCCAATGAATATCTATGATATATGCGAGAGTCAGGGGTCCGTCATTACATTATTTTTGCGTTACATCACTGTCTACTGTGGGAGCATGGGTGACGGTTCAGACTGTCCTTTTTATTATATCAGGGGTTGCAGAGAGCCACAAAACATGACAGGCTCTTCGGGGGCAGTATAGCTATACAGTATAGATCAAAGGTATTCCCTAACTCTGGACCATTTTACTGCTGTTTTTATCATACTGTTTAAATTATAATGCTGTAATACTAACTGACCCTGCCTGACACCCGTGTTTAGAGGGTGACGGCAGGTTTCAACTTTGCATACCGTTTTAGATACTCTTAGCTATACTTTCATTAAGCACTCTGATCCCCGACTCCCCCAACACGGCTTGTAACATCTGTACTTGGACCCCCTCAACTCGCCCTATCGTCCCTCCTTTTTAAAACTGAAGAGCAATCTGGCAATTTGTTTTGGACAACTGTCGCTCTCTGCCAGCCCACAATCTACAGATACTGTCACTGCTAGAAGAACATACCTGAGATGCCTTGTTTAGAACCTAAACCTGGCCTCGTGAAGACTCCTCTCCGGAGGTAGTGATGGCACTACCCCAGGACTATTCAATTCACCGCCTAGATAGACCTAACGCTAAAGGTGGGGGTATTGCCATCATTTATAAGAACTCAATGAAATGCCTCACCACACCTTTTGATATCCCTGACTACAAAAGCTTGTCCTTTTCTCTAGCCTTAAATGCTACATTCACCATCTCTGGACTACTTATCTATCGCCCACCAGGACCTTATGGGAGATTCCTACAAGCTTTACCTGACTTAGTGGCAGACATGTCCTGTAAAACTCCCAATTTTACCATCCTTAGTGACTTTAACATCCATGCAGATGATGAACACAGCCTTTCTATCAAATCTTTACTTTGCGGCTTGGCCTCATTAAATTTGACACAGGGTTCGAACATAATCTCGCCCAGACTAAAATATATATTGAACCATTCCCTAACATCTGGTCTTGTGATCCCAATATTGGAAACATGCAGTTGTCAAGACTCTATTAAAAAACCTTAACTTGATGCAACCCTTTTTAGTAACTATAGACCCATCTCTCTCCTCCCTATTGCATCTAAAATACTTGAAAAAAATTTCAATCAACTAACGTGCTTTCTTGAAGATCATAATCTCCTTCATTTTTCACAAATGGGATTCAGACCACAACATAGCACATAATCAGCTTACTTGCCAAAGATTGGATTTAGACGGACACGCAGCCGTCATTCTATTAGGTCTCAGTGCCGCATTTGACACTGTAGACTAATATACTACTACAAAGACTTTTGGCAAAAGGAATTGAAGGCACCACATTAAAGTGGTTTTCCTCCTTCCTGAAAGATAGAACTTTCCAAGTCTTTGATCACTCCTTCTTTTCTAACACATTCTTCCTCACATGCGGGGTCCCTCAAGGCTCTTTGCTGAGCCTAACTCTTTTTAATATCTATACGTCACCCTTAGCTAAAATTGCTGAACCTCACGGTTCCTCCTTGGTATCATATGCGGATGAAACCCAGCTGGTAGTTTCTCTTTCCAGTACCAGAAATATTGTTCCAAACAATTTATCTTCTTGTCTCGCAGATGTAGCTAGATGGATGACTAATCCTAAAATGAAATTTAATGATGAAAAATTGGATGTAATGATAGTTGGAAATCATGCTCTTCTTAAGTTTCCAGCCCTGGTATTGGAAGTTCTTAAAGATCTCCCTCCGCCCAAATAAAACATAAAGAGCTTAGGCTTTTGGCTAGATTCCCATCTTACAATGGACTGCCAATCTAAAAAGCTGGCCGCAACTTGTTTCGGCTTATTAAGAACTATTAGGAAAATTCTCAAAGTCCTCCCTCTTTCGGCCAGAAGACTCATAATTTAGGCCCGGATACTGTCTCATTTAGACTATGGTAACTCTCTTTTCCTTAGCTCTCCTGGCTATGTAAGAAAGAGATTACAGGTTGTGCAAAATGCCGCTGACTGTCTGTTTATGAACACACCCAGACATTTGTCTGCCAAACCCTCTCTGGCTTCACTTCATTGGCTTCCCATAGAACAACATATCAATTTTATGGCCATCTGCATGACACATAAATCCCTCCATAATAAGGGTCTGCTGTTTCTCAGGCAATGTATAACACCCTATACCCCTAAGAGGGCACTTAGATCCACTACCACCTTGTTGGTCAACACACCCTGTTTCAGGAAAGCAACATGGGGAGGTAGTTATTTTTCAGTTAAAGCCACATATCTTTGGAACTCCGACAAGAACAGATGGAATCTTCCTTTCGTAAGAAACTGAAGACATTTCTATTCACAGCATAGGCATCTCTGAGTTTGGTGGTCTCCCTCTAGCGCTGGAAAGCCTCCGGATAGCTGTGCCCTCTAAAATTATTTTAACTAAACTAAACTAAACCTGACCAACATCCAGGCGTGACTCCTCCACTAGGGCGAGGAGTGTCAACACCCCCCCACCAGCAACAGCTGTTGCAAAAACCTTTTTTTTGTAAAAACGATAATAAACTATGTTTATTATCATTTTTAGTAAAAGGGTAGGGGTCACAGGCTGTTATGAGCACTGAAGGGGGGTGCACAGCACTCCCACTCACTGCGCATGTATGTTTGACCAGCTGTCTCAGGCCGGCCAAACATGCATGCGCAGTAGGCTCTTTCCAGCCCAGCAACACAGTTTCCAAGCTGGAGAGAGCCCGCGTAGACTCCCAGTCTGCCTGGAAGTGCCCTGGATGGACGAGGAAAGGAGCAGCGTGGTCATGACGGCAGTGGCAGCGATGATTAAGGTAAGTTTTTTTTTTTCTTCATTAATTTTACCCCCTCAATTCAACCTCCCCACGCACACCGCTCCGTTACCACTGCGAGCTGCTCCTGCAAACATTGGCCATCTTCCTTTGACATCCTTTATTGCATAGCCCAACCAGACTTCTCTGCCAAGTGCTGATTCATAGGCCTTCACATCCCTCTTTGTAATTGATACACCCTCCTCCTCCTATTCAGGAACGAAGGCCTTCTTCCAGGGCACAGCCAGCTGGGCCCATTGAATCAGACACAGGAAGGATGCAGGGCAAAGGGCATAGGTTGAGTGCTTTACTCCCCGAGTAATTTGTACCCATATTTATACTCGGTTTGCGTTGAATTAGTGTCATTTTTTAATGCTAATTTTTAATGCTAATTCTACGCAAACCTAACTTCATATTTATAATTTCGCACTAGACCCATCTAGCGCCAAAGTTATGGAGTTAGCGTCATTTTTTTAACCTGTGAAATCCTACCTTGCGTCAATGAGATCCAAGGTAGGCGTTCCCGGGCAAGAAATCATGCATAGGAGGACGGCCTTAAATAATGCCGCTAAGCCTGCTTAGCACCATTATTTAACTTAACGCCTAGGTCAGGACAGGCGTTAGGGGACCTGTGGGCTAATTTCAGAGACCATGGAAACAGCCCACAGGTGCCCTTCCCTGCCCCAGGGACACTCCCACCCACACCTGGAGGGCACCTAAGGATACCTAAAGATAGGTATTTTTATTTTAAAGTGCCATGGGGAGGCTAGCTTGGGCCGCCCTACATCAGACTGTGCCCAATGGCCATGCCCAGGGGACAGAAGTCCCCTGGGCATGGCCATTGGGCTTGGGGACAGGACTCCTGTCTTTATTAACACTGGAGTCATGTCAAATGACTAGTCAGGTTAGGGTCATGTTTTTGACTCTAACCTGACTAGTGCCATTCTTTCTCGCACAACCTCCAGTCCTCACTACGCCTACTCTATCCGCATAGCGTCATGTATTTTGACGCTAACCGGGCCTTAGCGCCGGCTTGCACCATTCCTTAAATATGGCGCCTGGCTGGCATCCTGGAATGGCGCTAGCCGGCACTATACTTTTGACGCAAACCTGCGCTAACTCAGGTTTGCATCAAAAAGTATAAATATGGCCCTCAGTTCTCTTATGAAACATGAAATTCCAGTGTCCTGCTAGGAGGCTGGAATGTGGAATGAGGGCATCACTGGAGTAAGAAGTCAGGCATCAGCAAAGCTAACGCAGCAGCTACATGAAAATAACTGGTGTGGGGATATATAGATTAAAAGCTTGCAGCTATAATGTCCGTAAAGTAGTGTAACTAACTTGAGTTTTTATAAAATAACAGAGGCAGCCGTGCATCTGTGTGATCGAGTATAATTTTTAACCACAAAAAATAGCGTAGGGTCTTCAAAAATGCACCCTTGTCAATTTTATGTGGGTACAGGCTCTTGAATGAACATACTCAACCCATTTCTGAGCATGCTGTTCATGTATCCGCATACGTTGCAGGACCTACAAGTGTTTGGCCAAATCAAGTGGGGTCAAGGAGAAATTCCCCTGCTGTATACTGCACACTCATACGTTTTTAGTTAGTTCACAAGATTACTTTACTTTTTTCAACATAAAGCATTCTTGTGCAATACCTCTACCCTACGAAGGAGGCCCTGAACAGCAAATGTGCAAAAGATTTGCAATGTTATTTTTGGATGTTGTTTCTCTACAATTAGGAAATTAGGTAAGTTGGAGGTGATTTTGGCTGCGTAGATGATGAGGAGTGATTAAATAAGTTTCTAATTTACTTAACATCCATGTTTGAGACATACACGGCAGAAAGGCTGTGTAGATGCTGCCTTGGAGGTTATTTTGCGGTCCACAGGGGCTGTATTTGCGACCCCTGGCTTGCCCTTTGCGACCTGTGCGCTGTCTTTGTAACAGCTTCAGAGGGGGTAAATTCAGTGCGAGGAACACAGTGGCATCTCGTCCGTTCGGCGATGTCAGTTGGGGCTTCACTATCTCTGTTTTCTGTCCATTTTTATTACACTAATATCAAATAATAAAATATTCACTAGTAGTGTAATTCAAATGGGGCACGGTTAGCTGGTATATGCTCTTCCATGGCAACTGAGTTAAGTAAAAAAGCTTTTAAATGTATGGTGTGTGCATGCGGGAAAGAGTGTGTTTATGTGAGTGTGTTTAAGCCTGAATTTGTGTGTATGTGTGTGTGTGTGTGTGTGTGAAAGAGGTGGTCAAAGGGTGCGTTGGGTCACTTCCGCTACCCCTGGCATTTTGGTGAATGGACGTCCATGGATGCTACACTGCAAACCGCTGTGCTTCATATCAAGAGACCACACAGGGGAGACAGGCGCCTCTTCAGTGTATCCCACACTAAGTCAAGACATGCTTGGGCTATTTTCAGACTTCCCTGAATTATTCTTCTTGAGACCTGGTGATGGGACTGCCACAGTAATGGGACACAGTAGCTTAAACTGGAAGAAAACTACTGGAGTTCTCCCCCTCAAGCCCAAACACTCATCCGAAGACCATCAATAGGAGTTGCTGGGAGGAAGTGAAGGAGGCAGAGTTCACTGTCACGCCCACTCCTACATTGCCCCAAATGGCCTGCCCTACCCCTGGTCATTTAGATTAACAGATTTCTTTCAGCCCCACCCTAAGCAATCTAAATAGCACCCAAAATAAACATCTATTCCTAGCATTGACACACATACCACACCCACCAGTGTGTCATCACTGCTCTGCCTCATGCCTGCAGGTCGTGGGTTTCCTTGCCCAGCCAATGCATGTGCAAGGCCCAGGGTCCAACCGGCTCCACTTCCCCCCAAAAGAACACAGATGTAGACAGCTTTCTCATTGAGCAGCAAGCACAATTTCCTGCTAGATACTTGGTTTTTCTGCTAATCCTTTGGTTTCTACCCCAGAGGTGGAGGGGAGACGCCCACTGCACCAGTTAATACCAGCCGTCCCTGGTACAGGCTCTATGCAGAGAAACTCTTTATTCCACTAATTGAAACCAATGTAGTTGCCATTGTCTCTTTTCATTCAGAGGACAGGCAACCTGTACACCAGTGTTAGATCATTCATTCTGGCTTATACACGTGGAGCGTTTCACCTACAGCGCTGATGGTTGCATTTTTAATGTTACTTCACATAGTAGGCTATGTTGATTTGTGAAATACCATTGCACTGCACACATTGTTCCCAGGACCCCTTCCCATTTGAGAATGCTTAAACAAAACAAAAGAGCAGGCAGTTGTCCCACAGACTACTTTGTACTCTAAAACATAAAAGTTAGCTTTTTTGTTTTTTAAACACAGCCTGTATTTCTTTATGGAAAATGGATTGCAGTGAAAAAAAGATTGTTTTATTAGACATGGTGGTCTGCGGACCCTATCATTTCTAAGGGGTTGCAAACTGAGACCTACCTCAATATGATTCATAAGGTAGGGCGATTTGCAACCCACTAAGAAATGCTAATTACTTTTAAAAAAAAAGTTTCTAACATTTGGAACAGCAATTTTCTAATTGCAATTTGCAGAAAATTACAACTTGGAAATCTCTATCCCCAATGTTACTGCATCTGGCTCTAAGTGCAATTCAGGACCAGGGTACTGACACCTGTAGAGTGGGACAGCAAAACCTGTTATGATAAAACAGTGCAAACTAGGCACTTTCCTGCCTGATGCTACTAACTACAGTCATTCATAATGTGTCACAGGGTAGGGTGGGATCAGTGAGGTCTGTTGCCCCTCACCCCCAATCTGTGATTAGTTACTAAAGGGTGTCAGGTTAGAGAAGGGAAGAAGAGCATACACATTTTTGGCTATTATCTTATATTAAAGTAATAAACTAAACCCAAGGACATTTTGGGCAATGGTAAATTGGCAAGTGAATAGGCCTAGCAGATCTGACAGTGCAATCATCTCTGAATTAGAATAGTCAATATACCTCTCTAGACATCTCACGTCTGGTGATTCTGACTGCCAGAACTGGTAAGTCACACAGCTAGGGGGTAAGGCCTTGCCACTCCAGCCCAAATGAGGTTATTGTCACTGCCACCTTGAGATCATGAATGCTCGGGCTACTCCATTGTAGACTTAACATTTCTGCCTAGCTGGCCGCAACAAGTTGTGGTAAAGGGCAGAACAGACAGGGCTCCTGTACCCAATGGTCTCCCCAAGGTCCCTTTAGGCAAGATTTTCAATTTTGGCCAACAAGCATCTCCTGCTTTTTAACTATTGCCCGAGGAGCTTGGTAATGCCAGAGTCCTGGCGTGGGGACATTTTTCAACCTATTTACAGAAGAGCCTCCAATCTGATCCCAGCATTACAGATTGATAACACGTCTTGAAAATGAAGCAGCCTTTTTTGCCAGTTTACCACTGAAAAGATAAACAGCCATGGGAGGAGTAAAGAGGGCTGATTCCAAAGAACCAAATGGGGTTTACTTTAAAATATGGCACCCTGACAAACTTGTTAGCCATATCCATGCTATCTGAAAAGGCAATACGTTTGCAAACCTTGCTGCACTACAGATTTGTTGATTTCAAGGCAGATTTTGACTGTGTCCCAAGGGGGGCTCTTCAGACGAAGTCAAAGAATGGGGGCATCCCTCCAAAATTCCTGGAGGCTATCATTCAGTTGAACACCACTAACACATGGGTTTGCTTCAAACAGGGTCACGAATCTGTGTATCCAGGAAAATTGCAACTCTGTGGGGGATAAAGCAGTAGGATGTGTTACCCCTCCTTCTCTTTAGCTGGTTCATATCTGACTTGTCCAGCGCCCTCAATATCAACAGCCATTCCCCTAAGATAGTAGTTGAACACATTAGCAATTTGGTATATGCAGATGATCTAGCGCTGCTTAGCTATACAAGAGTTGGGCTGCAGCTTTTGCTAAACACTGCACTCATATACAATAGTGTCTGGAGGCCAATTTAAGGAAAACTAAAATTATACCACAGGGCTGGAAATCTAGCAAGGGGCTGCTGGTGTTGTAATTACATGAAGATCATGAATTAACAGTCATGCAAATACTTGGGGGTTATCACTGATGCAAGGTGCACCTTTGTCAGGCAAATGAAGATGGGTGAAATCAAAGCTTTGGCTCTCCAGATGTCCCTTTCAAAAGAATCAAGTTTGCTGATGTGGGATGTAAAAGAGTCTCCTACCTCCCCTGAATGTCATGAGGGCAAAATGAATTCCATATTTTTCCTACAGTAGCATCATTTTACTGGGGACAGGCGGCAAACTCCTGAATAAACATGTCACCAAAATATGCAAGTGTGTCATTCAACAGCCGAGATTTTCCTCAGCTGCTCAGATCTGGCCAAAATTGGACCTCATTAATCAGCAGGTGGTTAGAGCAGGAGCTTTCTTAAACCTCTGCCAAAAACTCAGACTCACCAAGACTGGTTGTCTAGAGGCATGAAAATTAAACTGGTGGCTCAAGACAACCCCTCTAACGGTACTTTGAAGATTGACTTAGTACCTTACAAATTAGAAAGCTTTCACACATGAATCAACATGACTTTAAGAAATGTATTAAAAAGTGTGTGTGCTTCTTTTCTCATCAGACTGACATGGTTGCTTTAGCAAAGCATAAGCAAGCATGGGCTGTCATCGGTTCCTATCATCAAGCGCTTCCCTCACCTTCATCTGTTCTCCACGGAATCAAAACAAATCAAATGGAATCAAATAAGGTTCATGGCCCTCAGACACAGGGAATGGCTGTTCCTACAACATGTAGCTAGGTGGTGTAGGCCTTCAAAATCTACAACGGGGGTATGGTCTGTATGATGAATCTTTGAATACATTGTCTGCATCTGCTCAGCTTTACCTGAGAAACGAAAATCTCTCCTAAAGCGGAATTGGAACACACTGGACATTTGCTCATGCCAGCAGGCTGTTATTGACACCCTTAACCCTAATAGCATTGCTCTGAATATTTTGTTGGTTAAGTTTGTAGCTTTAGCAGCTAAGAAACTCAGCAGCATGTGGGCCCTACCGAGTGTTACCAGCTTGAGCCCCTTTTTGGATTGCACACTGGCGCACCCTGTTAGAAATATGGTCTCCGGTTGGCAGTCAGTTTGCACTCTGTCCAAGCAGGGACTCTCACTCTAGTTAGGGTAAGGGAGGTACACAGCTCTGATAACCCCTGCTCATCCTCTTGGTAGCTTGGCACAAGCAGTCAGGCTTATCTCAAAGGCAATATGTTAAATATCTGTACGAACACACACAGTGAAAACACTACCAAATGGACAGTTTAGAAGAATAACCAATATTTATCTAAATCAAATAAGACTGAAACAACAAAAATCCAACATACACAAGTAAAGGTATGAATTGTCAAAGATTAAACTCAAAAATAGCGCTTAGAAGCACAAATGCTGCAATTTGGTGTTATCACAGTGTCGTTCTTAACAATGCAACGCCAATGGTGCCGGTCACTGAGTCACACAGATCCTCATGGCCAGTAACTTGTGAAGAGTGAGGAAACAAGCCGGTGCACAAAGTTGGGGAGCGAGGAGTTGCTGAATCTGAGGCAGCATTGGAGTCGGTGAGAGGCATTGAGTCCTTCCTGCGGAGCAGTGGAGGTGAGGCTGTGTTGGTGCAAGGTGTCGATCCCTTACACTTCCAGCGAAGTGTATGTCCGACGGGTCAAGACGATGTGGTTCGACCTCATGGGGTTGCGATCACGCCACAGGGCTGCAAGTGCCACAGGAGTCAGGTGTCATGAACATCGTGATCTGACACTCCAATCTCACGAGATCAAAGGACGTCAGCGGCTGTTCCGACATTGGACCCGCGATGTCAGTGTGGTCATTGCACCTCAGCGAGGACCACAGCTTCATGTGCAGGCTGCATTGCATGAGTAAGGCAGCTGTGTCTGTACAATGTTGTTTGATGTCATCCAATGTCGGTGCACTTGGTTTTTCACCAGCTTTCACTTCCAGCGGCCAATGAACTGGAATAGGCACCACCTGTCAAGTTAGACTCCGCAGCAGGTGAACTCAGAGGCTAGTAGGGGAAGTCTTTGCTGTCCCTGAGTCTTCTTAACAGGAGGAGAGCTCAGTTTAAGCCCTTGGAGAATCTTTTCAAGCAGGATATACAGCAAAGTCCAGTCTTTGACCTCTCAAAGGCAGAAGCAGCAACTGCAGGCCATCTCAGCAAAGCACACATAGCAAAGGGGCAGTACTTCTCCCCCAGCTCCTTGGCAGAGGTTTCTTTTGATCCAGAAGTGTTCTAAACATCTGGGGTTTTGGGTTCACTACTTGTACTCCTTTCTGCCTTTGAAGTTGGCAAACTTCAAGGGAATGTCTGTTGTTCACAAGATCCTGCGTTGCCCAGACCTGGCTCCAGACACACACCAGGGGTTTGAAGACTGCATTGTGTGAGGGCAGGCACAGCCCTTTCAGGTGTAAGTGTCCACTCCACCCTCCACTCTAGCCCAGATGACCCATTAGGATAGGCAGGCTACACCCCAGCTCCCTTTGCTTCACTGTCTAGTAGAGATTCACAAACAGCCCAACTGTCAGTCTGACCCAGACAGGAAATACACAAGCAGGCAGAGTCACAGAATGGTTTAAGTGAGAAAATGCCAATTTTCTACAACTGGCATTTTCAAACTGACAATTTAAAAAACAACTTTACCAAAAGATGTATTTTTAAGTTGTGAATTCAGAGACCCCAAACTCATGGTCTCTATCACCTCTCAAAGGGAAACTACACTTAAAAGTTATTTGAAGGCAGCCTCCATCCTAACCTATGAGAGAGAGATGCCTTGCAACAGCGAAAAACAAATTTGGCTGTATTTCACTGTTAAAACATGTAAAAACACACCAGCACATGTCCTACCACTATCCTACTTAGGGCCTACTTTAGGGGTGCCTTACATGCAAATAAAAGGGACGGTGTGGCCTGGCAAGTGGGTATACTTGCCAGGTTGAATTAACAGTTTAAAACTGCACACACATACACCGCAGTGGCAGATCCGAGCCATGTTCGAAATCTACTCATGTGGGTGGCACAACCAGTGCAGCAGGCCCACTAGTAGCATCTCATTTACAGGCCCTGAGCACCTCTAATACACTTTACTAGAGACTTACTAGTAAATCAAACATGCCAATCATAGAAAAGCTAATTACACATACAGTTTACACAGAGAGCATATGCACGTTATCAATGTTTAGCAGTGGTAAGGTGCCCAGAGTCCTAAAGCCAAGAAAAACTGGTCAGAAAAAAATAGGAGGAAGGAGGCAAACATTTTGGGGATGACCCTGCAAAAAGAGCCAGGTCCAACAAACCCCCATAAAGGTGCATATCCCTCTCTGAATCAGGGGTAGCTTTAAGAAACTGCAGTGAATGCCCTGGATTGTAGCAATGCTTATTTTTTATATGTGGTATCGATGAAAACCTAGTCATTGGCTGAGGTGATGTATAACTTTATTGGTTCACTTCTGTGCCCATTCATAACATTTTATTGTAACTCTGCAGTTATTTTTATGGTTGCACTTTGCCCTCACCAGCTTCCTGGCACACACCTTTTGTGGTGTATGTTTTTTGTCATTTTAATGTGGTCTTACAGGCACTGCCACTGCTACCTCATTACCTGGTATTTTGTACTATTATTGCAGATCTCCTTCCCTCTGACTCATTGTGTCAAGTCCTAGCTGTGAGTGAGAAAAACAGGTTGTCCTTGGACTACCCAGTGGTGGCAATCCCACCTATTAAAATTTGCTACTACCATTTTGATAATGGTCTCTGCACCTTGTTTGAATTAACACACCTTTATTAACATGTAGCCTTTTTTAACCCACCTGCAACCCCTAACCATGCTTTTGTTTGAGGTGTGCACAGTAGACTTTCTGCACCCCTCACTGGTTGAGTCAAGTGGTTACCTTCAGTGCACGTTTCACTTTTTGTTTATTAGATGCAGGAAGGTCTTCAGCTTTGTCTATGGCCACAAGTTTTAAAATTAAGCAAGATTTGTGTTTTAGCCAACCAAACGCAGTGGCATTCTGTCAATTGTAAAAAAAAAAAAATAAAAAAAAAAAACTATTTTCTCTCAACCTGGATTTTTTTTTATCATGAATCTGGTAAAAGTGGTGGAAAAGTATGTTGTCTCTCCAGAAAGAACATAAATTGCCAGAGTTATTTTGACATTTTTTCAGTACATGCACTTTGTGATTTGCCTAGTACACATTCTTTTCAGCAGGCACATTACCACTTTTGGCTACTGTAAGATGACTTCAAGCTTCCACTAGACAAAAGAACATTCTTTTGGCTGCCATGGCCCTCACAATGCTCAGAACGTGAACTTGATCGGCGGTATCCTTTTACATTAGATGCACTCTGATATGCTTAGTACATGTTCCTTGGATCAGGCATATTAACCCTCTGTGCTACCTTATGATCACTCCAACCTTCCTTTAGACAAAATTACCTTCTCTCTCCAGAAAGAAAATAAATCACCAGAGTTATTTTGACATTTATACATTATATGCATTCTGATCTGCTTAGTACATGTTCTTTGTAGCACACATTCATTCTGGGACTTGTAGTTTTATTTTTATAACGGAATACAAGCTGGAAACCAGCCCTTGGAGTACTATATGTAGAGCTGTCCAGCTCTCTAATTTAATGCGTGATTTACTCATTTAGTTTTGCATTCGGAGACTTGTAGTTTTATTTTTATTATGCGATATAAGCTGTGAATACAAAGCAGAAACCTGACTAGATGAACTACACACATTTGAGTCTGAAAATTTAGGTATGTGTGCGTGTATTTACAAAACTAAACTTGAAGAGATCTTACAGTTGATTATGCTGTACAGTAGTAAATAGTTTATAATTATTATTCAGTTCAAGACTGACTGAGGATCATTAATATCATATGAGGTGGCTATCCTCAAGTATGTGAAAAATCATGGGTGTTTTGTTTGACTCCCCAGACTGCAGTAAAGGGACAGTGATCCAATAAGCATGTATTCTTGCAGTACAATTATTTATTCATTGCCCCACAGGCAAAGTCACCTATACCAACTGCCAAGTAAATATGTATTGCACCATGGAGTAGTTTGTGTTTTAAGGGCCCCGTTTAAAAAATATGCCTATAGGCCTCCTAGCCCTTCAGTTATTTGCAGTGACACTGGAATTATGTGGCAGAAAGGACCAAAATATGTGGCAGGGTTGACCAATTAATGTGAGAAAAAAAAAAAAAGAAAAAAAAAAAGAAAGAGTACAGTTGTGCATTTGCAATGCCAATATCTCCAACTGAAGTAATTGTGAAACCTATTGCATTGTAAATGCATGTTGTGTATGGTATTGGGTTGGGTGAATATCAAGAATGGATTAAGTGATGGGTGAATGGCCACATGAATGTAAGAGAAAATACATGACAATTTATAGAGGACCGAAATTCACCAATCAATGGAAACAATACTTTCAGTTATAAGGAAAACCTATTGGCCGAGCCATTGCTTATCTGAGGTCTGTGGGGATTTAGTATGAGCACACAGACATGCATGGTGTGTGAGCTCTGTTCGTAAAGAAATGCTTTAGTGTATAAGCAAACCAGGTCATGTGTGGCATCCAGCTCTGCGGAATGAAACATAATTTACTTTTATTGTATGTCAGAACTTGTTCAGGCACCTAGTCAACCTAGACCTATTGCAGTAACTTTGCCAGTTTCAAGGTAGTACATGTAGCCACTACTGAGGAATGAAGTTCTTGGAGAACTTGGAGTAATAATGCCCTGATTTGGAGTTCCAAGGAGAGTTTTTTGTCAACCTTACACTCCGAGCTTTTCACAATACTTATAATCAATTGATAAACCAGTACACTTGTAGAGGGCACTACACACCTATGAGGGTCTCCAGGCGCTGAGGGGGTAGAGGGGGTGCTGCTACTGCTCGAACAGCCAGGTTTTGAGAAGCCTCCTGAATGTCAGCAGGTCTTTGGTCTGTTGTAGGAGCAATGAGAGGGTGTTTCAGGTCTTGGCGGCGAGGTGGGAGAAGGATCTGCCTCCGATGGTCGCTCTTCGGATGAGAGGGAGGGAGGTGAGGGCGAGGTCGGCTGAGCAGAGCTGGCGGTTTGGGGTGTAGAAGGCGAATCATAAATTGAGGTAGGCTGGACCAGTGTTGTGGAGTGCCTTGTATGCATGGGTGAGGAGCCTGAAGGTTATCCTTTTGTTGACGAGGAGCAAGTGTAGGTCCCCCAGGTGGGGAGTGATGTGGCTGTGGCAGGGTACATCGAGGATCAGGCGTGCAGAGGCATTTTGTATACGTTGCAGTCGATTGAGGAGTTTGGCCGGGTCACCTGCATAGAGGGCGTTTCCATAGTCAAGTCTGCTGCTGACGAGGGATTGGGTGACTGTTCTTGTTTTTGTGGGGCTCCACCTGTAGATCTGGCTGAGCATGCGGAGGATGTTGAAGCAGGAGGTAGACGGCGTTAACTTGCTTGGTCATGGAGAATGTTGAGTCGAGGATTAGGCCCAGGTTGCCTGCGTGGTCGGTGGGTGTCAGGGCTGCTCCCAGTGGGGTCAGCCACCAGGAGTCGTCCCAGGCTGAGGGGTTGGCGCAGAGGACGAGGACCTCAGTGTTATCAGAGTTCAGCTTCACAGGTATCAGGGTTCCTAGATCAAAAGGTCATAAGCTGGCTTCCAGAAAGTTGACTCTAAAAACCATTAGATTCCTCTTGTATGCATTTAAATTTAACTTATTCGTGCTCTTCAAGGTTTGAGATACTGACAAGCAGGGGCAGAGATCATTGAGGTTTGGACAGAATGATCTGATCTGAAGAGAAGCTACCTGCTATCTGTGTAGGACATACAGTTTAGTTCAAAGGAGGCAATAAACCTTCGAAGGGTTGAAATGTAAATATGACATAGTATCAGGGACAAAGATGCGATACAAGTGACTGCAATTTAAAAGTGCCAGGCAAGGATTAATTGTGGCCTGTCAAGAAGGAGGTAAACCAAGCAAGCCTTGTGCATCAGATGCCGATTGCATTATCATAACAGAGTGATCAACTGTGTCAAAAGCAGCAAATAAATTGAGAAAGAGGAGGCAGAACCTCACCCAAACTTATCCTAATATTATTAGGTTTCGCCTGCACAGAGCTTGCATTGTTCTTGTGAAATCTATTCTATTTAATATAAATCTTAAAAAGGGCTTACATCCCGTCCCCCTTGCTTTCATTTGTGCCTATGCTTTCCACTTACTTTTTCTCAATTTCTACTGGCTGGAACACTATTTTCTTACACTTACCAACCCTTTTTCTAAGTGTGCTTCCATTATCAGTTTCCCAGTGCCGAAGTAATGTTTCATCCGCTTTGTTGGACTTTTAGGTTTAGTCTAAGCAGCTGTGGATGCAAACATACATTTTTGCAGTGCTTCCATTAATACATGTTTATAAAGTACGTTGCTTAGCTCTCTGATTAAATCGAGCACACACTCCACTGCTTGATTTAATTCCTGGCTCTCTGGTTATAAACATATATTTTTGCAGTGCCCCTCTGCAGCGCTGCCCAATTACCGAAGGGCTCATTGGCTGCTTAGGCGGGGAGCTCAGGTGTCAGTTTTCTGCTCCGACCGAGCATGCACTCCACTGCTTGAAACAGCATTTAATTTGTCGCTCTTTGGTTACAAATATATATTTTTGCATTGCCCCTCTGCAGCGCTGCCCTATTACAGAAGGACTCAGTCACTGCTTAGATTGGGTGTGCCTGGATCAGTTTTACCCTCCGATCAAGCTCGCACTCCATTGCTTAAATCACAGTTTTATTCTTGACTCACTGGTTGCAAACAAACATTTTTGTAGTGCTTTTATTAATACATGTTTATAAAGTACAATACTTAGCTCTTGAGCTCGCTTGCCACTGCTGGAATTAGGATTTAGGTCCTGGCTCTCTGGTTACAAACATACATTTTTGCAGTGCTCCTTTGCAGCACTGCCCAATTACCAAAGGACTCAGTCGCTGCTTACACCAGATGTTCCAAGGTCAGTTTTACGCTCCGATTGAGCGTGCACTCCACTGCTTGAATCAATTTATTTCCTGGCTCTCTGGTTACAAACATACATTTTGTGAAGTGCTTTCATTAATACATGTTTATAAAGTACAATGCTTGGATCTCTGGTTAAACCGAGTGCACACTTCACTGCTTGAATTATTATTTAATTCCTAACTCTCCTGGTTACAAACATACATTTATGCAGTGCCCCTCTGCAGCACTGCCCAATTAGACAGATAGATAGATTTATTGTTTAGTCACTTAAAACCATAACAATGTAAACAATAAAAACAAAGTTTTAAGATACATTCAATAAGCCATCATTAGCAGTCTTGTTAATTTGCATGTAGGCTTAATGCTTATTTGTAAACTTCTTCCTGATGCCTATAAAACACATTGTGAATTCTCATTTGTTAAGATGCCATCGTTAGAAGTTTTGTTAGTTTGCACACAGCCATATTGCTTGTAAGTAAAACTCCTCCGGATGCATATAAAACACGTTGTGATAGCTCAATTGGGGTGGCCCATCCTCATACGAGTTCATTTGCTTCTCAAAACGTAGCTCATTTTATTTGTAGTTAAAACACCTCTTAATACCACTGAATGCTAATATCAGGCGTTGGAGAAAAAAAAAAAAGTCATCTTATGGTATCACCCAGTCTTCCCAGTGTCCCAACCCTTTCCTGATGTGTAATTGTTATTTTTATGTTTGCATTGTTTCCATGGGACTATTGCATGAACAGTTTGCACAGCCTTGCATAAAACAATTTTCTCTAAGCTGTCTAAGATATTTATAGCAGTCATTAGGTTGATATTTCCTTCTAGTTGGTTAATTTGAAGACCTATACTGACGCAGTTAGTCACAGTGGGGGGGTACTTATATGTGGGGGACTGTATAAGAGGTTGAAAAAAGGATGGTACTGCAGTATTGAGTGCTGCTTTTTTATTACCATGGAGAGAAATTTCACTCCGGCGCAGTTCTATTGTAGGTCTCCAGATCCAAAACACGCCATCACTGCTTGCCTCATTGTCCATAGGCATCTTCCATTAAAATTTGTTTTTCAATGAGGCTTTTCTTTCTGGTACAAGATGATCATATGAGCAGAGGACATGTAGGAGGTCTTCTGTACCCTCAACGCTCAAGCGTCAGGTAGTGTCTGTCACTTCTCTTAGCCTGGCTTAATTTACAGTGCATGGTAGAAGCCCTAGCCAATACTTTAAGAATTGGTCCTTTGTTTGTCTTGAGAAACTGAGGCCTAGATATGGCGCTGTTGCCAGAGATGTGTAGGTGTACAGAGTCATCCATTCGTGAGATCTCCGTTAGAAGGCTGCTTTGTCCTCCAGCAAGGATTGAAGCTGTTTTTTTTAAAGGCGCTGTGTGGGATTGAGGTCCTCCAGAGGTCGGTGAGCCCCGTCACCCTGAGTGAGTCATCCAAATAGACCATGAAGGGGGGGTTCTTGCGTTTGAGCTCCTGCCACCGATGGAGGTTGAAGGAGTCTGAAGTGGTGTCTTGGACTTTATTCCAGAAGTTGATATATGCACCACGACTTGTCGAAGATTGATCCAGTAGGCCGAACTCCAGTCTCAGTTGGGCAGGGTAAGTAAATTTAGGAAGATTGAAGATCATCCGGTATACTTTGCTTACTGTGTGATTTAAACTGTCTGAGTCTCTGCCTCTTTGCACTTCACTTCCGGATGTCTTTGTGGGCAAGAGATTGGCTTTTAGTACTGATAGGATGGGGGTGTATGAGGGACCGTTCAAGTCTACTTTTAGCCTTTTTAAGGATAGTGCTATCGCTAGGCCTTTTCCCATTATAAAGCCTCTTTGACGGACAAAGTTCCCTGATTTGTCAAAGGTAACCACCATTTGTACCTTTCTTATTGAACACGTTTGTGTCGTACCCCAGTACCACGCGCTTTGGGGTGCCTTGGTTCAAATTGACATTGTGTGTAGGGTGTTGGCAGCCGAGTAGTGTTCAGTGGCATTTATAAGCCTTTTAAGCCCTATTTTTGTGTGACCAATCAGCATGAGGTTGTCCGCATATATAAGGCACAGTAGATCCAGGTCTCAGATTTTTGGGGCGTGCAAGTTTGTAAGAGCAAGTGAGTCTGCCAGGTCTGCTAAGTATAAATTAATAAGTGTGGGCGCCAGAACACAGCCCTGTTTTAGAACTTTGGTAGTAGGGATTTTTCTTGAGAGATGAGTGCCTGTTCCCAATTTTATTTGGACTCATGTGTCCGTGTGAAGAGCTATTATCAGGTGTAACAGCGGATTTGCAATTACTGAAGGGCTTAGTCGCCACTTAGACCAGGTGTGTCTGGATCAGTTTGGAGCTCTGTTTGCAGACGATTCTGGCTATGCACCCGAATAGTGCATATAAGTGGGGGACATTTTAGAGGCAACCACTGTTTATGCACAGTAAAAAAATATTTGTAATAATTGTAAATTAGTACAGCGACTAATAATGACTGAGTCGAAGCCATTTTCACATTCTTCCAATGTAATGTTTCTTAACTCATAAGAATTGGTATATAAAACTGCTAATTGGATTTAACACAAACTCTTCTTCGAATATGTACTACTTCAATCTTATGTAAGTTTCAGACAGAAAATTCCTGTTGGCACCACTTTACCATATGTTTATATACAGTATTTCAGACTGTTCACAAGCCATTCACTGTGGAGATGTTTGCTTTCATAAAACATGACAACATCCCTTCACAGGGAAGGGACAACCACATTGTAACACTGGCAAATATTGTTTCTTCCCACATTGACTGCTTGCCTAAAAGAAGTGTAAATGTGCAGGAGAGGTTAATCTATATAAAAGGAGCTCAGAAGGTCATTTTGTCTTTAATTAATACAATCACTTGAAGCTTCCTGAAAACCGACATTTAATTTTTTGGATTTGTATTAGAAAAGAGTTTCTAACTGAGATGTGAAATGTGTGCTTTTCAAACAGACGTAACACGGGCCCTAGCGCAGAAGGGCCTTCAGATGCCTTTGTGACCCACCTAAATAGACTCCACTGTTTAAATCTACATTTAACTCCTGGCTCTATGCTTGCAAACACAAACCTTTGCAGCACTTTAACAAATAGACTTTCATAAAGTATAATGCTGCCTTCCTACTAGATAACTTTTTCCACCATTGCTCCACAAAAGTCTCCTACTCCAGGGGTACTAAACATTAAGCTAAAGTTAATGTCACGTGTCATATCTCGGTGTGTGTGACAGAAAAAAAAACTCAGGCATTTCTTAAAACTGTTTTCAGACCCTGTCATATTTTCAGAAAAAGGCTTTAATAGACAGAAAACTGACAGCTCAGCTTCAGTAGTAAAGTGGTTGGTTGCAAACAGTCCCATTTTCACATTCTTTTCCATGCACAGGTGGGATCCAATATCCGTTTGTTTTTCAAAAAACTTACAACAAATTACACAACTACTCACCAAACCACAACTTAAAACAATAACTTATTAAACACATAGGCGAAACCTAAGGCATTTACCAATGCTTGTTAAAAACTGGGACCAATGCAGTCTGGCTGCCCATCACAGGTCTAAAGTCTAATTGGTTCACATTGTTACTGTTGAGGTGCTGGCAGTCACGGCTCAGTACAATCCTCTATTTCAGTCATAGTTGATAAAAGAGAAATAGGTTGGTAGTTTTTCCATAAGGACAAGGCAGCTTTTTTTCCCAAGCCGCTGGAAGAACGCAGGATCCAAACGGCAGGTTTAATATAACCATCATGGAGGGAGAAGCCATTCCAGTGCAGAACTGGCATGCCACAGATTTATTCCAGAGAACTGGATCTGATGGACAGCAAGAGCTTGTGAGTCAGACCTCCTTTAATACTAGGGACAGTGTCTAGTACAGGGCCCTTAGAAGGAGTTAGTGCACAGTGAGTAAAACTTGCTGCCAGGCAAGATCATTTTTTTGGCTATCATATAGCGCTTACACTTTTCTCATAAAATAAGATGTCAGTGTTTTATATAATGCCTGTGACGGGGTACATCTTTATTTCAGCACTTTACCCTAAGCTGTACAGAACTCTGAGGTCAAGTACATGTTTAACCCCTCAGGTGCCCGGGACGTAACAGTTACGTCCTCGTTTGCACCGCTCGGGTGCTGAGGACATGACTTATGTCCTGGTACGGGCCCTCGGGGTAGTGCTAGCGCTCCCCCGAGGGCCTCGCACCTCCTCCCATGGGCAGGGATGGAAGGGGAATCGCTTTTCCTTTCATCCCCGATGGCCGTGGCATTTGATGACGTCAGCGTGCGATCGCATGCTGACTTCATCAGAGGCTGCCCCCTCCGGATCGGAAGAGAAATGCAAAAGTATCTTTCTTCTGATCATGTGGAGGGGGCGACAGAGGCATCAAAGGAAAGGCCTTTCCTTTCCTTTGATGTCTCTCTCTGCATTTCTGCTGCCCGATCGCATCACCAGGGTTATTTCTTTTGTTTACACATATGAGGGAAGCGACCCCCTGGGCAAGGGTCGCTCCCCAGGGGGGTAAATTATTCGTAGGCCTTCTCTGCCCCCAGGGGGCAGATTGGCCTATTCTAATTAGGTCGATCTGCCCCCAAAGGGGGCAGAAACTGCTAGACACCAGGGAATTTTTTCTTTTGTTCTTTTATTTTTTTATATGTGGGGAGCGACCCCTTAGGCAAGGGTCGCTCCCCTGGGGGCAAAATGAACTTTAGGCTATTTCTGCCGCCCTTGGGGGCAGATTGGCCTATTTTTATTAGGCCAATCTGCCCCCTAGGGGGGCAGAAACCACCAGACAACAGGGATTGGTTTTTTTCGTCAGTTTCACACAAGGGGAGCAACCCCTTAGGCAAGGGTCACTTCCCTGAAGGAGCAAATCTGTTTTAGGCCATTTCTGCCCCCAGAACCCTCTAGGATCCAAGGTTCTTTTTTTTTTTAGACATGGGGAGCAGCCCCTTAGGCAAGGGTCGCTCCCTTAGGGGGAAAATATTTAGGCCATTACTGCACCCCTGGGGGCAAAGAAGCCTATTTTTATTAGACCAATCTGCCCCCGGGGGGCAGAAACCACCAGGCACCAGGAATTTCTCTTCATGCAAGGGGAGCACATTTATTTTAAGCCATTTTTGCCCCCTTGGGGGGGCAGAAACCACTTAGGCACCAGGGATTGGTGTGTGTGTGTATGTGTGCGCTTTGTTTTGGGGGGGGAAGCCCCTTGGGCAAGGGCCGCTTCCTATGGGGGCACATTACGGTTGGCCGTATCTGGCCTATTTTTGGAAGGCCCATCTGAGACCAGGGAAGATTTTATTTTTTCAAAAAAAGAGGGTGGGTGTATGGCCATAGCCCCACCCCAAATAAAGGGGGCCCAAGTTGTTCTGCCCACAGTTGTTCTGCTGTACTTTTTGGACTTTGGGACGCTGCCATGTAGAAAAATCAACAAGACTTAGACACATCTAAAAACTAAACATCTGGGTGAGTCCAGGGTGGTGTGCTTCACGTGCACCTGCACCATTCTTACCCAAAATGCCCTCAAACCTCCAACTTTGCTAGAAATCACACATGTTCCCACATTTTTGTGATGGAACCATCCAGACTCTGCAGGATGCCACAAAATTCCTGCTATACAGCATTGTTTCAGTAACGATAAAAATCATGCCCCACTTGTCAGCCTAAAATATATATTTTTTTTTCAAACTGCCCTTTTGCTCCCCCTCAATTTGAACATGTTTTTGGCTCTTCCCTGTCAGGCCCACCTACACAAGTGATGTATAATTTACCGGGAGACTGAGGGAAACATTGGGTGATAGGAAATTTGTCCTGTGGCAGTGATCCCACACAAACTTGTGGGAAAAAATTGATTTTGTAGCTAAATTTGAGGTTTGCTGAGGATTCTGGGTTAGAAAACACTGGGGGAAATCGACGCAAGTCACACCTCTCTGGATTCCCTCAGGTGTCTAGATTTCAGAAATGTTTGGGTTTGGTAGGTTTCCCTATATGGCTGCTGAGCCCAGGACCAAAAACGCAGGTTCCCACCCCTGCAAAAACAGGTAGTTTTGTATTTGATCATTTTGATGTGTCCACATAGTGTTTTGGGGCATTTGCGGGCACAAGTGAGGTACTATTTGTATCGTGAGACCTGCAGGAACATGGGTGGAAGGAAGTTTGTGGCTCCTCTCAGATTCCAGAATTTTCTATCACCAAAATGTGAGGAAAAAGTGTTTTTTGGGCCAAAGTTTGAGGTTTGCCAAGGATTATGGGTAACAGAACCTGGTGAGAGCCCCACAAGTCACCCTATCCTGGATTCCCCTAGGTGTCTAGTTTAAAAAAAGTGTACAGGTTTGGTAGGTTAGATGCCAAAATCCACAGCTAGGCACTTTGCAAAAAACAGCTCTGTTTTCTTTAGGAAAATGTGATGTGTTTGGGGCATTTCCTGTCACGGGTACTAGGCCTACCCACACAAGTGAGGTACCATTTTAATCAAGAGACTTGGGGGAACACAGAACATAAGAACAAGTGTTATTGCCCCTTGTCTTGCTCTACATTTTTTCCTTCCAAACGTAAGACAGTGTGTAAAAAAAAAAGACATCTATTTGAGAAATGCACTGTAATTCACATGCTAAAATGGGGACACCTGTATTCAGCAAACAACCACTGCTTCTCAACACCTTATCTTATGTCCATTTTGGAAATACAAATGTTTCCTTGATTTTTCACTCTTTGTATTTCAGTAAATGAATTGTTGTGAACCCGGTATAGAATCAAAACCCATTGCAAGGTGCAGCTCATTTATTGGCACTGGAAACTTAGGGTTCTTGATGAACCCACAAGCCCTATATATCCCTGCAACCAGAAGAGACCAGCAGATGTAATGGTATATTGCTTTCACAAATCTGACATGGCAGAAAAAAGTTGCAGAGTAAAAAGTGGAGAGAAATTGCTGTTTTTTCACCTCAATTTTAATATGTTTATTTTAGCTGTTATTTTCTGTATGAAAACCTTGTAGGATCTACACAAATGACCCCTTGGTGAATTCAGAATTTTGTCTACTTTTCAGAAATGTGTAGCTTTCCGGGATCCAGCACTGGTTTCACACCGATTTCTGTCACTAAGTGGAAGGAGGC
Organism: Pleurodeles waltl; assembly: GCF_031143425.1. Taxonomy (NCBI): domain Eukaryota; kingdom Metazoa; phylum Chordata; class Amphibia; order Caudata; family Salamandridae; genus Pleurodeles; species Pleurodeles waltl. Next base: position 1,420,812,960 of record NC_090446.1, read on the forward strand.
TAAAAGCACAAACAAATAGTAAAAATGGAGTATGTCCTAGTAAAACGCCAAAAATTGTGTTGAAAAATGTGGTTTTATGATTCTAGTCTGCCTGTTCCTGAAAGCTGCGAAAATGGTGATTTTAGCACCACAAACCCTTTGTTGATGCTGTTTTCAAGGAAAACAACCACAAGTCTTCTTCTGCAGCCCTATTTTCCCATTTTTGTTTTTTAAAATGAAATTTTCGCTGTATTTTGGCTAATTTCTTGTTCTCCTTTGGGGGAACTGACAAACTCTGGGTACCGCTAGAATTCCTAGGATGTTGGAAAAAAAGGACGCAAATTTAGTGTGGGTAGCTTATGTGGACAAAATGTTATGACGGCCTAAGCGAGAACTGCCCCAAATAGCCAAAAAAAAGGCCTCGAACCTTAAGGGGAAAAGGCCTGACAGCGAAAGGGTTAAAGGTGTGGGTTTATGAACCCAAGGAGAAATAATGGTGAACTGGTATTCGAGCTTGTCAGATCTTCCCAAACCACTTGGAGAAGTTAACTTTCCAAATTCTGTGTGGAGTGGGTTTAAACATATTCTGAAAAGTGTAACCCATGCTAATTTCTGGGAATTTCATAAGGTAGGAACCGAGATCTGATGTGAGGTTGTCAGACTTTTCCATATCGTCACTTTCCCATAAGTTCCTTGTTAGCATGACTTATAGCAAAATCTGTTTGTCATGCCTACCACTGCATGCATGCAGGAACCAGCCAACAAAACCCTCAGCTAGCCCGAAAGCACCACAGTGCCATCTAATGGTTCCCTGGAGAAAGTACTATCTTACAAAACATAAATGAATGTTCATATCTGTTAAGAATTCAGTGTTTAGTGATTGCTCACTGCACATGCACGGACCAATAGTAAACACACATTGGGTGTGGGACATGGAATCCCCATGTTAAAGACAGTATTTTAGTAGAATTAATGAACTTCCTCAACTTCTGGTAGCTACAGCATGACTGCACAACCTCCAAAGAAATCAGTTACAAGCACTACCAAACAATGAGTTAAGGAAATAATACAATAAATAGTATTAAGGAAACTGCATATGTTTTTTTTTTTTTTTTTAAACATAAAAGATGTGCCAAGCTACCAAAGCACCTAAGTCAATGTTCAAAGTAGAAAAGACTTCGAAGCATTTTTACACTTACTGCAGTGGAGTGGAATGAGGGGTTAATAGTAGAAGCTGGCAAGTACGGATATGGGATGGGTGGGCAAATTGGTGAATATATAAAACAAAATGCATACATTAAATTAATTACATAAACAAAATAAATAAAAGGGTAATCACCATGCTTTCTGCCAACACGTCCTCTTCACTGCGATCCTCTTCTCCTGACGGGACATCCAGGGCCCTAGATAATTTACTTAACCAATCCTGGTGCTGTTCTCATGGTGTTAACCATCATGAGAGCAGCGCCAGAATAGGAGGGATCAGTTACTTTTGGCGCTGCCAAGGACCCTGGAAGCCTGTGCAGGCCCTCAACCCAGCTGTCTATCACAGCTGGGTTGAGAGGTTTATAGTGCGCATGTCAGGCTGGCCGTCACAAGACGGCCGGCCAAAGGGACATGCGCACTATTTAGTGCTCAGGCAGGCAGCTATCCACTGCCATCACTCACCAGGCCCCACCTTGTCCTGACACGGTTCAGGACGGGTTGATGAAAAATAAAATAGGTAATGAATTGCCTTCCTTACCATTTTTTTTTTCCATCTCTGGGCACTTCTGGGGGATGGGATTAAAGTGGGGCAACACAATGTGCTGCCTAGCGCTGAACACAGGCACCCTTTCACCGTGGCACAAGGGTGCCTGCACTGTAAGCCTTCCTGCACAAAATAATCCCCTAAGGCATTTTCGTCTTTCTCTGTCTGCTTCAGAATTCAGCAAACAAAGAAAGAAGAAAAAATTAGGCAAAACATGAGAAGACAGACATATTTCTTCTCATTATGCCTCAGTTGTGCAGTATTGCTACATTTTCTGGTCTATCACTTATGTAAATTTGGGATTGCATAAAAAGCCATGAGTTCCACATGGGAACACTCCGTATGGCAGAAGAACGTAATGTAGCGATTTGCACTCAGTGATGTTACTCTGGATCTATCAAGCCACTCACAGCCATTAAAGGTGGCCTTGCATGGATTGATGTGTTGCAACGAGTAGTTGCATCCTGCTTGACCTCATTGCGGGGTGCAGAAGCGGCGCAAATACTTCATAAATAAGGACTTTGTTTTTAAAGTCAAACTTTTCCAATACGGAAAGTGAGAATTCTGTATCTTCCAAGTGTCCATCAAAGTGTATGTGTGAAATTTTGGTTCTTAAATGCTGAAGAATTCAGTTTTGAAAACAAAAGCTCCTACTGGGACAAAGTGGGGATTTGTAGCTTGGAGACGGCTTTAGTTGACAAATAATACATTCAGTCCAGCATAAGAAGGCAGGATGTTTGAGTCTTCAAGATTTCCACATGTTCAGATAGAGTTCAGCGTTTTAATGGTAACCTCAAACTTTGCTGGAAAACCCCAGAGCTGGCAAGCCAGCAATTCATTAACGGCTCAGATATTTTCTACTCAGAGGTTTTGATTTTTTTTTTTTGCAACTCCAGGGGCTAAAAAAGTACGAAAGCATTTAAATACCGTAAAAGTCAAGTTTGTAGTTGTGCCTGTAAATATTCTAAGTCAGTATAATCTAGCACTTCACATTCCTGTGGTTTTATTTTCGTGAAGCAAGGATCTTAACTCCATAGACTCTTCAAAGTGAAGAAAACTCAAAGGAATTATCAGAGATACTTAAATAACTGCAACAAATGTTTATAGTGAGTAAATTAGGCATCTTTGTACAATGCCAATGAACCTTACCGTTCATTGTACAAGAGTTATGTTGATCCATACTCCTGTGTTATTATGGCATTGATTTAAAATGCTATAATAAAAAATAAAATAGCATGGCACACAAGTAAAAACAATAGTAATTGTGTCAATTTAAAATACACAATGTAGCTTTTATCCTTCTAGAACCTCTGTGATAGACCACCTATATGTTGACTCTATCTCAAAATGAATTACTAGAGCAGAAGATGCTTCTTTTAAAATTCGTAGGTTTCCTTGGATGACAGCCATGCCCAGGCCCAAATAGTGCAGCAATTCAGCATTGAAAGTAAGAGGAAATATAAATGTAATTCCCACTCAGTCAATCCATAGGTCAAAACTGCACCTAAAAGAATCCAAATTTCCTCTTGTCGACATTGGTATGCAGATGCTCTGCACCACAATTGCACAGAAAGACTGTGGTGCAGAGCAGCTTTAGGTGTAGGCGAATGGCCCAAAGCCAGGGAACCTAACCTGCAGCCCTTTTTTTCTTGAAAATTCAACAACTATCTCTGGTGTACAGTGGGCTTTTTGACCCCCACTCCCACTATGGCAGAATTATGGTAAACCACTTATTAACATTGGGGTGGAGAGAGTGCAGAAAGAGTGTTGGTATTGGGTGGGAGTACAGCTCTATGCCTGGAAGTACATCCTGATGCTCCCTTCTATTTCGGATCAGTTTCTCCCCAATGTCTAGTGGGCTATGTAACCATGAGGGCAGATTAGGGGCATATTCAATCAAGGATAACCTACCATCTATCCTCTGGGAGAGCAGAAAAGCTATAGTCTCTTCTGAGGTTGATACATGGCCCAAAGCCAGGGTGGGCTGCTCCTGTTTTTCGCACAATTAAGTATTCCCTGGTGTCTAGTGTCCTTCATGCTTGATGGGATCAAATTCAGGCAAAGCTCCAGGAGGGCAGAAATACAGAAGCCCCTCTTAGTGTGATAGTATGGCCCAATTTAAGGTTTGGACACCCCACCCCTCATGTGCCTCACTGTATGCCTTTAGATAGGTTTCTACACCCCTGCAAGGGAATATTATGGTTTAACCCTCAATTGAGGCAAATATCCTATATGTCTCCACTGAGCAGAAAGATTACTAAAAGCCTTCTGGGTTGGAGGAATAACTCAGTCACCCCCTTTCTGGCACCATTTCAAAAATCACTGGTGGGCTTTGCCTCTTTGGAGGAACATTTGGGGAAGAAAGACTATTGTCCATTTTGGGGCACCCTTTTATCTTCTGCCAAGGTGGACCAACCCTACCACTTCCAAAAATATTACCTATAAATCTATGGTGGGCAAACATGCAAACCTGCTTCCCAGGGGAAAAGAGTGGAAGAAAGACTCTTTTGACCCTTTTGGGGTGGAAGCAAGGTCTTATGACAGTGCAGAATCATGGCCCTTTGCTGGTATGGGAGTGTGGCCTAGGTCCTATCTTTTTATTTTCTTACCAGGACTAGTTCCCTGGCGTCTAGTGGGCTTTTTCGGGGCAAAAACCAATATGACCCCTAAGGGGGGTTAGGCAGAACAACTGTATTGCACTTGGGTAAAGGAGGAAGTTTGACCCTTTTCCAAGTTACCTCTCCTGGCCACAAATATCAGTTCTGGCTCTAGTGGACTGGAACCCTCCTTAGAGACTTTTCCTTTCTCTATCCCTTCTTTACCCTATTCAATCCAACTAACAGACTCACATGTCTACAACATAGATTTCCCTATACTAATCCACCAATAATCCTCTTTGGGTTCCAGAGTAGCATGATAGCAAGGGCATGAAGTTGTTTTTTTTGTTAGCATTTGAGATATGTATTTATGTTTTCCACACCATTAAATCAGGGCTACAAACCCCAGACTGCAAAGAGAAAACCTTGAGAGTTCTGTTTTATCAGGTTGTTGTTGCTGAGATGCAGAATGTTTAAATGAAATTACTTGTGGAGCACTCCAGTTTAACAAAAATAGGATTTATTAAATCATCTTTACCTTCGTGCATGTAAATCAGGTTGCAAGTAGTAGGAGTAGGAAAAGAAGAATATTGGCCGATGCCTGAAGAGGTAAATGTTGCATAGACGAAGTCTTTATGTCATTTATTGGCTAATTCCAGTGGAGGTTAACTTTGAACACTGACAGTTAAATCTAACACTGCATTTGGAGAATCAAAAATTAGTTGCACAAAAGGTTCAGTGAAGGAGAATGAAGTGCGTCTTGATAAAGTGGTCAAAAGGCAAGTGTCAAACATGAAGCTTCCTATGAGTAGGATGAATAATCGGATTCCTTTAGTAGCTCAATGGTAGTCGGAGATGATCTGCCATTCATTGTTCATAATGAGTAGCATTGCTATTACCACAAGATTACAAATTCAGGACCATTATGCAAGGCAGCCAATGGTAAACAAGCTAAGTCTTTGAGTCCAAGGCAAAAAATAATTTAGGAGTATGAGAAGTGGTATGTCTTCATGTACACATGTGCCGGCTTTAGCTCTGGTGGTGCCAGATGCGACAATCTTATTTGCCCCCCCCCCCCAATTACTTCTTCCTCGTGTTCACTCAATACCACCCTCCAACAGTGCCCTCATCACTTCGTAGCCCCTCTCTGACATACATTTCATAATTTTTATGGCTACTCATAGGTCACTCACTCTCAGTTATGTGATCTGCATGGTACACAGCCTTTGCATCAGGAAAATAACCCTTTGTGCTACTTTATGCGGAGTCTAAACTACCAATAGACAAAACTATGATCTCACTCCAGCAGGAACATTAACCCGGCACCTTGTAGGAGGCTGCACTGGTTTGTAATGGGTACCTAAGGTACTTACACCTTACACCAGGTCCAGTTATCCATTATTAGTGAAATGTAGTCAGTGTCTAGAAGCCAGGCTCTCTAGGGTTAGTGTGGATGAGCAGACAAGGCCTAACTAGGAGAAATTCAAAGCCTATGCAATACAACTGTAGTTACACGGTACTCACAGACATGAAAGAAAATACACACTGTTACAAAAATAAAGGTACTTTATTTTGGTGACACAAATGCCAAAAATACCATAGAGACTATACTCCCTTGGGAGGTAAGTAATACACCAATTATATACACTAGTATGCAGAGATAGCTGTAAGAACAGTTAGAAACTAGTGCAGATAGTGAAAATCAGAATGGTTAGAAATGGGCGTGGGGGAACACAAAACATATACTAAGAAAGTGGAATGCCAAAGTCGGTTTTCTACCTAGGCAAGTGTAGTGTGTAGAGGGGTGCTGGGAGGATTAGAAAACACCAAAGATAAGTAATAGAACCCACCTCAGAGCCCAGGAAAGCAGGAGTAAATCACAGTAACTTTCCTAGAACACACAAGATTATGAGAAAGAAGATATTTCAAGAACCAGAAGAGACTGCAAAACACCAGCAATGGATTCCTGGACCTGAAGACCTGTGGAAGAAGGGGACCAAGTCCAAGAAGCACAGGAGAATTCAAGGAGAACAGGAGCCCCTGCTAACCCCGATGAAGGTGCAAAAGAAGAACCACCGGTGAAGAACAGCAGTCAGTACTCTACCCAGGAAGACGGACGCAGGATCCTGATTGGTACAGATGATTTCCAATGCTGGATTGATGATTTCAGTCTGGTTTGTGTCACTGGATTACGCCAACAAGCCTTGGCACATGCAAAGCTCGTGGTTAGGAGAAAATGGCATTGCCCGGGACCAGGAGGGACCTGACAGTCTACCCAGGAGAAGGAATCAGAAGGGGGGGCTCAGCAACTCAGAGAGCCCTCAGAAGACCAGGCAGTGTGCACAGGAGTCCCACAGCACGGGGACAAAGAAGGCTCAAAAGGAGGCCCACAGAGCGCTACACAATGGGATCCCACGCTGCCCATGAGCCATTGCAGGAAGGTGTGCTGGGGTCTGGAGCTGCACGGTTCATGAAGAACTTTGTGGAAGAATTGTGCAAGCCTTGACAACTGCAAAAAAGGCAGTGCACGGGGTACTGTGTGGGGAGGCAAGCTCTTACCTCTACCAAAGTTGGACCACTTCAGTCCACTACCCGTGATGCTGGATCCATGCACTTCATGAGGAGAGGGAACCCACGCCACAGGTCGTCGCTGCAGAGGGGTGCCTGCTGAAGCAGGGGAGTGACTCCTTCACTCCAAGGGAGACTGCTTCATTCTTCTGGTGCAGACTGAAGACAGGAGATGCTTTGTTCTGCCTTCCTGTGCTTGAACTGCTTGAGCAACGGAGGGCAGAAACCAGTCTGAGAGGTGGCAGCAGCAGGGGCTGCCTGGAGACCCCCCCCAGAAGGCTACATTGGCAGTACTGGGGATCCTCTAGGGAGCCCCCAGAGTGCCTGGGATCATACAACCAATGCTTGCAAAAGCCTTGGGGTATGATTACAGCATATTTGATACCAAACATGGCCATATTCAGAGTTACCATTATGGAGCTGGACATAGGTAGTGACCTATGTTCAGTACACACGTAAAATGGGGTCCCCGCACTTACGAAGTCAGGGAAAATGGACCTGGAGGTCGTGGGGTCACCTCTGCTAGTGCACGGGTGCCCTCACACACAGGTACTCTGCACCTTGCCCTCAGGGATGAAGGGCATGCTATAGGGGTGACTTATAAGTGACCTGGTGCAGTGTAAATGGCAGTGAAAGGGTGCATGCACCTTTTCACGCATGCTACAATGGCAGTCCTGCAGAAGCCTTTGCATGGGCTCCCTTTGGGTGGCAAAAGAAATGCTGCAGCCCATAGGGATCCCCTGGAATCCCAATACCCTGGGTACCATATACTAGGGACTTATAAGGGGGCAGCAGTATGCCAAATTTGGTTGAAATACTGGGTTACCAGTATGCAGTGAGAACATTTAGAGGAGAGAGGGCATAATCACTGGGGTCCTGGTTAGCAGGATCCCAGTGAACGCAGTCAAACACACTGACATCAGGCAGAAAATGGGGGTAACCATGGCAAAAAGAGAGTACTTTCCTACACACCTGCACTATCTACCCTGTGCATCTGTCCATATTGGCTGACACTGGGGAGGTAAATAAAGGTCCCTCTGGTGCAGAGCACCATAGGGGTTGCTATATTATTTTTTAAACTCAGGCTACTCATGAAGAGCTTCCTGAGGAGCCTAAGGTCCGGATTTAGAATTTGGTGGAGGGGGTTACTTTGTCACAAACGTGACGGATAACACTGCCATATTAAAACATGTTTATAGCCTATGGGGATCTTAATATTTGGACAGGATATCCGTCACATTTGTTATAGAGTAACCCATCTGCCGAACACTAAATGAGGCCCAAAGTCTTTACTTTTTTCATTATTATGACGATCAATGCACGCTGATGTCTTTACAGTAAAGTGAAAGTAAATTGAACCGATGAACTGGTTTTACCTTCACTTTATAAGTGCTCGTGGGAATATCTCAGCCACCCTCTCTGAGCTGGATTGCTTTGTGAGAGGTATTGTGAAAAAGGGGTAAAATCTCCCCTTTCCGATGGTACCTCTACTCAGTGTATCACTGCTTCGAGATCGCCACAGAAGAGTGATCCCCAAGCAGGGATCCACCCACCAGACCCCAGGGACTTGGGCGAATGGACCCTTAGACAAGGGCTTATGACCTGCACCACAATGAAACATTGTATTTCTTCCCCCCAGAGGGCAGATGGTGGTGATTAGCCCCAATCTCCTCCCTCCTGGAGGAAAGTCCACTAGACCCAAGGAAAAATAGGAGTCAGAGGTTGGGGCTAACCACCATGGCGTTGCAATGCCCCTACCACTAAGTAATGCATCAGGAGTCTTTCTGAGGGGATAGATTGGATAGCCCCATTGTGCCCCCTATGGGGGCCAGAAAGCCCACTAGACACCAGGAAGATTTTGTAGAAACAAATTTATATAGGTGGGGACAGCCCAACATGGCCATGGCATTGCCTACACCATCGAAAAATAGGCATCAGTATATTTGTCCCCCTGGAGAGCAACTTGGGTAAGTAACTCCCTCCCAGCCCCGGGGAAGAAATTCCCACTAGACAATGGAAACGTAAAAAATAAAAAAAAAAAAAAAAAAAACATAGTGGCCACTGCCCACCATTGGCATGTTCAAGACCCCACCCCAAAAGGGCACAGCCAGTCTGTCTACTCCTCAGGGGTAGATGGGGTGAATGGCACCAAATCTGACCCCCCCTACCTGGGAGTACAGGAAGCCTACCAGACACCAGGAAAGGTTTGTAAAAAAAAAAAAAAAAAAAAACCTGCATGGGGTGGGGGCTGTCCACCATGGGGATTGTCATGCCCTCCCCCCCCCCCCCCCAAAAGGTTAGAGTCTTTCTACCTGCCAGGGGGGATAGATGAGGCAATTAACCACTCACATAATAATATATGTTAGAAATAGTATCACTCAGTAGTACAGAAACAATACTATTTTTACTTTTCTAGTACTTTGGTATACATGCTTAATACTCAAATACTTTTAGAAAACGCTCATACTCACTGAATGATGTCATCAGTGGTGTCACTGAGCATGTCATGAGTGTTGCAATATGTGCGATCATAAGCAGTTCATTGCGAGGGTGTAAATTATAGTTAGCGGAGGTAACAATAACTGCTGAATTTCACTGATTTTTGCATGACTGAAATGTGAGCCTAACTATAACGTCCCTGTAACTTTGGATTTTTTCTGTGAATTTCTAATGTTTTTTTCATTCTATTTTCTACCTATAGTGTCCCTGTAACCTTTGTTTTTGTAAGTGGATTCTAAGGTTTTTTTCAATTTTATTTCCTATCTGTAACCACTAACTTTTGACAGTGTGTGTGAGTGAATGCATAAGTGTCGCAGTAGGTCTGTCAGTTGGTGTGCGAGTGTCTGAGTAGGTTTGTGAGGGTGCGCGAGTCTGAGTGGATGAGTGTCTGAGTAGGTCTGTGAGTGTGTGCATGAGTCTAAGTTCTGTGAGTGCATCAGCCTCTGAATGCGTCTGTGAGTGGGTGCAAGAATGTTGAAGTGGATCTATGAGTGGGTGCATGAGTCTCCGCATGCATCTGAGTGACTGTGTGTATCTGTGTGGGTGTGTTAGTAGCTGCATGAGTGACAGCCACAAAGGAACCTCACCTGCCCTTTTAGCCATCAAGGGTCCATAGCTCTGAACAAAATATCTACACAACTGAAGTTCTTTCAGCCTCCTTGGGTAAATGTCTAGTGTTTATTCTACATAACCACTACATAATGGAGCACATGGAAAGGTCACCAGTGACCTTGTGCGCGTGTTGGCAATGTGATTGCTCCTCATGCGTCATTCTCAAGAGTACTGTGATAACATGAATCCTCCTATAGGGATCCAACACGACTACAAAGATCTAAATCACCACTGAACCAGGGACAGTCCTCTTAGCTATATGACATGAGTGCTTCTTTATTAGGTGGAAATGTCCTCATATTCCTCTGCATTAAGAACGCACCACAAAATATGATGCCAAAAACACTGGGGGACTCTTTCATCCTGTCAAAAGGCAGGAAGACCTTTGCATAATACTAATGTAGATGGGGTAGGACCAAGTGGGTGGCGCTTCCAGGTGATTTGCACATTTGCATACTCGTAGCAATTTAAAGGGAGAACCATGGACTCTGCTCTCACCTTAAGAGGACAAGAAAGAACGCAGTCCTCACAGTCACATACAGATTGTGCTCCAATATATCAAAGATACATTCAGCTCCCCAAACGATTTAAGATCATTTTTCGATATGGAATTGCCAAGTAAACACATTTGCTTTGCCTAGCCCAGGAGTTAGGATAATTTTTCCTTTCTGGAAGTGGAGCTTCAACTGGGGCACCTGGTATGTTTGTATCTGTAAGTGCTTCCTATTGAGGTGAAATGAGCATCATTGCCAGAAGGGTAGCTCGCCTGCTCAAACAAGAGTCCACAGTTTTGCACAAAATGTCTATCCAACTGGGGCACTTTTCTACCGGTTACTTAGTAAGTGCGATCTCACTGGGTAATTATCCAGTCTGCATTCTACACTATAGCTGCTTTATAGGCCACAAGGAAATGTCTCTAGCGACATTGTGTGCATTTGGCAATCTGAGTGTTCTTTGTGCATCTTTCTCTAGAATTCCATGAGAACATGAATCCTCCTATAGAGGGGCCAGCAAGACTACAAAGACGTGAATCTCCACCAAACCAGGGTCCTTCCTCTTAGCTATGTAATGTAAGTGGTTTTTTTTCTGGTGGGGGATGTCCTCATTCCTCAGCATCAAGAATGTGCCACCAAAATCAGTGGAAAATGCACTGCGGGCCCTTTGGTGAGCTGTCCATCATCCTGGCAAAAGGTAGGAAAGTCTCTGCATACTACTAAGATGGATGGGGCGGGGCCAATTTAATGGAGGAGTGGGGTGCATGGCCCCACTCTCTTGGCCATTTTTGGTCCCGGGGACCCTATTCCCTGTGGCCTACTGCAATTCAATGGGGGAGGGAAGGCGTGCATCCCCCCCCCCCCTCCTGGCCAATTTCAGCCCTGGGACCCAATCCCCTGGGGCCTGCCCAGGTCTCCTGGGTGCCCCGTAGGGCACCCAGTGTGCAATGAGACCGGAGGTGAGCCTCAAGGCCCCTGCAGCCCCAGCCAACTCCCCACCTCCTGAGGGAGCTGGCATTGATCTCGCACACAAGGAGCTGCTAAACTTGCAGCCCCCCGTGTGCATGGGCAATAGTTTCTTCTCTTTCCCTGCCCACCTCTCTGGTGGCAGGGAAAGATGAAACCTCTGCTTCCAGCTCCCACCCACTGGAACCGGAGGGTTTTCTGTGGCTTGGCAGAGCTGTCAAAGGTCCAACCAAGTCAGAGCAAACAGCCATTTCCCCGCACCATGGGACATCACAGGAGCCTGCCATGGGGGAGGGGGTGGTCCCCAGGGGCATTATTGGCTCCATGAGGAGGGTTGCATGTTACCCCACCAATGTTTACCTCAGCTCCGGGAAGGTGTTGGCCGCTGGGGCCAGAGTTCTGTGACAGAACCCCTTCATTATTTTTTTTACTAGGCCCAGGGAAGTGGTGAACATTGGGGTGGGGAGGGATCCACAGGACCCCCTTTTATAATTATAGTATCCCCCCCCCCCCCCAGGGAGGTGGTGGTCCCCTGGGCATAGAGGGGGGTCACAGGACTCCCCTGTTACAATTAACATTTTCTGTCCCGGGAAGGTGGTGGTCCCAGAGGAATGGGGGGCTCTGTACTCTACCACATAATATTTACTTCAAGCCCTGGGGAGGTGGCGGCCTCTGGGCATAAATAATCCCTTGGAGGGTGTCCTGTGTGCCCCTGTCTTTTTTTTTTTAAAGCACTGCATTCCCCTGGGACCTGCCCAATTTGGGGGCTTGATTAAAACAAGCACAGGAAAATTAAATTTAAAAAAAAAATGTTTTTGCCCGGGTTCCTCTAGATCAAGGATTCCCTTAAATTATTTAACAACTACTGAACAGATTTATACCGGATAACAAAAAGCACAGTCTGCGGCACAAAATCTACTATTTTGTCAAATTTGGTGTAATTCCATCCAGCGGTTCGGGCTGTAGTCGTGTTCAAAACTCCTTCTGGAATTAACATGAGGAACACCTTTTTTGACCCCCCTCATTTTTCTCAGCCACCCATTGATGGATCACCTCAAAACTTTCTAGGTGCAATAAGAATTACCGGCACACCTTTTGGGGAAAAGTTCTTGAAGAGCCATCAAACAACACCAAAGATATAGGCAACTCAGAAACACTTTTTCTATGGAGACACTGTCCTAATTCTACCTGCTGGTGACCGCCAGTAGGTAATATATACACACACACACGTCTGGCTTTGAAGCAATGCAACTGGAGTGGTCACACAGGGTACTGACCTAGGGAGGGGGGTGCTGACCTCAGGGGTGGGCAACTGTGTTTAGCACAATAATGTATGACACAATCTATGACTAAAAAACAACTGCTGCAGAGTTCAATATATGTACATCTAGTGGCAGTTTTGATTCGCCCTAAAGTAGCATAGAGGATTAATAGGCCTGTTGCAAATAACAAATCTGTATCTTATGTAGATAGCTGAGTGGCTTAGTTAAGCCAGCCTTTACCAGTGCTTTAAAACAAATGGAATGTGTGTGAGTGAGACTCTATAGAGAATGGGAGCACTTTTGATGGGTAGTACTGAGGGAGTCAGAGGAGCTCTTTAATGATTGTCGCCCTGGGCATCACCAGGGCTAAAGGCTGGGATGATGGGTATTTGGCAAGGTGAAGTTAGTGTCTTTAGAGACCCTGCAGATTTAGGAAAGAAGATTAAGGTGACTTCATCTTTATTTAATGTTGCATGCATCTCATTTACATACACACCTACTGTTTTATAACAACAAATTTGCCTTTTACGTAGGATAGTGCTTTAGAAGGATGGTTTTAGCCAGTAGCAAAGAGCGTCTCAGTGGATGACTGCTGCCCAAGCCTTAATTCTGGTTATGGAGGACAGCTCTGAGGCAGGATCAGAGACTGAGACATCACATACTGACACAGGATCTGAGGGAGGGGAAAATGGAGCATAGCTGGAAGTGACTTTTCAGTTGGCGTAGTTCCATCCAATGACACATCTTCCAGTGCTTGAGGGACATGATGTTGGTCATGTTGTCCCTTCGCAAGCACTGTCTGTGCAGCAGAGCATTGTAGAAGGTTAGGCCAACTCAGAGAACAGGCACATGTGGTGTCAAGCACAGACTGAGTGTTCTCCTGACAGTCCCCCAATTTAATTCATGCCTGAATTCTGCCTTTCACCGGCGACACTGAATGTAAAGTTGATACAGCCACCTTTTTGCCAATTGACTGCGTCCATCTCTTGTTGGATGTGGACTTCCTTGAGCAAATTGTGCAGCAAACATTTACATGCCAAACAATTTGAGGAAGCATAAAGGCACCCTAAAGCCTCATTCTAGGGCACACCAATTGACTTGAAGATATTTTTGTGACTTAGCTCAAAATGGGGTTAGTGCAGGAACCAACCTTGCAGTCTTACTCACACAGTTTGGGTAACCCCTATCTTCGCACCGTACATGGTCAGAGATCGTTTTTTGCTATTGCAGCGCAAGTTGCCTTTCCAGGAAAGTTCTGCTGCATTGCCTTGGGACCATCCAGACCATGAAAGGTTGTTAAAAATTCGACCTGTTGTGAAACATATGTTTGCCATGTTTCCAGAGACTTATACTTCCGGAAAGAATATAGCCATTGATGAATCGTTGATCCTGTACAATGGGCGGCTGTTGTTTCAGCAGTATATTGTGAGCAAAAGAGCTCGCTATAGCATCAAGCTGTATATACTGTGTGTACATGTTGAGAGTGTATACAGAGAAGGACTCCACTCTAAACTCTGTAGGTTGCCCTCCCATGCTAGAAGTCACTGGAAAGATTTATAAGAGCTTGTCTAGCCACTCCTTCACAAAGGTTATAACCTTTAAGTAGACAATTTCTATACAGGAGTAGAGCAGTCCGACTCATCCTGGATATCCCCTGACACAGGCACATCTCCCACCTCAGAGACCTACACTGACTCCCAGTCAACAAGTGCATCTCATGCAAACTCCTGATCCACACCTACAAGGCACTGCACAACGTAGGACCAGCATACCTCAACCACCGCCTCTCTTCTATGTACCCAACAGGCGTCTCTGTTCCTCCCAGCTCACCCTTACAGCTGTCCCCAAGATCCA